>NC_142000.1:13321044-13636044 GCF_049901715.1 Pseudonaja textilis
TTCTCTTACCTGTTCAACATATCATTTCACAGTTGATTCGCTGTATTTTTACCTTCTTGGGACAGAATTACTCAACATGGTTGACCAAACAAATGAAAACAAATTTTATAATAAAATAAGAAGCAGTAGACAAGGGCATGGCAAACCTATTAGCGGTAGTAAGGAAGTTAAAATGGCATTTAAAAAGTGACTTACTACCAGTTTTCACAAAACACTCACAGCTTCTCCACTGTCACATGATCAAAATTTGGGTGCTTGGGAACTGGTATGTATTTATGGCAGTTGCAGCATCCCAGGTCGTGTGATCACCTTTTGCAACCTTTTCACACAGCTTCCATTGAGCAGTCAATGGAGGAAGCTAAATTAACAACTGCAATGATTTGCTTAACAACCATGGCAAAAAAGTTTGTAAATTTGGCTGTGATTTATTTTAACTGCCCTGGTTAGCCAAAGAAATTCTGGTTCCAATTGTGGTTGGAGCAATAGCACTTAGACATATACCACTTCACAGTGCTTTACAGCCCTCTCTAAGCGGTTTACAGAGTCATCTTCTTGCCCCCAACAATTCGGGTCCTCATTTTACCACATCAGAAAGTTGGAAGCTGAATCAACTTTGAGATGGTCAGGATCGAACTGCTGGCAGTCAGCAGAATTAGCCTGCAATACTGCATTCTAACCACCGTGCTACCATTGCTCCTTGTAAAGTTAAGGATTACCTGTATCTATTTTTGTACTCTGTAAAAAATAGTATGAACGTAACTGATTAAAAACTCTGTTGCAAGAGGACTGTTAAATGAGAAAATTTAATTACAATTCCTGTCTGAGAATGGTTACTGTCAATAAAACTTTCATCTGTGGCCACAAATAAATCCCTACTGATACAAAATTAGAAATAGGACCGTTTTGATGCAAGGAAGGCTATGTTCCAGCAGTCTGATTTTTAAACGAGGTTCTGACGTGCAGATGCTGCTCAAACTTTTAATATAAAACTGGAGACAATGCAGGGTAGTGGTTAAGATGTTGGACAACAAGCAGCAGGCCCTTGCCTACTGCAGAAGAATGCTTGGCAACCTCAGGCTGCCACACACCCTTCAGAATTGCACTGTAAGATAAAAGGATTCCTTCAGTATGTCACTTTGAACTTCTCTAAAAGAGCCAGGATATACATCTAAACAATAACATAGTTGGTAAAAGAACAGAAGTTTCCTCTGATGACATTGCGGCCCTCTCTTCGGTGGTGATTTTATTTTTCTTAATGCTCACTTTTTTTTTAGGATTCTACATATCCGTAAGCTTTTGGTTGAAAGATGGAATTCATTTATTCATTGGTTAGATTAAAACTGAAAACCCACCCTTCAGTGCAAGAAAATGGCTAGTGTTCAATTTTGAGAGTTAGGCTTTAAAATGGAATTCACCAGTTTAAACAGACCTGACATCTGTTAAATCAGTGGAAAAAAACAGGTTTTGCAAATACCTGTTTTTAGTTATATATTTCTAATAGCTAATAGCTTCTCTCTCTTTTCCTTTTGTAGGGATCTGAAGGATTTAATGAAAAGCTGTTCTTAAGACAAAGAATGAATCTTCTTTCTCAACTGTCCACCACCCCGATAGACTGCTTGTTTAAGGTTTGGATTGCATAGCTGTTGGATTAGCTCAGCAAAAACTAGCTAAATATTATGCTTTTCTCAGCAACGGGCTGGAGGGCTATCTCCACCACGGCTATCTGTGGACTAAAATTGGGCGTTTTGGAATTATCTTTCCTGTGCCATTTTTATTATGTGCCATTATGGATGCTTTAATCAGAGTAGCATCACTCTTGGTGGAATATGGCTTTAATTATATATATTTTTCAAAACAGTGTCTGTGTGATTTCTCCTTCTACTTAATTATCTTCCACTGGGAAGAGGAGGCTGGAAGCTTTCCTAGGAGTGATCTCTGTGGGCACATTATTAAAGTTCCTTTTTTTAGTTAAACGTTTAAACTTTCATGTGTTGAGAGTTTGTTTGGAGCTGATTATGGCTTTGCTGGCGGAGAGAAGTTGATGAATCAGTTTGATGTTATCCTTTTATTGCTGTTGAAGTTGTATGTAGGATTTTTATTTTTTAATCTGCTTCTTTGGGAATGTTATAAATGGAGAGATGAATCCACACTTCCATCCACGTTTTCAAATGAAGTTATGTGATCCTAAGAAAGGGTTGGTTAACCCGTTCTGGGGTAGTAAGTCATGTTAATAACATTAAATATGTTTTTTATCAGAAATAACAGAATAACAAAAGTTATGGTTCTCCAAGGACTTTCTCCCCTTCTGGTGTTTTCTCTGTTTGAGTTTTGGGTTTTGAGCCTGCCCAGATGTGTCTCTTTCTCATTCTTCTTTGCAGCATGTTGCTTCAGGCAACCAAGAAGAAATAGAACGGTTATTGAGTCAAGGAGACAGCGATAAAGATGCTTTGCAAAACATGTGCCATCCGCTCTGCTTTTGTGACAAATGTGAGAAGCTAGTTTCTGGGTAAGAGTATTTTTTTCTCTCTCTCCAAGAGTTTATCCCCAGTGATTCAGAATGAAAGTTAAGACATTTGATTCTGCCTTCAGTGGCTTAATTCAGATTTAATGCCAGATTTTGGTCTGCATGTGCATCAGGATTATTTAGGAATTCATTCAGTCATCTTCCTAAGGCTTAGTAAGATATGCCAGTATTATGTCGTAGAGTTCAGACTGGATTTGCCATTTTTATCCACCTATCGAGTCCTTCCTGAAGACCTAGGATCCAGGTGTGGGTGTTTGATGGTGTTAGAGGTATCGGTCACAGGATGTAAGCTGTTCCAAGTAAAGCTGCCTTTTGCAATTGACAGATGGTGAATTTGTCAATGCCGATGGTGATGCCATTATTTTTAGGAGGAAAGAATTGAAGCTGATCGAAGAGCAAGTTCAGAGGACAGCAGAATTATAATGGGTGGCCTTGCAACCACCGTGTCCCATGTTATAGTGCTTCTTGTGGACAAAAAAAGCCGTGAGGATATTAAAACACTGGTATTCTGCTTGAGTTTGATCGTGTCTTTTATCATTGCTTTAAGGAAGCTGAATGATCCTTCGATTGTTACACCATTTTCTAGAGACGATCAAGGATTTACTCCACTCCATGTAGCTGCTATTTATGGTGAGCGCTGCAATTTTTTTTTTTTCATTTTTCAAATGTTGTGGCATAGCCTTTTCCAATCCAGTCAGAAATCCTTTAGCTCTGTTAGTTAGGTATCTTGAAAGTTTCAATCCCTTTAGAGCAAAGAGCCCAGCAGACCCCAGTCTCTTATGTTTTTCTTTATAATGTTTGAAACATTATTGCTTGGTCTTTTTTTGTTGTTTATTTTTAATACTGTTACATGTTTGGTTTTGCTTTATGTTTGGTTGGCCGCCCAGACTTACTTTACTGAAATGGGTAACCATATACATTTGCAAAATAAAGAAAGAGAAGAAAAAAGCAGCATTACAAAAAAAAATAAATTCCTTCATTAAGGAATATTTTTGTTGGAAATGAATGGGGATATAAAACTACCAGCTGCTTTGGAAGCCAGTACCGAGACCATCTCTATTTCACTTTCTTCAATAAAAATAGGCATACCAATATTTAAATAAAATATTTTAAATGCTATTTAAGAATTAATAATACATTCTGTGTAAACCAGGGGTCTCCAACCTTGGTAACTTTAAGCCTGGTGGACTTTCAAGCAAAGCTGGCTGTGGAATTCTGGGAGTTGAAGTCCACCTGGCTTAAAGTTGCCAAGGTTGGAGACCCCTGGGGTAAACGACAGGAGTGACATATAAAAAGTGAACTTGGAAAAGGAGAATTTGCATTTTAAAAACCTACATCCGACCACTGTATCTGACCAGGGAAAGGATGATTTGCGTTTAAAAAAAGATTAACCAATTTACATTAAGAGCTAGGAAAAATTAAGGAGGATATGGAAAAATTATGAGATACTGTGGTGTCAAGTGGCTAGGCAGCTGGGATGATGGAGAACTCTCGGAGACGTGATGAAGCAATGTTACAAAGGCCACAGTTCGCCCAGGGGTATGAAGCAAATTTCAAGGCAACATAGCTTTTCTCTGAACTGCAGCTTGTGATTATTTGAGTTTTTTTCCAGAAGGAAATAGATAGTAGGTTATCTTGGTTTTTGACTTGGCAGTGAACAGGTTTTAAAATCATTTTGGCTCCTTCAGTTCCTTGCCTTACCTTGAGGAAGTGTGAGCCTTATTCTACAAATTTACATTGATGCTCTTGGCAATATCAAGTCATCAATGTTTGAACATTTGAGGGCAAATTCCTTCCTTGGAAGTTGCTTGGTTAGTTTTCCCCCAAGTTCCTAAATAAAGGATGGTCCTTGCTGTGTGCTTTCTGTTGATATTCATCTCTGACCCTCAGGAATAAGGCAACAACCTCGTTTATTATTGCTGGACATTCTCTTGCTCAGCTCTGAATCTAATAATTGCTAAAACTTGGAGAGTTACAGGTAGTTCTTGACTTACAGCAGTTCATTTAGTGACCATGCAAAGCGACTTATGACCATTTGTTCACATTTATAGCCATTGCAGCATCCCCACGGTTTTTATATTCGGATGTTTGACTGCTGAGTCACATTTTACGACGGCTGCAGCGTCCTGGGGAGTCATGCAATCCTCTTTTGCGATCTTCTGAACCAGCAAAGCCAATGTGGGAAGCCAGGTTCACTTGACAGCCGGGTGACTAATTTAACCGCTGCCGCGATTCAGTTAACAAATGCGACAAGAAAAGCCATGGAATGGTGGCAGAGCTCCCTCAACCAATTTCTTGCTTTGCAACGTAAAGTTTGGCCTCCATTGTGGTCGTTGAGGACTACCTGTATCACACAGTCTGCACAGGAAGGATAAGGAGAAAATCCTTACGCTCTCAGACCGATTCTGAAAATGCAACGTGCTTTTTAAAAAACAAAAAACACAGCCGCATGCTCTCCTTTGGGTGATAATGAGCAAATTTCTTTCCTCCCCAGGACAAGCCCCGTTAATTGACTTGTTGGTCTCCAAAGGAGCTGTTGTCACTGCCACGGATTACCACGGGTCAACACCCCTTCATCTCGCCTGTCAAAAGGGATATCAGAATGTTACAGTAAGCAACAAACCGTTTGTGAATCCTGTTGTGCTATGTGTAACTTCATGTTTATTTACAGACAGACACAAAAGAACATCTACGTAGGTGTTTTTCACTTGAAAGCAAAATCTGGGCTCAGTTGCTTTAATAGTGGAATGATGGCTTTTTTGTCTAATCAACTAGGCCAAGAAGGAATTCTATTCTATTCTATTCTATTCTATTCTATTCTATTCTATTCTATTCTATTCTATTCTATTCTATTCTATTCTATTCTATTCTAAATACAAGTAGTCCTCGACTTACGGCAGTAATTGAGCCCAAATTTTCTGTGGCTAAGCAAGACTTGTAACACACTTGTTAAGTGGGGCCGTGGTGGCTCACATGGTAAGACAGTGGCTTGCACGCTGCTGAAGTCGGCAGCTTGGAGGTTTGATTCCCGTGAGTGAATAATCTGCGCAGGGATAAGAAAGGAGCCTCCCCTGAATGCCTACCGGCATTCAGGCATCCCGCGGGTAAAGATAACACTGCCCGAAAAAATTCTTTCCACAGAGGGAGTCAGCTACCTTGGGTGATCGCTGGCTAACACGTGCCATACCCTAAATAAATAGTTGTTAAGTGAATTTGGCTCCCCTGTGGACTTGGCTGGTTAAAAGGTCGCAAAAGGGGATCACGTGACTCCATGACACTGCAACCGTCATAAATACATGCCAGTTGCCAAGCATCTGAACTTTGATCACATGACCACGGGGATGCTATCACAGTCCTAAGTGTGGAAAACGGTCGTAAGCCCCATTTTTCAGTGCTGTTTTAACTTCAAGCCCTAATCTGACCCTCACTTTCTTCAGTCTCAGCTGGGTGGACTATCCCTCCCAGAGTCCTCATAATATGTTCATATTAACTGAGGAATTCTTTGCTAACCGTTGGCTTCTATTCCCTGTCCTTGCCTATCCTCTTAACAGTTGGTGGCCCCAGTTTACCTAATGGAAGTGTTGGCCCTGCATATGGAAAAAAAAATGCTTTCATGCTGACGCTGGCCTGCAGCCCAAAGAACGGATGCATTTGGCCTTCACTTCTTCTGTGCTCGCTTCCTCTTATCTTTTGCAGGGAATGCAATAACATTTCCATAAATAGCCAGACACAAATAAAACATTTTGATTGATGAAGCTGCATCTTCTACCATTTTGGGGGATTCAGGAATTGGGGGGCTGGGGAGGTAGACTGGAGAAAACAGTTCATTGTTGTATAATGTACATTCCATGAAAAGTGCTTCAGATGTTTCCAAAGTCATTCATTACCGAATTGTTCCAGCTACCTCTGCTCTTGACCACCGTCAGGTTTCTTGATGCTCTTAACTTAAAAGTTCTTTTAATAAAAGAGAAAGCTGCATCAGAGCAAAATGCCAGCTTTCAGAATCATTTTTATTGGCAACAGTGTCATTGGGCCTTCACTGATATGGTGAAGAACACTGTAGAAGGACTTATTTATTTAGTAAACGGAAGTCTTGGCACTCATCATTTCTCCTTTGGCAACCCTTGAATGGCTGACATGAGTCAGCCATTTTGTGCCTGTGCCTTCTAGATGCACAAATAGGCAGCTCAGGGGCTGTACCTCAATTAGACTGGATCCTGGAAATTTCATCATCGTTATCATCCATAATAACCTGTGAATTTTGCAGGAGGTGGTAGCTCTTGGGTGAGCTTCTTCATCTTGTGGCATTATTCTAGTTGGCAAAAGTAGCGTGCAAGATTCTTTGGAAGTGAGTGTGGATGGAGGTGTGAAAAATGGAAAGAGGATGTAAAAGGCAAAGGCCATGCATGAAACCCATTCTTGGAACAGTTGGATGCAAAATTACAGAGTAGCTTGAAATCTCTTGAGTTGGTGCTAAGCATTATTTAAGGTGACTTTTTGAAGGAAAGCAGTGAAGTCCCTTTTTGCCAGAAATTATGTATTAATTTAACAGAATAACGAAGTTGGAAGGGGCCTCTTCTAGTCCAATCCTCTGCTCAGGCTGGAAATTCTGTACATACCATTTCAGACAAATGGCTATCCAGCCTCTTAAAAACCTCCAGTGACGGAAAACCCACAATGTCTGGAGATAAGTTGTTCCACTGATTAACTTAGCTTAAGGAATTTTTATTTTCTGTAGCTGTTCTTTGAAGTGCTAAGAAGTGTTTAGCTATTGGTAGGGAGGTCTGGGTAGCTCGGTAGTAACTCTACCTTGGTTTTTCAGTAGTGCAAAATGAGATGTTTTCATGCCAGTTTGCAACTCGGTCAAAAAAAGGTAGCTGAAAGGGAAGATGGGAATTAGTCATTTCATTTGATTTCAGAAATGATAAGATGCCCAGTAGATACCAGCCTGTTATGACTTCTTCTCTGGATAACATTGGCTTTTTCCTTTTATTTTCAGCTCCTCTTGTTACATTATAAATCAAGCACGGAAGCCCAGGATAATAATGGCAACACTGCACTCCATTTAGCCTGCATTTATGGGCATGAGGACGTAAGTAGATCATTTAAAACAGCAGTTCTTATAGGTGTCCTTCTGTTCTGCAATTCAAGGGTCTCCAGTCTTGTCAACTTTAAGACTAGTGGACTTCAACTCTCAGAATTCCTGGCTGAGGAATTCTGAGAGTTGAAATCTGAAAGTCTTAAAATTGTCAAGATTGAAGTCGCCCGCTGAAGCTAATAAGTGTCATTTGGACCATAACTTTCTTTTCCATCTCATTTGAGGGGCAAGCAAATTCCAAATGTTTTAGTTTCTTCTCCTATCAAGTGTTCAGTTATTCTTGCAGATACAAAACATAAAAATAGGCTATTAATTGATTTAAATTATTTTTACACCATTCTTTCTCCATTTCCTGTGCTCAAGACATCACTACTAGCTGTTCAAGATTTCTCTGAAACACATTAAATCCAATGCATGCTAACACAAAATTGCAGTAATTAAAACATTCCATGGGGGCCTTCCGGTTTGAGCTTCTTCAGCGACAGACCGAAACCTCGTTTCTGCGAGGCTTCGATCCGTGCTCGCCGCTGGAGCGCCCCGAGCCGGCTGGTTTCGGGGCTAAGCCACCCCGTAGAGGTGGTGAAGAGGGGGGAGACTGCCAGCAGGGTTGAGGAGAGCAGCATCTCTCCTCCCCAGCTGGCCATTACTCCCTTTTCCAAAGGCAGTTACAGCGGTGGTCAGAAATGGCCAACACAAAGAAGAACTCGACAGGAAAAGAATGTGCAGGAGGAAGAATAGAAAAGAAAGTTTTGGTTGACTGGGTCAAACAGTAAAAAGCAACAAATAAGGTACCCTGGAATTGAAACTGTTAAAAAACAATAACATTGTTCCCTAAGAAGATTTTTAAGCTGCGAAGGAGAGAGAAAAGGGAAAAGATTTGGTTTTTTCCTTTTCCTATACTGACAGCTGAGAGACCTAAGCAAGAAATTGGAAAAAAATCCACTTTGACATCAATAGGCATTTAATGCTGAAAATAAAAAGTCAAAGGGATAATAAAGATTTCTGGATAATTAAAAGCTTTTGAAAACAGGAAAGGAGAGAAAAAGAATAAAAGGGTAGGATCTGGAAGGGAGGAGACTGCCTGGAATTAAAAAAGAACTTATAGCAAAATCTCAACAAGACTTCCAAAAGATACATTCTAACTGAAATATCGCAACAAAAACCCCAGGAAGAGAAAGTCGAAAAAGAAATAAGAAGATATAACTCGGGACTATCTGGATTACTTGATGATTTCTAGATTCTTGGTTATTGTTTTGAATGACAAAAATCAATCGGGTGGTTGTTTAAAACTGTTTAAAATGGCTCCACTTTTAGAAGAACTGAAAATGGAACTTAAAAAGTACAAAGAAGATGCACAAGAAGGGAGAGGTTATTTTGGCTTCATATTTCAGTTTTTAGAAATGGAGATTTGGAATTATGAGAAACAACAAGAAATGCCTGCAGAACAAGAAGATTGCGACAAAGAAGAAGCCATCTTTAATGAACAAGTAATCTTAGGTGGGGGGAAAAAAGGAAAGGGGGGAAAGAGAATGGAAAGTTTAAGATTGGGAAAAACAACTCCAAAAAAAATAAAAAAGAGTGAAAAATAAGTATAAAATCAGAAAGCAACAGAAGAGGGAAATGCAGAAGAGAGAATTAGAACTAGAGAGACAAGGGGGTAAAAAGGGGAGGGAGAAGATGAGAGGGAAGAAAGAAAGGAAAAGAAGTTATAAAGGACAGAAGCAAAACATAGAGAAACAGGGCCTATTTAGAGATAATGGGTGAAAACTTAATGGAAAAAGGAATTCTGCAAAGGTACATAAGATAGTATGGTTATATTAGAAGCAGAAATAATTTTAGAAAATATGAAACAGTGTATGATTAAAATGTCTGATAAAATAGCTATCGTGATTCAGTGGAATGCTTGTCAATGAATAATTGTAATGAAAGGTATATTTAATGATTTATAAAACATATGTGAAGAGAAATAAGGGAAAAATTAATTATGGAGATTATATATGTTTTTAAGGAAGTATGATATTTAATTGAAAAGAAGTGTTAAAGATGTTAAGATTTTAATGATTATTAATGAAAAAAACTGAACTGGAATGGAATGAGGATTTATAATTACATATATTTACAATCTTTCTTTTTTAAAAAAAGAATATAGTGTGTATTATAAGAATGTACTAAGCAGAATTCGATTGGAAGTTATGTATTATGTATTATATTGAAGGTCATAAATTTAAGGTATATATTGAAATTTAAATAAGAGTTGAATGGATGTAATTAAATGATATAAAGGTGTCATATTCCAATTAGTAACTACAGGAGAAAATTTGTTTAATGAGAAAAGATAATATGAAATTGAAACAGAACAGACAAAAGTATAAATACAATGATTTGAATTGAGATGAGATAATTAAAATAAAATTGAGAAAATTAAAAGAGGGGAAAAACTATATAGAAAATGTAAAATAGTATAAGATATGGAATAGATAGAACACAAAAAGGAGCATAAAATTGAGTTTTGTGTCTGTATAAAGAAGTTCAACCCGGGACCATGCTATTTTCAAAAAAGATGTTTTAGTTGTATTGTGTATGTGTGAAAACCCAAATAAAACTTTATTTTAAAAAAAGAACATTCCATGGGGGTAAAAAATCCAAAGATAGTCTGGATGAAGACATGGGTGTCTTTTGACAGTGGGTTTGTTGCTGTTGTGGTTCTTTGAAAGTCAAAATCTTGAGGGAAATGTTTAGAACAGGCAACCTCCTTGCTCTTTTGTTATATGGAAAAAATGTGTGAATTGTGTGCATGGTGTGCTTAAGCTTGTTGTGTGTGTGTGTGTGTGTTGTCTGAGAGGAAGCATTCATGGCACAGCAGGATTAATCCCTGGATAAATAAATCTCTGGATGGATAAAATGCAAAGCAGCAGCTTCCATCGGGCTGTGTATAAGCCATGGCTTTCATGCAAAGTTCTTATCTTGGCTGTTCTTTTTTAACTTCGTAGTGCGTCAAGGCTCTGGTTTATTACGATGTCCATTCTTGCAAGTTAGATATTGGTAATGAAAAAGGAGACACTCCTCTTCACATAGCTGCTCGCTGGGGCTACCAAGGGATCATCGAAGTCCTCCTGCAGAATGGAGCCAACCCAGGCATTCTGAACCGGATGAAAGAGACACCTGTGCAATGTGCATTAAATTCAACGGTACTTTTTAACCAACTAGAATGTTCTTAGGATGCTTTGAAGCCAAGACATCCTGCATATTCTCACTGTTTAATTGCAGAGAGGGCAGAGTCCTTAGCGGGTACTACAACAATAATTAAATAAAAGAGCCAAAGTGACACACTGGTTAGAATGCAGTATTGCAGGCTGACTCTGCCTACAGCCTGAAGGTCAATCCTGACTGGCTCAAAGTTAGTCTAGCCTTCTATCCATCCGAAGTTGGTAAAATGAGAACCCAGATGTTGGGGGAAATATGCTGACAGTGTAAACTGCCCAGAGAGTGCTATAAAGCAGGGTGCTCCAACCCTTGGGTCGTGGGCCACAACTTTTGTAGTGCCCCCCACATGATCTGTTCTTTCTTTAGACATATTTTGTTCTGGTTTTTAAGGAGAACTTATTTTTAAAAAAGAAACAGCTTTGCACCGCCATTTGAAAGTAGCTTCTGATTGCTAATGTTGGAGAAAGGTCGTAGTTGTGTTTTATACATACTCATACACACAGAAGAGCTAAAAGAGAACTATAGAATCTCCATCTATGTACTCTTATATTTGCTTTTATGCACAGTAAAAGTCCTCAAAGTTTTCCTCTTTGTTTTTTTTAGCATCTTCAATACAAATTAATAAAAACAAGCAGTCTTGTGACATCTTAAAAACCTAAGCAGTTCAAGTTTATTACCATTCTGCTTGGCTTAACTTTGCCTAAATTTATGTTGTGAAGCTATAAACAAACTGTGTGACTTTTGAAATGCATTTGACTAGCTTCTCTTAAGTTTTCTGAAAACAGACTTTATTGTAATTTAGCACCATCTGTGAACCTAGTTTATTTATTTGCTGGTAGCATATATGATATCCAGGTGGTTAATTTCTTGAGATCTGCACTTCTTGCTCATTGGGTTTTAATCTCTCTGCAGATTGTTTCCTTAATGGAACTGAACTACCTCACTTTTGAAAAAGGACAACATGCTTCTCAGGTAATTCAAAGAATTGGTCCCAACTCTTAGCTTAAAAATATCCTCCTGATCAGCTGTTAAATAAATGAGGAATGCAGCCAACTTTCTCCTTTTGATTTCTTTATGGGGTCCAATAGTCACCTGTCCGATCTTCCTCGTCTTGTGAAGACACCATCAGCCAAGTATCATCCACCTCCAGTTTATCTTTCATAATACCAGTGACAACAGTGACACCAGAAGAAACCAAATCTAATTATAAAGAGGTAAGCTGATTAACTAGTGAGCATTTGGCAGGGCAGCCCAAGCTCGAATATAACTCCCGTTTTGTCGCTCCTTCTTAAATAGCATCAGGCTCCGTCCGTTTGATTGGAAGATTCAGGAGGCCGAGAATACATAACATGCCCCTTATGTGTTGCTAACTTCAGATTTCAGAAGGAAGATTGAAGTAGATGAATATAGAAGATGAAATACAGAAGATGAAAGATGCACAGATGTATACTGGGGAAGGGGGAAGAGGATGATCTTTTTAACGGGAGCTTAAAGGATCAAAATTGTTAGGCATCTCATAAATTTTAGAAGAGAGAGCATTTCAGAATGAAAGGGCTGCTACTAATAAGTCTGCTTACAAGATAGATAGTGCATAGTTCTTACACTTAGCAATCAACTAGATTTGTGACAGTAAAGGACATCTGTGAGATGTTTGCTTGTTAGTTCATTCATCCACTCATTCATTTGTACCCTGCCTTTATTATTTTTACAAATAATTCAAAGCCGTGAACATATTCAATACACCTTCCTCCTCTTATTTTCTTCATAATAACCCTGTGAGGAGGTTTGAGCTGAGAGGCAGTGACTGGCCCAAGGTCACCCAGTTGGCTTTCATGACTAAGGTGGGGCTTGAAAACTCCCAGTATCCCACTTTTTAGTGTGGTGTCTTATTCATTAGACCAAATTGGCTTTCTATCCCGGTGTCTAAATTTCAGAGTCCTTTTATGTCAAATAAAACCTTCAGCTTCAGCAACCATTTCACATGTTCATAGCTTGTTCTGTATGTGCTGCAGCTTTTGGGCTGGTCATAAGAGCAAAAAACCTCCTTTGCAATACTGTATATCAGTTCTGTAATAGATGCCAATTCAGGTAAACACGCTTTCTTTTTTCTGGTGTTGTTCATTCTGTAGGTGGACAAACTTTTAAGAGCAGTTGCTGACGGAGATTTGGAGATGGTAAGAGCAGTTCATTGGATCCATGCTTTGCAAGACTGTAGATGATGGTGGGTGCATATATTGATGATGGTGCTAAGTAGAGTGTCCCACTATAAGCCAGCAGTTCTTAAAGAAAATTCAAGTGGAAATAGATGGTCAATTGCATAATGAGCATATTTAGAATTGTACTCTCAACTCTTCTTGTGGGGCAGGCTGGAAAACATCAGCCTGTTCTAGTTGCCCACCATTCTGGTAATGGGAATAGCAAAATGTTGCGGGGTGATCCTGAAGTTTTCAGTCACCATAACAATAAGCAACAATTACAAACGCATCCAAATGAGGGTCCTCAAATGTTCGGTGGGTTTGAGTTGCTTCATCGGTTTTCTACAGGGAAGGAGGACAATAGGGTGGACTTTGCAAGACAAGTCCACTTCAGAGTCTTGAGTAGGACTATTCCATGTGACAACTTAAACTGTGGCGGTTCCACTTACATGTGTCCATTGTGTAGGCATAGAGTGTATTTATATAGTTTTTCCTGTGCCATTTTTAAAAATGCCATTTTTGGTTGATGTAGTAAGATATGGTGCAGTAGCCTAGAGGTGGAGCTCTCGCCTCAATCAGGAAGCTGTGAGTTTGATCCTAGGTAGAGGCAGATATTTCTCTCTCTGGGCCCAATGACAATATATCTGCTGAACAAAACTCTGCATTGGCGACAGGAAGGGCATCTGGCCATTAAAACACTGCGAGCTCCATTCATTTGCCCAAACTCCATCCCGCAAGGAATTATGGGGTCATTAAATGATGATGATTCCTGGTTGATGTAATGTTCTTGCATTGAATTTTTGATACCTGGGACCATTATTTTACACCAGAAAAGTAGATTTTGAATAAAAACAGGCTTCATTGTTCTATAATAGCAGTATCAGCTCTGAGCGAGAAGACATGGAAGGCCTAATGGTAGTAACAGAGCTGCAATTTTTATAGATATACGAGATAAAAAGCAAAGTTTTGCTTTTCAAAAATGTTTTTTTTCTACAGAGCTACAGAACTTGGTGATTCTATTCCATCCTATAGTGGGCATTATTTACTGTCTCCAGGGATGATAGAAAAATGGATATAGCAATTTTACTCTCTGGAAGCCTTTATAGTTGTGACACTCATCAACAAGGCAAATTATACCATTTGTAGTTTTGATGTATGTAGAATTAAAAAATGTTAATAGAATTCTTTATTGGCCAGATGTGGTTAATGCAAAAGATGATAAAATGTGGCCCAATGGAGACCTAATGACCACAGAATACAACCACATATCGGTTTGCTATCTTAAGTAATTCATGCATAAGCTTTAAGGTGCATTTGTTTTATATGACAACTTGGCTGGTTGTGGACAAAACACATAATTTTCAAGACCCAGCAGGTGCATTCTCCTATTATATTAAATCTGGGGAATAACTTTATTTTCCATGGATTGTGTTATGCAACTAGCTATGTTACATAGTTTGGGTAATGAAAAGTCTGCAAGAAAACAACCAAGCATCAAGGACCCCTCATTTCAACCCAAACAAATATTCTTCTTTATTGTGTTATGCAAATCCAGCCAGTTTTGCTTATGCAGTAAACCATGGTCAGGCATTATAGATGATCTTTCCCTCTGCCAGGATTGGAAATTGAGAACCTAAATATGGCATGAATCCAAGGATTGAACAGTATAAATGGTGGATTAGCAATCAGTAAGAGCTTTTGCTGCCCTGCCAGGAATTCTTGTATCTCAAAAGAGAAGGGCTAAGAAGATAAAGAACTCTCTTAAGATGTTTTGTAATTTAAGGTGAAGCCAGGATGATGCCACCACTCTGTCCCATTTTCAAAGCTTCCCCGGATAGCTTCCATCTCCTCCTCTTCCCATAATATCTTTTTTTTTGCAAAATGGCGGATGCTGACTGAGTACATAGTCTGCTTGATTAGTGAAACTGTTAATCGCGGAATTTGTGCAATGTGTTAAGTCAATCAAAATCTAATCCTAGATAGCCCCAATTTTATATAGTGGGAGAGTGTACTTACTGGGTCTTGAAGATGATCTCTTTTGTTAATCTAAAACCCAGCCAAATTGTCATACAAAGCAATTACACAGAAAAGGTTTGTGTCTGCTTCTAGGTTTTGTTGTGAGAAATGAACAGTTTCCAACATCAGATCAATTATCTTTGGGATAGAAGCTAAAAGGTGGATATTTAGAGTGTGGGGGTCTTAATGTGGCAACTTTTAAGACTTGTGGACTTTAACTCTTTTTTTGGGGGGGGTAAAAGTTTTATTTGGGTTTTCACAAAACATAATGAAAACAAAATATCTTTTTTTGGAGAACAGCATGATTCCAGGTTATCACATCTCCATACAGACATAATCTCAGTTACATATTCATATTATATATTCAATTTCATATCTTGTCACTATTTTATCAATTTCTCAATAATTTTTCCCTTCCCTTACTTTATGATTGTCTCATTCCTTTCTAATTCAATTACATATCTTTTTCTAAATTTCTATATCTTTCTAGTCATTATACTTGTACTTTTGTCTGGTGGATTTTAAGTCTTAAAGCTGCCAGGGCTGGACACCCGATTTAGAGTTATAGTTCTCACACATCGCTTTGCTTTGGTCTATACATGATTGGGTTGGGTTGGGTTGGGCTGGGTTGGCTTCACAATTATATGAACACAACCACTATAGTTTCTCTGTAACCATGTATGATGTAGGTTTACAGCAAACTGTGATGTGATGTAGACAACGAGTCCCTGCTTTAGGTGTTGACTGGACCTAAAAGAGGAGGCATGCAAGTAGGTTATATCACTTAAAGTGCCAAGGAGGAGGTGGATTCCTGGCCAGAGATGAAGGGGCACTAAACATCTGGTCCAGCAGAATTTTTCCTCTAGATCTAGATGGAGCACATGCTGGGGTTTTAAACAGAACTGTTTGTTAAAAAAAACAAAAACCTTTTCCTTTGTACAATGCTCATAACCATGCTTCCCTCATTTTTGACTGTGGGAGCAAAGTGCCTATTTTTGCAAACAAAGTGTATTTCTTCTAGGTAAAAATTAGCATTCTGTCTTCAAATATGAAGCATGTTGAAAAGATCAACAAAATAGCAGAAAGAGCCGAGGAAAGACAGATATTCTGTGCAAAGCCTTCTGGCTTTTAATCTCTAGCAATCCCAGCTAAAAGGATTGAACAGAGGAGAACATCAAAGTCTAGATTAAGAGGGGGCTGTCTTTTCTAATTTAGATCACATCTCCTTTGCAAATTCATCTTGGCAGCGAGAACATTTAACTGTTCTATCACTTGCCTGGTAGGAAATGAAATGTCACGAGGGGCCACATTATGTCTTCTGGCATGTCTCATTTAATTTGCCCGTTTCTGGGGGAATACCAGACAGCTGTTCTGTTCTTGCTCAAATGACATCTTTACCCTCGGGCTGAAGAATAGCAAACCTGCAGAGTGATAAGATTTCAAAATGCTTCTGTGTGCCCAGGTGGGCAAAAATCCTTTCAGGCCGAAAACTAGATTTCCAAAGGCCAAATGTTTTAGTCTAAGCTTCTTCTGTTAGGTGAATTTTTAATTAGGAAACCTGTGAGGCTCCTTACGAGAGGGTGCAGAGCTTATAAAGATGGATCGCTGTAGAGAATGAGATCTGAAAAACCCATGTGTTTTCCAACCCTCTGCATCTATCCTAGGTGCGTTATCTCTTGGAATGGGGAGATGATGACCTGGAAGATCCCAAGGAAGCAAGCAATATGGGGACCCCAGAATTATGTCATCCTTTGTGTCAGTGTTCTAAATGCAGTCCTGTGCAAAAGGTTGGTGGATGCTCCTACCAGGTTGGCATGTATGTTCTGACTTGGCTTGTAAGAAGTCTGTGATTAGTAATCGCACTTGTCTTCTAAAGATGTTCGCATGAGCTGCTTTCCTCACTAAGTGGGCTGTTGTAAGGATCAAGGGAAATTCATTTCACTGCTGAGGAAAGGAGTAGAAGGTTTTCCAAAGGAGGTGGCTTTATGGCCTTGACTCAGCTGTCTCTTCTACGGCTTGTTGTCTCATCTTCTGCTTCAGCAAAGTTCTGTACCTATGCAAGTAAGCCAATATCTTCCTTTCCCAGCAGGGAAAGGAAGATATTGGTGTCTGGTGTCTTTCTTGTCTTTTTTTTTTCTCTCCCATGGTATCTAGAATTGCCATTTTAAATCTGCAAATTTGTAGATCAAGGGCCTCTTTCTTTGAGTTTGATTAATTGTTCTCAGTGTCTGAAAAGTCCTCCTTAGTCTTAATATAATTTCACATTGGTGCATTTGGCATTGCTCCACTCATAGTAACCCTTAGGAAGTTTGAAATAAAAACATAGCGCGTTTGGTGATTGTTACGTCTTGGTCTCAGGTGGTTGGGGGATAGATTGTGCAGAAATGCTGAGCTGATGTCCCATGTGCTTTTATTTCTCCCAACAGAAATTCTTCAGGCTGCCTTCGAATGGCCTCGGAGTGAACGTTACCAACCAAACTGGTCTGATGTCACTGCATGTTGCTGCTCTACATGGGCATGTGGACTTGGTAGCCCTCTTACTGAAACATGGAGCAAACATTGAAGCCAAAGATGTGAACCAAGCAGGACCTCTCCACTTTGCCTGCCAGAATGGCCATTTTCAGGTGAGCCCCCAGATGGACAGATGAATACATTGGCCTTTGGATCATGGTTAGGCAACCCGTGGCACCACCTGTGCTCACAATGTTAATAAGTAAAGCTCAGTCCAGAGGTGTCACTTGAAGCACTAATTGATCATGTTCACATTAACCTACTTTGGACATATTATGTAAAGACCTAGCTCTCTGGAAAAGTCTCTGTGTCAAGCCTGAATTTAATTTGGTGGCGGAATTGTATGAATTCAGTTTGACACACCTGAAGACTGGAAGGAGAGGCCTGAGGTGGATTAAGCTCCAGCCAAAACAACATAGCTGGGCGATGAGTCAGCTGCATTCCAACTGCTGCTCGGTCAGAGGAAGGAGGAGCAAATTTGCCAGGAAACTATTCCATATCCTGGTTGGACAATGTGACTAATTGTTTTGGAAAAATGAGAACCTTTTAGTTGTGTGGAAGCCCAGGAAACTTTCAGTGCTGGTTTCCACCAGTTAGTTCCAAGATGTGTAATCAAATAAAATAGTTCTTTGAGGAATAGAAATGCCTCTGAAGCAATTTAATGATGGCTGCATTACTTGGGACCTGGCACTCTGTTGCAGGGAAGGGTGGAAGGGAAAAGGGTGGAATAGATTCAGTTGCAGTAGTGAGGAGGGCACCATTGGAAGACCCCAAAAGACCAGGTTAGTCATGGAGAAAATCTTATCTGTGTGGCCACTACGAATCAATATCAACTTGATGGCACATAATCAGAATAATTAATTAAAAGCAGAATATTTCATACGTTTCTCCCCCAGAATGTGTGACAGTGAAAAGTTTTTGTTGTTTTTGTGTTGAAACTCACTAGTTGCAATGCCCTTTTTCCAACAGGTAGTGAAATATCTGATAGAGTGCAGAGCTAAGCAAAACAGAAGGGACATTTATGGAAATACCCCCTTAATGTATGCTTGCTTGAACGGCTATCAGGAGATAGCAGCCATTTTATTACAGGTGAGAAGATCGTTATTCAATAGTTTTTTTCACCTGTTTTTCTATTCTTTTTGCCTTAGCAGTCATAAATCAATTACTCCTTTTTCATGATCATAAGAATTGAGATCTAAAATATTTGTTTTCATTTTTACTGAAGCTTGTTTCTCACATTTGGTAGTTATAGAAATATGGGGTTTGTTTAAACAAGCAAGCTGTTTTCTCACTTTGTCTTTTACGACTGTGTTGAAGAGAAGGCACAGAAATGTGTATATCATCTCTTAAATCTGAGGGAAGAAATGTGTGAAAATAAAGGATTGGGGTGGAACTCAGCTTAGCTGTATGGTAACCTTGCAGAAAAGATCATTTTATGCATTTCCAGTTGAAAAGATAAGATAGCACACATAGGAAAAGCCTTTTCTTCAGACTTCAATAAAAAACTGCTAGAGAAACTTTTTTAGGAGATATTCTAAGAAAAGTGAGAACTTAATGCTTATGACTCTTGAATACCAAGGAATGTACGTATATTTTCTTTGAATTTTTTTTGCAGGACCCTGATAGATTAAACAATATTGCCCATGAATGAATGGAGTTTGAAGGCTTTGAAATTTGCAAGCGTGGCTTGTAAAAGAAATGTTCTTTTTTCCTGTTTTTCCTTTTCTAGCATGGAGCCTCAGTTAACCTTCCCAATAACCAAGGGAACACACCTCTTCACAAAGCGGTGATAGGAAATTATGATGCTGTGGTTCAGTTGCTGCTGCAGAATGGCGCATTGGTGCACCTTAGGAACAACAGGCAATGCACCCCTATTGACTATGCTGAACCTGTAAGTGTTGTGTGAAGTCTCAGAATCATTATCTATGCCAAAAAATGCTTAAATCTTCATAGGGCTCACAATGTTTCCCAGCCCTTGATACGTCCTAAAGCAACAAGGCATGAGTTGGTTGATAGAACCTATACAGATGGTCCTGCTTAATGCTGTTCAAAATTATGAAGGCGCTGAATAATATTGATAATTATAACCAATCCTTGAAGTTCTGCTCTTGTGGCCCCTTCGTGATCATGATCTGGGTGTTCAGCAACTGGCCTGGATTTCTGGCCAAGTATCCACAGTCATGTAATTGCGATTTGCAGTCCTTCCTGCTGGCTTCCCATGAGCCAAGACAGTGGGGAAACCAGCAGCAAATTGAAGACACACACTTAACAACTTGCAGCGATTTATTTAAGGCATGGTAACCAGAACTACTAGAATTACTGTTGCTAAGCAGCTGATCATCTGACATTATGCTCTACAACCTCATTGCTTAATGAAAACATCAATCCCATGTATGATCCTGTAAGTGAGGACTATCTGTGGAGATAAAAATGTCCTAGTTCAAATCAGGCCATTGTTTTAGGATTGCTTAGAATGACTGGGTTGCTCTTTATGCTCAATTCATGCCTTTATTTGTTGTATGATCCCACCGGCTGAATTTTTTAAACCCGTGTTGATAGATATGTCCCACAAAATCAATCCATTGTGATCCAATCAGTACATCAGAAACCACCAGTTCATCCCGTAAGCTTGGAGATGCTGAGCTTGCCTGCAAACTTGGTCTTGGTTCACTTAGTGCAGTCTTTTCCTCTTCTGCTTTAACACAGCACGATCAGATTTAAAGACGGGACAACGGGTTTCAATTTAATCTCAAGACGGCATGGTTGGGTGACATATGCAACATCAGTGGGATTCAGTAATCTTTTTAATAAGAGCAAATCCTCCCGTTTATCCTTTCTCTTCCACCTTGTTTAAAGAATTCAGGCCTCCTCAAGCTTCTTCAGGCTGCAGCATCCGAGGAGGAAGCCAGACAGACGCTCTGCAAAACTCACATGACACGAAAGATCAGGAAAAAAAGTGAGTGTTCCATTGTGATTAGTAAAAGCTTACGGAGAATAAGAGCAGCTAGAACACAGGAATATTGTTTTGATTCCTGAACAAACAAAAGTATCTTGTCTCTTTGCTGGTATGTTTTGACATGTGTGTGCAAGAGGATAGCTGGCTGTCAGTGTTTGTCTGACTGTTGCTGGAGTTTTTCCAAATGATGATATTTAAGTGTGTGCAATTCAGCAAGGCTGCCGATTACTTTGAAATAGAAATGAAGAGCAGCGATTTTGGGTCTTAAATCTTTGGCCTCAAACTTTTTTTTTTTTTTTTGCTTAATGCCGAGTTGTTGAATAGTGCAGTAATGTTGAAATGTTAATTGGTGGAGTTTGGGCCAGGACCAAGGGTGAACTTGGCTCTAGAGAAGCTAAACCTTTTTATTTTCTCATTGTGCAAGCAAGGTTGTTACCCTTGGTTTTTATTCCTAGCTTTAAAACGACACCCACTCTGAGAATCTAGAAATGGAAATGGCGAAGAGTTACCTTTCTCTTCACAACTGACTTGCAACATAGATTACAAATTGCATCTCATTGGCTTTCGTTACTCAGAATGAGAGCAATTGACCACCCTCGTTCATCCTGCAAATGGGTCTCTAAGACGGGTGCTTTCTACCCCTGATTGGTGGATTAAGGAATTCATCCTCCTTAAAAATTCCTTGCTGTAAATCAGATTGAAAGTCCATTTATTCCAGTGACTCTTCTCTTACATAGCCTGGAAGAACTTTGTAGAAAAGTTACAATCCTTACACAGCTGTTCTTGTCTGGGGTCCTATCTCAAGGTAGACCGTCCTTGGACTGTTGTGATTTCTACAGAAAACTTCCACAGGGCATTATTTTCAGCTTGCACCTAACAAAACGTAAATGGCAAAGCTAGCATTAAAAATTCTTTGGCCTACAGAGCTGTGGTATTTAAAACTGTTTCCCATAGCAGTGATCTTTGTGCCTGTACATACCTACAACTGCAGGTGTACGTAACGGTGAGAAACCTCTACAGTTAGTGGCTTGACTCTTTTAGTAACCATTTGCAGTTAGGACAGTGATAAAGTAAAACTGTCTTTGCATTATGACCTCTGCAGGTTAAGCAAAAGAAAGCTGGAGATGATTAAGCACAAGTTGTGGTTTTACTTTGCAGCCATTTCACTTAATAACCAAGTTATGGGTCTCAATTGTGTTGCTAAATGAGGACTAACTGTAGTTTGTTTTCTATACGCAATGGAAGTTTTATTATTTGTAAAGTGAGCATCCAAACATATCCTGTACTTGCTGCTGAAAATTATATAGTCTGTTCCAGATCTCATTCTGCCTGAAGTATTGATCCATCCATAACCCATTCAGCTTTACAAGGTGCAGTGTCACCATGACGCTGAACCTACTTAGGCCTTTCTTTTGCTTGTCAAAAAAAGAGATTACGCTGATGGTTCATTTTAACTGAGGACTGCCTAGTCAAGTGGTCAAGAATACTGCCCATTTCATGAATTTTTGTGCTTTAAATCTACAGTCAGTTTTAAGACTCCTGAGACAACGGATGACATCATTGCCCAGCACCCTCAACTACTCGAGTCAATCCACCGATTTAACAAGTAAGCTTCAACTTTTCGTGAGGTATTTAAAATGCCGATACTAAAAAATATTGCCAGAGTAAATGAGAAGAGCTGACCGTTGTGGTCTGCCAGCGGCCTGCAGAGCCGGACATTGGAGAAGAACATGGGCCAGTCCGGGAGTCTGGGGAGGGCTCGGATGAGGGATCTGCATCCGACCCAGAGATGGGGCCAGGGCCATCTGGGAGTTGTGTGCTGACTACGGAGCCTCCAGAATCTGACATCAGGGAGGCAGAGGAACAAGGGGAGCCAGTTCCCAGCACGCGCATGTGCAGAGCTGCCAGAAGATGAGAACAGTTAAGACAAAAGGGGTGACTCAGGAGTAAGGCTTGGAGATGATTGGCCCCTCCCATAAGACATAAAAGACTAAAGTGACATGAGCCTTTGCAGGAAGCAACTTTGTTCGTTCTGGTCAGTTTAAACTCTGAAGCTTCATGCTGACTTTGTGCTCCGTTTGGCCTTGTACAGCTAATTGGCAATTTAATCATTGGCAGCATTTTGAGGGAGATAAAGGTGGGTGCTTATCAGCCTTATCCTAAAAAGACTGTGGGAGACTTCTGTTGGACTATTCACAAACTGTTTGGACTCATTACGGGCTATGAATGAATATAATCCACAGCCATTGAAATAAAGAGGGTTTTGGGGACTAAGCATGTGATTGTTATTGTCTCAGGAAGCCTTGGTCAGAACACTGACGTTACCTCAGATATTGGCATCTAGTAAGGACTGAATCTTTTGATGATCTTCCCTGAATTATGGGGACATGTTATAGCGTATCAGTTATTAACTTCTGTGGGAATTACCGGTAGTCTTCAACTTAGATTGTGCCCAATATTATAGGCTTTTTGACACAGCCGTTAAGTGAATCATATGGTAGTTAAATGAATCCTGGTTTCCTCATGGATTTGGCTTCTTGAGCGCCATCTGGAACGGTCACAAATAGCACTGCTGTGACTCTGGGACACTGCAACCATCATTAATACATGCCAACTAAATGCTCAAATTTTGATCATGCAACCACAGGAATGCTGTGACAGCTGGTACATGTTAAGACTGGTCGTAAGTGCTTCTGACATATAAAATGCAAGTTAGCTATCTCTAATTTAGACAATTGGAGGAATGGCTTATAGTCCAGAAAATACCTTTAAATTGTTTGGTTTCAGAGCTTTAAGTTTACAAACTTCAAAGGGGATGTCCTGACATTTATTTTCAAGAAAGCTCAAGCATTAGAAGTGAAAGCAAGGCTCGTCCTTATTGAAATATTGCCATCTGGCGGCTGGCCTGAGGAACCTAGTGACATAGACTGAAGCATGGAGTAACTTAATTTTCATCTTGTGTTCCCTTAGATCAAGAGACCTGCGCAAAGCCATAACAAAAGATAAAAGTGTGCCTAACTTTGATGAAGAATTATTGCACCAGGTAAGCATACAGTAAGAGTTTCATACCACTGCAGTTCTGTTTGTTTTTAAAAACACGAATAAATTCTGCATGGGATAAAACGTTTAGCTCTTTTTTATAGAATAAAAACATGAACATTTGGGGTAGAAGAGGAAAAAGTAAAAGGGAAAGATGTTTGTATAGCTAAGGCAAAAACCTTTCTGGCTGTCAGGACCTAGAGTAAGATTTGCCAATGTTCTCTTTACTGCAGAAAAAAAGGGGAAATGAACAGCATTAGCAGCGAAGATTTAATTCTCTTTCAACATACAATTTTAATTTCAGCCTTGTGAAATCTTATCAAGGCATTGATATTCTCCAACCAGGGATTGATATTCTCCAACCAGGGATTCTAAATGTATCTCCAATTAGGGCATGCAATCATTTCAAGCTTGGAACAAAATGTAACACCTTTTCAAAAGATTTTACGGTAGTAGTAAGAAACAATAGCAATTTGAAACAAAACTCTTTGAAAAGGAGAGATAGGTTGGAAATCTATAAAACAAGTACGAAATGAATGCTGTTTTGCAGGACATGAAACAGTCAGAATGGCTGGGTTTTTTTTTTTTTTTGAGATGGAATTCTTTGCATTTCAACAAGATAAACCCTGCCATCCTTCCCTCCCTTTCTTCTTTAAGCTAGCTATCAAGAACTGTAATAACAAGCAGAACCCAGTGGATGTGTTAGAGAAAATCCAGACTCATAATCTTGATGCCAACAGCTGTGATGGACCTGTAACAGTTGAAGGTGATGCAGGGATAGTGCCTTTGAGAAAAAGAGAAGTACATCGGAGTCACACTATTAGCGTGGCACTTTCAACAACAGATAGCAGTGACTTCTACAGTTTGCCCAGAGATGCAAGTGCTGCTTCCACTGACAGCTGTCCGGAAGATTGATGCTCTAAAACAAGATGAATAAGGAAATCTGGGTGTCTTAAACAAGGAACATGAGATTCAGACAGAGTGGTTTTTCCATTCAGCATTGAAGAGACTACTTGGGATTAATGTTTTCAAAATTACATTGGACGTTCAGCAGGAAGAGACGCTTCCCCCTCTGACTTGTCATGGAGTTTGCACTTCTGGAGACTGACACTCCTGTTTATTTTATAGAATAAATCATTAAAATCCTGTACAGTAGATCAATATTTAAAAAAACAAACAAACTAGAAATGTATTGAGATGTCAGAATCTATATTCTATAGTATTGCACTCTCTAATCAATTTTAGTAATAATAGGTATGTGAGAGCAAAATGTTTTATGGAATTTTGAAGGATTATTCTATTTTTATTCTGAAAAAGCAGTGGTTTTAATTGAACTGGAGTTTGATTGAATGCTTACAGTACTCCCAACAGTACGAGGTGTGTTTAAAAGTTAAAAGAGGCAAAATTGTATAGCTCGTTTAGTGCTCACTAAATTGATTGCAATGAAGGTTGGAACAGGGAAATTAAGAGTAATAGCTTTTAACAAAAGGTACATTATACCTTGTGAAAGAGAGTAGACACCCAATTAAAAAGAGAATTCCCTCTGTGAGTAGAGTTGAAACTTCTATTCAGAACATATTTGTATTCTACAAAATGCCCACATAACTGAGCAGCCCAACCACATTTGCTATTTTAAATTATGTATTTGTGGCACACAAAACAGGACTACTTAAAATGAGCCTAGTTAAGCAGAACACATTTAAGTTGCAATTTTTGAAAAGCAGCTTTATTGCCCGTACTTTCAAAGGCACTTCTAGTCTGTTGTGCACTTTTAGAAATGGAATGTCAACTTTAGGTGAACATTCAAGTCTATTATGGTGAATAGCGCAATAGTTTCATTTCATATTTGTGTTTATATAACGTTTGTATACAAATTTGTGTGCTTTTTAAATTGGTTTAATATGTCTTAACTTGTTTTAGGTAGTTAAGGTTGTCTTAGAATTTCTCTGTTCACTAATATACGGTTTAAAAACTGAGCCTTAGCTTGCTGCTGAAAAACTTTATTTTTCTACTAAGTAATTCACTTAATTTTCATATGTGCCTTGGACTTGTGCCAAATAATGTAAACTATAGTAGTAAAAATTAACAGTTCTGTGTTCTTATATCTGACTCTAATTCAAAATTACAATTGTAAGCTAATCTATGTGTGTCAAAGCAGTTTCCTTAAATGTTCAGAATGTTGCTGATGCCCATATATTTGGAACACAAGGTATTTCTTGAGGAGCAGTGTGATACTTGAACATAGGATGAAATCTCACCTGCTTGGTTATGCTTGGATTCACTTTAATGTTTTATGTAAACCCAACTATAATGGCTTATTCAACAAGCTAATCAAATTGTCTCAACACAATCTATGAATACAGCTACAGCTGCCCCTCAAAACTACATGGAGAACTCTGCATATTTACAGATACCATCCTAGAGAGATAGAGGACTTCCAATGTTGTACAAAACATGTATTAAGAAAAAAACACTTTGTGGAACAGGAATAGACAAGAATTGGTCATGGCTAACTTTGCTCAATGGAAAGATTTTAATAGATTTCAGAGCCCATACAAGCCAGAAAAAGAATTTGTCTTTTAACACTCTGACTTACATAGGATAGATTGTATGCATGGATCAAACACTTATGTTCAGTAACATAAAGGCATAACATTGTTTACAGTGGCATCATGCATGAAAGATGATCTTTGAGCTGCCTTACAACTCTGAAAATGGGAAATAATTTCAGAAGTGAATGTGTTTATGTGGTGGTGGATTGCACCAAGACGAAATCCAGAAACCAGCCTTTAATTGATTTCAACAAAATCTCCTTTTTAAAATTAACTTTGGCTAAATTATGTTCAAAAATTGAAGCATTTATTAATCCGCTTCTGTATAAAAACTACGTGCTGAAGGTTTTCTTTTCCCAAGCAGACTTTAATTAAATTTCATGATGTTCTAAGCAAAGCATCCTGAATTTGCAATACAGCAAATCAGTCAACAATACATTACACAGCCATATTTTTTGTGAACAATCCTGTCTTGCTTGGTTCCAAACCAAGTTTAGCAAAACTTTAGGAAGGGTTCTGACATGTAACGTACACATAATATTTGTGATTCTTTGAAACCATAGTAATGCTAATCAGGCTTCAAAGCCAGTTTCAAAAACATAACTGTCAGGGAATCCTATTTGGCATTAATCAGAGTTAAAATAATTGAAAAGTAGGTGATAATTTCTACTTGGGGGGGAAAGAATAAACTTGATGGCTGCTCCTCAACTTTTTATTCATGGTTTAAGAAATTAAGATTGTGTGGCTATAATGTATTCCCCCCCATTTAAATATAAAAACAAAATTCTCTTTCCAATTTGTAATTTAGCCTGCAGACTTAAATTGGTATTTGTTGGCAAGGTAGAATTTCATTTCCTATGGGACATGAAGCACCTATAGGAGAGGCAAACATATTTTCACATCTGTCAGTTGCACAGTAAATTTAACCACACATTGTCAAAGGAAAGCTGAAAACTCATTATATAAAACTTATCTAAGAAAACAATTTCACTTAATTGTATAGAAGGCAAGCTTATTGGTTTTACTTTTTATAAAAATGTATACAGAACGTTTTGTAAACTTTCGTCTATGATAGAACATACTTTCCTTGACATATTCCAGGTGATTAGCAGTTGGCAACTGTCTTCATATTTCATCAATTAATCTTCCTCATCAGAATCCAACACTTTTCTTCTATTGAACTAGAAGAATGATAGAATATAGGTGAAATCAGGCTTAAATAGTTTGAGGCTAAATTGTCAGTAGTTGATTTACAGTAACAATATCGAATGTTTATGGGACACACACATGTACAGCAATTCTAGCACTGATGTGTAATCCCATATGATTACTTGCTAGTCTTCCATACAATTTTGAAGGTGCACAAAATGAAAATGTACTTTTAAAACTTATCTACTTAAATCCTTCATAGCATCTAAGCAGGGGGGTGGGGAAGGAGGCAGAAGGAAGAATCTGGACAGTTTGCAGATAAAAGATAACAAGGCAAGTCAAAAAGAGGAAAAAAGACAACTGACCAGGGTCAAAATCCAAAGAACCAAATAGCAAAAACAAAACATACAAATGGTCAACCACCATCCTAACCCTAAACTTGAAAGAACAGTCAGTTTCTGGAATATTAAGAGCGGGAACAATTCAAAGATGAAGAGTAAAGAGGGAAAACATTAAAAAAGGGCAAAGAAAAAATCTGCAATGTATATATCTGTAAATAATCTCTTGCCAGTTTCAGTGATGTAATTTGCTCTATTCTACATAAAGACCTACATCAAATACCCAATGCCAGCTATGATGTGTCTTCTGCATTTCTTCTTTTCTGTACGAAGCAGATATAATTAGTTTAAATTAGTTTTAAGACCTCTTACCTTTACTGTTGTTTTTTTGTCCATTTGCTGACTCACTTTTTCAAGTATTTCTATCAACCCTTGTTCTGATACCTAAGAAGTCAGGAGAATAGAAAGAATATTTACTTGGTAGTATGGTACACAGAGCTCTTGCTGAAAAATGCATGGTTTTAAAATATTTACAGCTCTCATTTTGAATTATTGGTTCCTTATTTATTAAGCTACGAATAGCAACAATCAACTGTACTATATTTACGACTTTGTCCTCCACATACAATAGCATAGTAGCAAAGAACAGAAGCAGAAGAAAAGGTGGGGATACCATCAAAATATTATGAATAGCTAACTGCTTGCTTTACTAGTTATATTAGTTGTTCAAGTCACTAATCTCTTCATTCTCCAGAATGCTCAGGGGGCTTAGGAGACAGGCTGCTTCTTCCACCACTGAAGCAAGTTCTAGAGAAGGTAGGAAACATTCCTGTTTAGCAACATCGCCAGCAGAAGTTCTCTTGGAGCAAGTGATCCATCTATATCCTCCTTTATATGAATATAAACAGCTTCTTCTTCTCTGAAACCAGAGAGGATGTTACCCAGGGAGACAGATAAAGGACCACCCTAATAGCAGTGAACATTTTTTTAAAAAAATTTTTGGCAGGCCGTTATACCATCCAAATTCCAAATAGGAAAAAAATAATCAGGTTTTTGGGGAGCATATAGTGCCCTAACTCTATTACTTTGAACACTTTGCTAGAGAGCAATATTGCAAGGGACTAAGAACAAGAAATAAACTTACTTTTCCACCTAGCTGTCCAAATCTTGCCATCTGTATAAGATAATTTTCAACCGCCTTTGCCTTTTCTGGCTTTACAAGTGCTAAATTGCTTACTGCAAGAAGAAAACAGGTACTTGGCAAATTAAACGTCATTCATTTGTTAGAGATATATCTGGGTTGCTCTCTTAAGAGCTAAAGACTACAAGAAAATCTTCCCTTCATTTTAACCCCACAGCAAAACTGGCCTTGGCTTGGTGGAGGCCCAAAATCACCAAGTAAATTTCCAATGTTGATATGACTTGAATCTGATCTCTCCAGCCCTAGTCCAATACTTTAAGTACCATGCTGGCTCTCACAACTCTATATTCAGGAACAAAAAGATTTATTACATCCATCCCAGTCTTTTCACCTTAATCTTGAATTAAGAAGGGCAACCCTTATACTTACTGTTGTTTAAATAAAATCTATTTGTAAAAGCTGACCGACTAGGGAATGGTATAGAGGTTCAAGGAGTAGTTTGTATTTTAACTGATCTTAGGACAACTCTACAATGTTTGCTTTAGTTATACATGCACCACTTTTTCAAGTAACGAGATCAAGTAATTGCCGCAAATATTCAGATGCCAAAATCAAGACAAAATGAAATACCTACAGGTAGTATATAAATATTGCTATAATTAAGGATATTAAATATAGCATACTGTATGACACCAGTAGCAAAAAGCTGGTGAGGAAGTGGAGGACTGCTGACCCATGAAATTCGGAGTATGCATACAATGTCAGTACCATTTAGGCATGGATGGTATTACAAGCCCATGACACTTCCTTGCAATGAAATAAGACTTTTAACCTAGAGGTCTATACCAAGATTCTTCTGTCTTTCTTGAAAACCTGGTTCTTCCCTGGGCATTGGGCATGAATGTTGGATGTATCCATCTTGATTGAAACTGTGATTGGCCTGTGAATTTTGTTAGTTTTGTTGCTCTGTTTATTTCTCTTCCATTCAAGAGTTTATTGTATTCTGTTTTCTAGTCCCTTATTTGAATCTCTTACAAATGTCACCCAAAATTGCTTTCTGCAAACTGAATGGTCATATACAGCAAGTCAAACAATGTTAAATAAATACTTACATCTGGCACGTGCTGCTTGATCCAAAACCTGAGCCAAAATATTATTTCGCATTTCAACTTCCCTGTAATAATGAAATAATTTTACACAGCAGAAAATAAAAAATTGCTCCAAAGACTTTTGCTTTCTGATAAAATGTTAATTATATCTGTTAATTTTATAAAGCAATGCATGACTTAGTTATTATATCATTTTTTGGAATTTTCCATTAATTATTCCAGCATATTAATTTTTAACATTAACATATGTTTATTTTTTACAATTCTTCAAAAACTGAAAATCAAATCAGTTTTCCATTTATAAGTAATTGCTAGAGCAATTTTTTAAAACAGGATGACATTACAAATTATCCCAGAAAGCTCATATCCTAATAATAAGTTAACTGGTAAAACATAACATCCATTACCAGCTTGATCATGAATATATCTTTTAGCATTGAAAAGTAAAATGTATTAACAACAGAATACTGGAGAAATTTTAAACAAGAGAACAGAAACCATTGATTCCACTGTTTGTAGAGAATCATAAAAGTTAGTTCACACCCATTACAACTTTCTCTTTCCTAAAGATTTTCCAAACGTTCAATAATATGCCATTTAAAATGCTGCAATGCATTTTTTGAAAGAAAATATATACTCTATCATGAAATGTTTGCAAAAGCATACAAAATCATGTTTATATGATCTAAATATTCTTAAAGCCACAAGAATTTAAACTGAATGTTCATAAGCTGTTGTCCTAAGTTTGGGATATGCCCCGTTGTTAGAGAAAGAGAATAAGTTCTAGAAACAAGTTCTGAAATAACACAGCAATACCTCTGTTTTGATTCTTGTTGTGCAATTTCACTGGAAGGATCCTAAAAGGTTAGAAATAATCAGGTTATTGATAACTGAAACAATAAACTGAAGATGTTTGTTCTGAGCCCTGATTGGCAAAATGCTAAATCATGCATGCTATCGCCTTAATATTACAAGAGTTTCAAGGATAGAATTGCTCAACATCAATTGACGCTTATATGCACAAATATTAGCGTCTTAACAAGAAAGAATTTAAGGGTCAAAGGAAGGTACATTTTATTTGGGTGTTTTAATCAGCCAGTGTCTATCCCTTTTAGAACATATAAACTGCAAATATATGCAATCTTCAGTGCTTCTATGTCAAAAGTAGTTTCATGTTTTGTACAGAAACAAAACTACTGTATATACTCAATTCTTAGTTTATCTGCAAATATTTTGTACTTTCCAACTGGAAAATCATCTAAGTTTAGTATTTCTCTGAAATGGGGTAGCCCAGAAAGATGCTGGCTTTTCCTACACAGAAACTGAAAAATAAACTAGCAAACTAAATCTCCTTTATTGGAAAACAAAACAATGCAGTTTCTCCATTCAGGGCTAATTTGGTATAGTGGTGAAGACACTGGCCTAGAATCCAGAAGATGGTGAGTTCTAGTCCTTTCTCTGTATGAAAGCCGACTAGGTGGCTTGGGCCATTCCCTCTCTCAGCCCAACCCACCTCATTGGGTTGTGGTGAAGAAAACAGGAGGAGGAAAAGAATGAAATACATTTGGCACCTTTGAGGCAGAATAAAGAAAAATATAAATAAGTGCCAGCTGGGTGACTTTGGGCCAGTCACTTTTTCTTGGCCCACCTGATCTTACAGGGTTAATTCTTGTACGGAGAAGAAAAGGTAGGACAATTAAATCTGTTTGCTGCCTTTAGTTATATATAGGTGGTCCTCAACTTACAACTTCTGTGTTAGTGATCAAGCAATAAAACAATGGCTTACGACCATTTTTTACACTTAGGACCATTGCAGCATCCCCAGCTGTCATGTGATCAAAATTCAGATTGATTGGCAACTGACTCATATTTATGACGGTTGCAGTGTCCCGGGGTCACTTTTTGATACCTTCTGATAAGCAAAGTCAATGGGGAAGCCAGATTCCCTTAACAACCATATGACTAACTTAACAACTGCAGTGATTCACTTAACAAATGTGGCAAGCAAGGGGGTAAAATGGAGCAAAACTCCTGCTTAGCGACAGAAATTTTGGTCTCCACTGCGGTTGTAAATCAAGGACTGCCTGTATTTTAAAAAGGCAGGATAAAAATTAATAACAGCCACGAGTAAGAAGGAAGAGAAGCCTCTGGAAGAAGATTATTCTCTTCCCTTTTATATATATAGACATATTACATCCCTGCAAAGCTTACTTAGGCTCAGCTTGGTAGCCAGGGGACCCCAAACGTGGTTTATTCCCCCGAACCACCTTAAGGCAAATCGCAGCTTGGTAGGAGAAGAGGCCAAAATCAGAGGCCCCAGTTTCCCACCCGACAAGCTAAACCCGGATCCCTCAATTTTATGGCATGTTCGGCGTTCGCTCCGAGTCATAAACCATACACGCGGGTCAGGAGGTTGTGCGAACCGACAATTTGTGTGTGTGTGTGTGAAGAAATGTATGAGGGGAACACCGGGAGGGGTTCTTTTTTGTGCACTCCAGTCCATGCGCATTATGATTTGGGGGGGGGGGATGGGAGGCATAAAAATAAAACAAATAAATAAAATAGTAATAATGAATAAATAGATAGGCAGGCAGGCAGGCCTAGGCCTCTTCCCCCTCCCTGTTGGGGAGCTGCGGGGCCCCGTTCTGACGAGACGCGCGATCCCCTCAGGGGAGGCTGAAGTGGGGGGCGTCGTGAGGAGAAAAGCTCCGCGCGGGTCGGCCGGGAAACCTCGCCTCACCCCATGCTTGGACTGCAGCTCGGCCAGCCTCTGCTTGCGCAGCGCCTCCAGCTCCTCGTCCGCCATCGCCTCGGAGGCAGGGAGACGGGCCGGAGCAGCCCCGCGGCGCGTGAGGGGAGAAGGAGGAGAAGCAGCAGCAGCGACGACCGCGCCCGCCGCTTCTGTCCCGCCTGTCAGGCCGCCTCCTTTGCGCCTGCGCGGACCGCCTTCTACTAGACCCCAAGAGTCGAACGCCGAGCGCGCACACGGGCGGCGACGGACCTCGAACAGGACGAGGGTTCCGCTTGCCAGGCCTAACGGCTCGATCACCCATCACCAGAATCCTGGAATTAAAGAAGGCTCGGATATTACATTTCAGAGCAAGGCTCCCCAAACTTGGCAACTTTTAGACTGGTGGACTTCAACTCCCACAATTCCTCAGCCAGCATAGCAGTATTTATAAATGCTCTGTTTATTGCTGTAGTAACATACAGTACATTACTATATTGCCCAATAGGAATTAGTTTTAAGTAAGAATTATCCTTTAAAAAAAATTACATAAGCCCAACCAAAAATCACACAGGTATATACTTTAAAGATACGAAAAGAGATAAAACATAAAAATACAGGGAGAAAAACACTGAAAGAAATATTCAGAGGAGGGGGTCAAGTTATTTTCCAAAGCGCCTGAAGGCCAGACAAGGAATAATGGATGGAAACTGAACAAGGAGAGATTCAACCTGGAAATAAGGAGAAACTTTCTGACAGTGAGAACAATCAACCGATGGAACAGCTTTTGCTGGCTGGAGAATTTTGGGAGTTGAAGTCCACAAATCTTAAAGTTGCCAAGTTTAGAGACTTCTGTTATAGAGGGTAGCAGGTGAGCGCGCCTCGTTGATCTTGGCAAACCAAGCAGGGAGAGGGCCAGGAGAGATGGACTTTGTAATACTTGCAATATGGTGTTGTTGTTTTTTTTTGCAGTATTGTTGCACAGGCTAGCTAACAGGCATTTTCTTGCATTTTAAATTATTTTAAAGTATTGCCAAAAAACCTTCAAGATGAACGATTGGATGGGAAACTGTTAGATTGCGGAGTGCCCCCCCCCAAAAAAAATCCTTATGTATTGTTTGGTCTGGTAGAAACCCCCCCCTCCCAAATTTTATAACCTGTCTGTTGAAATGGCCAGGTACTGGCCACCAGAGGGAGCCCCGGCTCTATCCAAAATTATTATTTTTGTGCTGTGGAATAAGAAGGAACCAAATGCAATTTATCCCTGTTTTTGTGCTGTTAGGCAGCAGGCATTTCTGAGGCTGTAAATCTATGAGGCTCCCTTATTTATCTGATTCATCAATTGTTTACAAGATAAAAGATATAAGAATAAACATAAGTATGAATGCAGGAAATAGGTACGAATAAATGGGGACAGTAGGACAGGGTCGGTAGGCACGATTGTGCACTTATGCACGCCCCTTACAGGCCCTCTTAGTTATGGGGTGAGCTCAATAGTAGATAGTTTAAGGTTAAAGGAGTGGGAGTTTGAGGATGTGGCCCTATGCTCTGATTCTCCCTGAACACGCAGCAGTGGTCTTGGCATTTTGTTCCAGAAGTATAGCTTCACATCTCCTTCAGTGCTATTGAGGTTTCTTCCAAGTTTTATAAGAACTTAAATTTCTATTATGCTGGGTTTATTCAAGGCTGGAGATCCAACCCCTGGCCCTGTTACATACACTTTTATGTAGTGCCCATCTTACAGTTACCATAGGGATCCCAATCAAGATATCAGAAATATAGGCAGGACATAGCAGATCAGGGTTTTAAAATAAAAAAAAACCCCTTCACCTAAGGACTCTAGGAGTTCAGCTGAGCTGCAAACCTGTGTACGACTGAGATTTGTTTTGCTTGTAAATAAAATGACAGATTTAGTACAGCCACTCATCTTTGAGACAAACCTTTATCCTATCGTTTTAGCCCTTTCCCTGCCAGGGAAACATTAATCAGAAATAAACTTGTGTTTAAGGATCTTGGAATTACATGCGAGTCAATACATTGCAATTGAACCCCAGACATAAGAACTGTAGAAGTACATTTCTAAAAATATTCATGAACCATGTATATAGTTTGCTCCTCCTCCTAGAGACCCGTCTTACCTTCCCCTTTTCCTTTCCCGACCCAACAAACCATCATCCCCATCTCGCCAGGTACGTCCTACACCGCACACTTAGGCGACGATTCTCATGAATGGCCGATGAGCCAGGTGCGCGTTCATTGAAGCCGCCCGCCTGGCCGCTGATTGGTCGATCTCCCACCCAACGCTCCGCCCCCAGGGCCCCTCCCACTCTCTTTCACCTCACCTCGGTTAAGGCGCATCTTGAATCGTGGCTGAAATTGGGGCGGAAAATTGCCTTTAAAGGGGCGAGCGGTTTCAGCATCCTTGGTGCGCTCGGGGGAATCCAGGACGCTCGGAGCTGCAGCTTTGACCCCTCCCTCCTCCACTCCCGGCTAAAGGCGCGATCCCCGCTCTGCCCCCCCAAAAACCAGCGCTGGGCTTTGGGACCGCGATCCTGTCGCCTGCGCGGCTGGAGTGCCCCCTTGCTGCCCCTCCCCCCCCGTTTAGGATGGACCCTGCGCCCTTCCAAGCTCTCCTGGCAGTTCTCGAGGCACCTGAGAGGGACTGCGCAACTGGCTAGGCGAGCTGGATCCCGGAGAAGGCAGGTAGAGGGGCGAGAGGAAGGCTGAAATGGAGTTGGTGGGGGAGAAGCGGGGGATACGAGGTGGTGGGGAGGGAAGGGGGAAGAAGGATTGCAAGTTGCTATAGGTAATAGAGCTGAGATTAGCTGCTGGGGCTGTTTTCCTTCAAAAACCAAAAAGGGAGGAATACAAGTTAGTTCTTGACTGCTAAAAGTTGAAGTGAAGTTGAACTGAAGACGAATAACTCTGATTGAACCAAAACAAACTCTTCGGGCTATTTATAATTCTAATGTCACTCAAAAACAACAACAGCCTCTAATCCTTTTTTGATATCAAGTCAATGTTCAATGTTTAAATTTGTTCAAGCAGATAATATCTGAAGAACAGATGCCCAATGCTGCTGCACTACACTTGGTTGTAACTTTACTATTCCATTCTTCCTTTCCAGGGCTTGAACTAAAGCTGGTGGCGTGGGAAAAAATCAGTTCCATCATCATCATCATCATCATAATCTTTTAATGACCCCATAATCCCTTGCAGGGTGGAGCCTGGGCAACTGAATGGAGCTAGCAGTGTTTAAGGGCCGGATGCCTTTCCTGTCGCCAATGCGGAGTTTTGTTCGGCAGATATATTCTGATCATGTCCAGAGAGAGAAATATCTGCCTCTACCTAGGATTGAACTCACAGCCTCCTGACTGTGAGGTGAGGGTTCCACCTCTGGGCCATCGCACTCCTCCTAGTTCTCAGATGAGTGGAAGGGATTAAACTGATATATAGAGAGATATAAGCCCGAAGTTTGTTATCTTATTAAGAACAATTCCATAGATTGGCAATAGGATATTTTTTTCCTTAGTGCCTGATGTTCCCTAACTGCTTCCTCCTCCTGATGAATGGGAGCTGAGATTAGCTCCCGTGGCTGTTTTCCTTCAAAAAACAAAATGCGGGTAATCCTTGACTTACAATGGTTCACTGACTGACGGCTCAAAGTTGCAGCGCTGAAAAAAAGTGACCTATGACCGTTTCCCCACCCTTACGACCGGTGCAACAGCCCCATGGTCATGGGAACGAGATTTGTGGGCGCTTGGCAACTGGGTCATAATTATGCCAGTTGCAGCGTCTCAGGGTTACGTGATTCCCTTTTACGACCTTCTGACAAGGAAAGTCAATGGGGAAGTCAGATTCACTTACTAACTTAACAACTGCAGTGATTCACTTAACAATGGTGGCAAGAAAGTTCATAAAATGGAGCAAAACCTGGTTAACAACTGATTCACTTAGCAACAAAAATGTTGGGCTGAATTGTAGTCGTAAGTCGAGGACTACCTATAATGCAATCAAACAGGGAGGAAAACATCTCCCATACATCAGGAGGAAGGAGCCATAAGCGAATGTCAGGGAGTAAGAAAAAAAAAATCCTATTGCGACTCTATGGAATTGTTCTAATAAGATAACAAACTTTGGCCGTATATCTCTACTAGCTCGATAGCCGTGCTTTGTTACAAAACTATGTGGTCGGGCTTAGTTTTGGGGGAGGAAAATAAGGGGAAAATTCTGCCTCTGCCTACCAAGATCCATCGGTATTCATCTGGTTAGCGTCTTGTCAATGTGTGAGAGTTGAGGACCATTTGGAAACTGCAACAGTATTTGCTCTGTGAGCAAGAAGGAAACAGCAAGGAGCCTGGGCGTGGCTTAGCTCAGCTGTTCTGTACTAAAACTGCTTGGTGCTGTGAAACTAAAACTGAAACTCCCCTCCTCTGCTTGTGTTTTGCATTTGGAACAGATTTCTTTTCAGGTGGGGAGGGGGATTAAAACTCCTTAGCATCAGAGCATGTTAATAATAATATGCTAAATACTAATACTCCGATGGTCATTTTGAAAAATCCTTTCTTAGTGAGCACCTAGAAGTCAAGAGGAACATAAATGCCAAATTTCAAGTTTGTAGGCTTTACGGTTTTGGAGATTTTGTAATGATGTGTGAGTGGTATTTTCATTTTTATATATATATATCTCAATTTCATCCCTTGCACTCATCAAATAACTGATTTTTCCCACACCACCAGCCTTAGGTACCAGCTCAAGGCCTGGAAAGGAAGAACAAGATAGTAAAGTTACAATCCGTTGTAGTGTAGCAGCGTTGGTCATTTGTTATTCAGATATTACCTGCTTGAACAAATTTAACGTGACATGACTTGATATCAAAAAGGGTTGGAGGTTGGGTGGGTTATTTTTTTTTTTTTGGAGTGATCTTAGGATTATAAAGAGTTTGTTTTGGTATCACCTGAGTGATTCGTCTTCATTTAACGGGCGAGAAGACAGTTTAAGGAATTGCAGCCGACGCAAATTCCACACTCGAGTATTTTAATCTCCTGTTCCTTGTCTCTCTAGATGCCGCCCAGGAGCATGTTTTTATCATGTGAGTGACAGCTGACGTGTCTGGGGAAGAGCATCTCCGATGATCAGGATGAAGAATTAAGAGGTAGCTTTTATTGTTGCGGCTGTCAGTGTTAATGATGAAGAGACAGGGGATGCTTTCGAGGGCGCCATTTGAAATATTAATGAAATAATTTTTCAAAGAGTTCGGAAGATCATATTTTAGGAGCGCCAGGAAGGGAGAGAAAAATGACTCTCTCGCTCTGCTTTTATATCTAAAGGCGTTTTTCTCTCTCTCTCTTCAGCTTGACAGCTTGTAAATGTTGGTTTTATAAGAGGCCTGTGAGGGATTATGGTTAGAGAATCATACGTTTCTATCGTGTGTGTGTGTGTGTGTGCATCTGCAGGGAGGGGTCAAAAAAAGGCAAGTGCAGTGCAGCCATCGTTTTTTTCCCCACACAAAAAGATGAGTGGGCTTTCTTTGCACCAACCGTAACGTTCATAAAAATAGGTCGAACTTTGAGTTACCATGTCCGTCTTTTTTATCATGCCCTATAGATTGTCCTTGACTTATGACTGCTCATTTAGTGACGGGTTGAAGTTACGACCAACCCCCTCCCCGAAAGATACTTACAACCCGGTTCCAAACATTACAACAACTACCCCTCCTCATGATGGTGTGACTGCATTTTCTGAGTGCTTGGCATCCAGCCTGCGTTTACAACCATTTGCAATGTCTTGCAGTCATGTGACCATGATATATATATATATATATATATATTTGTTTTCTGAGGTTCTCGCGGGTATTTGTACGTGGATTTTTGGTTGTTCGGGTTTTCTCCCGCGTAAGATTCAAAGTGTCTAGGCAACAATAAAAGAAGCCTTGACAGCCATCCAAAACAAATACAACCCCCCCAAGCACATCCTAGATCTGACCAACCACTGCCTATCCAATACATACTTCACCTACAATGGACAAAAATACAAACAAATAGAAGGAGCACCCATGGGATCACCCCTCTCACCTGTCATCGCAAACCTCTACATGGAACACTTTGAAACACAAGCTCTAGAAAAATACGACCACAAACCCAAACTCTGGCTCAGATACGTAGATGACACCTTCATAATCTGGCCACATGGGAAAGAAAAACTAAACAAGTTCCTCACACACCTCAACAGCCTACACCCCAAGATACAATTCACCATGGAAACAGAAACCAACAACCAACTTCCCTTCCTAGATGTCTTGGTATACAAAAGATCCAATGGCTCCCTAGGACACACCATCTACCAAAAGAAAACACATACAAACCGCTATCTACATGCACTCTCACACCACCACCCAGCACAGATCAATTCCGTAGCCAAAACACTCATCTCCAGAACAAAATGCTTAGCCGATGAACAACACCAAAAAGCCGAACTACACACCCTCACCAACGTACTTTACAGCCAATGGATTCCAAAGACACAAGATTACCCACCTAATCCAAAAAGAAACCCCAACCAAAATCCAAGACAGAGAACAAGAAAACGGCAAAGCCCTCCTCCCATATATAAAAGGCACTACAGACAGAATCAGCAAGATCCTCCAAAAACACAATATTAAAACAGCATTCTGCACAAACAGAAAATATCCACCATCCTAAGAAACCCCAAAGACAGAGTCGAATTAGAAAACCAAGGAGTATACGAAATCCCTGCACTGCCTGCCCTGCCACATACATTGGACAGACTAACAGAAGAATTAGTGCACGCATTGAAGAACATAAGAACTCAATCAAAAAAGAAGAAACGACCTCTTCCCTGGTCCAACACCTCAAAGCCACAGGACATAAAATTAACTTTAAAAATACAGAACTATTGCCAAAACCGAACACTTCAACAGCAGAATAATCAGAGAAGCCATAGAAATAGAAAAACGCCCACACAGCATGAACAAACGAGATGACACCTCCCGCCTCCCAGCCATTTGGAAACCCGCCCTCATGAACAGACGAATACCTGCAACCTCACCACTGCCCACTCCAAACCCCTCCGAGCCATACATGAAGCAAGCCGACACCAACTATGGAGATGCAGCGCGACCTCGGAACTCAGAAGCCGGGCAGCAAGAAATCCAGCCAATCAGAACACGGCCAACCCCCAACCAATCAAAACACAGCCAGGCCCCCACCAATGAGAAGACACCCCCACCCAATCAGAACACAGCCAAGCCCCCACCCATTCAAATCCCACCCCACTGACAGTTAGAAAGAAAAAAGCAGCTGCAACCTCACATCACTCTGAAAAGCAAGAGCCAAAGACAGAGGCCTGATGATGATGAATGAGACTTCATCGAAACGTTGCCTAGACACTTTGAATCTTACGCGGGAGAAAACCCGAACAACCAAAAATCCATATATATATATATATATATATATATATATATTTCCTGAAGACTTGGATATACTTCCAGTTTGGGGAAAAAACGCCCCGTAGCAAACAATGGGTTCACTTAATGTCCACTGTGTTTCCTTAATATCAGTTGCGAAAACGATTGTAAAATAGGGTTGGTCAGGTGGGTGACCTGCTTTACGACTGTCATGACTTACAACCATTCTAGGCAGTCTCCATTACAGTCAAAAGCCAAGGGTTACCTGTATAGTCACCTCTGAATTATACAGACTATGCATTAAGCAAGTTTTGAGCTGGGCAGTGATCCCATTGGTGCATATATTAAGGTCTACCAGAGAGGGAAACCTTAGATCTTTCTGGAAGGATGCTGGCAGATACAATATATATTGATCCTGATCCAGAACTCACCTGGTCTGAAAATGCGATGGTAACCACCAAGTTTGTAAAACCTGATACACATTTCTTTCTCACTCCTTTCCCACAGTCCATTCACATCAAAATTCACCTCCCCAGAGATTTCAGCCATTTCTTGAGATGCTGTCTCTTTATTTTATTTTATTTGTCTTTTAATGTCCCCATAATCCCTTGCATTGGTGTAACGTTGGGGCAACTGAATGAAGCTGAGCATTTACTTGCCGGATGCCCTTCCTGTCACCAATGCAGAGTTTGCAGCAGATAATATATTCATGGTATGCAGAGAGAGAAATACTGCCTAGGATCGAACTCACAGCCTCCTAATTGTGAGATGAGAGCTCCACTTCTTGGCACCACTCAGATGCTATCTCAGATAAATCTCTTCAATGGTGAATACTCATTTGCTGTTAAAGCTATGGAAATTGGTCAGCTTGTCTCTTACTATAATTCAATTATAAAATATTTATGGAAAATGAAAGCATCAAAAGGGTTCCAGGTTAGTTAAACCATTTTCTGTGATTCTGCATTTTTGTAAGCAGCGGAGAGCTATGTGGATGGGGGTAGCGCATATATTTATTGAATGATTAAGTAGATCAATACATTCAGCCCACTATTAAGAGATCTGTTATGACCTCCTGACAGCCAATCAATACATCTTTGGAAATTAAATAAAACTTCATTAATATAGACAAGTGCTTTAATAAGTACAGAAATGTATTGTCTGAATTAATGTAGATTGTTGATTATAAGTGCTAATAATTATATTGATTACTAATAATCAGATTCCTCTCCTTTTCCACAAGACATTGTTTGCTTCTGCATATCCTTAAAAATCTCTAAAACAAGTAACTGTATCTACTCATATAGTCACAACACTCCCCAGGTGTAAAATGTATTTTTCCCATTTCCTCAGTTTCAGGAATCAATACAAAATCAAAGTTCTGCCTAACAAAGTGAAAACATTGGAGGAGTCTTTGAAATTGAAATTAGAAACAGGGGTCATCTTCACGATTCATGAATATATTTTTTTTGTCTTTTAATGACCCCATAATCCCTTACATCGGGATGGAGTCGGGGAAACTGAATGGAGCTGGGTGTTTACTGGCTGGATGCCCTTCCTGTCACCAATGCGGAGTTTCGTTCAGCAGATATATTGTCATTGTGCCCAGAGAGAGAAATATCTGCCGCGACCTAGGATCAAACTCACAGCTTCCTGATCGTGAGAGGCAAGAGCTCCACCTCTGCACCACTCCTTCATGATTCGTGAATTGATTTTAAATACATATTGATTTTGTTTTATCAACAAAAATAAAATGGAAAATAGAAAAACAACAACAAAAAATACCTCCAGCACTAACAGCAACAACAACAAAATGACCCAAGTATCAAATAAATTTAACATTAAACATATAGAATCCACTCCTGCTGGGTGCTGAAAAAAAAGCAACGATGAATTCTCCTCCCCTTTACATAACAAGTCTACAAATAGTTATAAGCTTTCCCATCCCTATTTAACAAGAATATTATGTTAAATAAGAAATATTCCATATGTGATAATCAAATCAACCCAAGATCTAATCATAATACATACGTATGTACGTACATCAACAGGTTAGGCTAAATGTTACACTAATCAAATCCCTCTATTAACCATCTGTTATTTAACATGTAAAAACGGTTTACAAGTCATGAATTTGATCATGAGAAAGCACAGTTGGATTATGACTGTTGGGTTCTGATAGACAATGGGAGGGTTAGGGCTAGGTTAGGGTTAGCGGTTAGTGGTGGAATTAAAAACTTTTTACTACTGGTTCTGTGGGTGTGTCTTGGTGGGCGTGGCAGGGGAAGGATACTGTAAAATCTCCATTCTACCCAACTCCAGGGGAAGGTTACTGCAAAATCCCCATCTCTCCCCACCCACTAACCTGCTTTCCAGCTCCGTTCTCCTGTGCAGGGCAACAAAACAAGACCCAGCTGATCAGCTGGGACTCAATGGGAGGCAGAGAATAGATGGGGGCAGGAGCAGTCAGAGGTGGTATTCCAAGCTACTCAAAATTTCCGCTACCAGTTCTGCAGAACTGGTCAGAACCTGCTGAATGCCACCTCTGTTAGCGGTGAATAACTTTTTCACTTATTAAATATGATAGAATATAAGAGATGTGCCTGGTGTTCCCAATCTTCACATTTCAGTTACAGATATCCCTCTATTACGCTATAATGTTGGTTTGACTTGGAGAAGACAAACTTTTGAGATGTTTACAGGGGGAATTACAGAAAAGATCTTGCCCCTCCAATTCTCCTTGGATGCATGTAAGAAAAACTAAAATACTGTTATCAACACAGACCTAGACAGGCTCGTTAAGAATCCTTTCAGCTCAGTCCATGCAGTCATCTGACATCTTAGCAAAACCAGGTGCGGCGAGAATTTTATATGTGCCGATATGGAAAGATATGTCAGTTCCCACAACAGATGGATGGGGAAATGTGATCGAATTATCAGACATGGCAAAAGTAAACTATCTTAAGAAAATTTGTCCTGCTAACCCTGGCTTTGGGGTTTGGATGATGAGCTTAACTTGTTGTTATACAAACGGCTAGTAGCTACTAATTATACGAAAGTAAAAAGTGGAGACTGCAATTTTTTACTTTGTAATTTACTGCACTGAAAAAACTTGGAAGTTACTACTTTTTTCTTTTTTTCTTCCTATCAACATCTCTTTTCCCTTTCCTTTTCCTACTTCACTTTCCCGGCCTTTATTTCAATTTGTATTTTACACTAAGATAAACTTCAATACAATCTTTTTTTTTTAAATAACATCTTAGGAAAACAATGGAAGGGAAGCCAACATGTCGACAGGAACTTCTCGTGAAGCTTGGAGCATCTCTCTAGAGATTATGTAGGTATCTTTCCTAGCATCTGTAAGATTCTTTTTAATTGGAGACATCAGGTATTGATGTACGAACATGGGAATTGCTCGTTTTATTGGAAGACAGAAAAAAAAAAATCCAGACAAGGCTAGAAAATGCCTGCATTTCTCCTCATCTTCAGCAATGTAATGTATTCAGAAGTCAACTTTTCCTGGGGCAGAATTTCTCAAATAAATCACGGGCGTAGCTATTTTTCTTTATTTAAGGCAATTCTGCGCATGGTATTTGTGACCTCAATTTTAGCTCTACTTTGGTTAAAACAAAAAACAACAACAACAACATAAAAAAGCCGGGATTTTGTTTGCAGCATTGCTGAAAACGGCTTGGATCATAACCTTTGAGAAACGCTAAGCCGCAATAAAAATGATAAGTGTGGCGATAAATCCTGCAGAATATAAAGCTCTTTGAAAAAAGGAGAGAAATTAATGCAGATTTATTATAATTTATTTTAGCAGGGAAAAAAACCCCAGTCAACGGTTAGCGCTTGGGGAAGTTTTTGTGGCCGATCAGGATGACTGGGACAATAAAACATTTGCCTTGGAAAGAAAAATGCACAAATAAAGAGTATATTGGTGTCAGCTGGAGTAATAGTTAATATTTATGTGTCTGTAATTGTTTTTTTTTTTAAACAAAAGCCCTTGTTTGTATTATATGTACAAAGATGGGATTGTAGTTGGGTTTTCTTTTTAAATTTGTATTTTGCATCCATGATGTGTGCTCGAGGTTCAACCATCAGTTGTGTTTCACAGTAGTGACCAGTTTTTGCTGCTGGGTTTAAATTCCAATTGCCTTTCTAAGATTTGGGACAGGATTGATTGTAACAAAGCAGGTATACAGAGCTTTCTTTCACATTTGGCACAGCTATTACACAAATTCTGTGTGTCCTCCACAAAGCAGATGAAAGATGGATTTGCATTTTTAAAATTCCTCTGCATTGTTGGTTAAAGTATATGCTCAAGGATTTAACGGAATGTTTCCTGAAAGGGATTTTATTCAAGGACCCCTGTTAGTCAATTGGGGAGGTGTTTTTCCAGGACAACTGCTTGTTTTCATGCCTGTTTTTAATTAAGCAATATTCCATACCACTTTTTTTTCCTGTCAAAAAGAAAACAAAAACAAAACAAAGTATTACTTTTGATCAATGACAGCAGACATGTACTAGTTAAAAGTTCAAGCCGTCATTGGCCACCCTAAAAGCTTTGTGGAAGACCGAGTTGATTGATGGCTCTCAACGGCCCTCTGGAAGGGATTTGGCTGAGATTCCAGCCGGGGAAAGCTTGCAGTGGCAGGTGGCCAGCGAAGAGGAGGAGGAACTGCCTTCTGTACCTAATCCGAGAACATGTAGCGCAAAGAAAAAGACAGGAGGAGAGAAGGTCAGCTAGACTACTGGAGACGAGAAAGCTCTCTCCATCTTGATGGGCTGCACTGGAAAGCTGGCTATTTATCACAGCAGACAGATGGAGATGTGGCCGGGAAGAATGTTTTCTACTCGTGATTCCTGCCTCACTCTGGACTGACACCATGTTTAGAATCAAATCATGCCTTGGGAACTCTGGACTTTTCTTCCCTGGTGAGCTCTCCTGTGCGTGGATTTTTGTTTTGCCTGGTGGATTTGTTTGGGGGAGTTAATTTTGTTTGAACGACTTTCAAGTGCTGTGTGGACTATTGGGCCATCACTCTGTGGACTAACCTTGGTCTGCTCGTGGCTGGACTTAATTGGGACAGTTCTGGGTTTTGGTGAAAGGAATTGCTAGGGAATATTAATAAACTCACTGAACCGCAGTTATGTTGAGTGAGTGAGTAGTGAGCGAAATCAGTAGTGGGATTCTACCGGTTCGGGCGAACTGGTAGTAAAAAAACAGCTACCAGTTCAAGGGAACTGGTAATTTTTTTTTTCCTCCCAGTGATCAGCTGTTATGACAATCAGCTGTGCCGGGATCCCCCTCGCTGTCTTACCGCTTACCCAGGAATCTTGCACACCCCCACTGCACTGTTTGTTGCCTTCCTGGGCCTCAGGGAAGCCTCCTGGGCCTCAGATTTTGCTCCAATGGAGTGCGCGTGTGTGCTGCACACCCCAAAAGAAGCCACGCCCACTCAATCATATGGCCACACCCACCTAGCCACACCCACAGAACTGGTAGTCCAAATGATAGCTCTCTCTTGAGAAGCTAGAAAATGGGTTTTTTTTAGTAAATGGGGTTAAATGTATTATGTGAACTCTGCCGAGCTGACCTTTATCTGTGTAGGCAACTTGGGAGAAATGTAGGCATCACTGAGTCAGCTACCCTATGAATTTAGCAGGAATTAAATTTTACCTTTCCCATTGACCAATCTAGAGACTGTTTTCTTGGCAAGATCAAGCGTGCATCCCTGTAGGCTTAATTAAAGTTTTAGTACTTTACTGAAACACTTTATTACTGAATTCTGCTGAACTGGCAGGGGACTCCAACCTCATTAAGGGAAAGGAGAGAAATTATTAAGGGATTTTCACACTCTTAAAACAAAAAGCACAGTCCAGATACACCTTTGACTTATAACCTTGTTCTTTTTCGTTGCAGAACTTCCCGCCTACCTGAATTTGGTGTGGGATTGACACAATCGCAACTATCCCAAGGATATTCCCAAGGACAATTGCAAAGAGGAAACCTTTTCATTAATTGGGAAATGGAAGATAGCTTTGTTGGGGAGCTTTAATCTCATTACCCATCTTCATTTAATTAAATCTGGGAGGTGCTAGTCTAAACCCTGTGAGTTTCTTGTATTTAGAAATTAATTGTAGCAATTTTCTTTCATGAATTACTCAAATCGGGCAAAGATACCCCTAAGGATCCCCTTGATGGCTTTCCAAAGGCATATGGCAGCCACCACAATTTGTAACACCGGCTGCGTTCCACTGGGAGTTACTTTTAGTGCTTAAATTAGGAAGGCAGAGAGATCGTTGCCTTCTTTACTTACCATCCATTTCAATAGGGTTTGCTTACGAGGACATCCTGAGAGAAGTTGTGCCCACAGCGGATGGGCGGCTACTCAAAACCTGGAGAAGTTCTGCATCAAGCAAACTCTTTTCTTCAGTTCTGTATGCAATGTTCAAATTAGCGATAATTCCAACGACTTTCTTAAAAATAACGCATTACAAAATTGATGGTAAAATAGAAAATGTTTACAGGTCACGGTTGCACTGTGGGGTCCTTGCTGTATTCTTGCTTATTTTCTTGTAGATATTTCATTACCCAACTAAGGAACGATATCCCAGCCAAGGAACTACCAGCTCAGACAATCTAACAGTAAACAATAGCTTAATCAAGGAAACACCAGGAATACTCTACCAATACTGACAGGACAAGCTACTTGTACATAAACAGATAGCAAATCCCACTCCTTGTAAGCACTGATGACGTTACTTAGTTGGGTAATGAAATATCTGCAGGAAAGCAACTAAACTCAGAGTCCACCAAGGACCCAAGATCGATGACTTCATTAAACTTCAAAAGGTGCCCAAATAAGACCTTCTCGTACATCAATGATTCACAAAAGGTTTGTGCTGAGTGGCGTATGGATGAGTCTTTGGAACCACAAAATCATATTTTCCATTAAAAACCAAGTATGTGGCTTTTTTAGGATAATTCTTTATAGTATTTCTTTATCCTCCTTAGGACGTTACACACTCAAAATGAGGTGGAAGCAGAATACAGAAACTGAACATGGTTTTATATCAGAGCATTTTCATGTGAACAGATTCTTGAACTCCTCGAAATATAGGTCATTGTATTTTACTGCACTCTATCAAATCTCAATTACAACATTCTATGCCTAGACAAATCAACAATTAAGCATGAAAGGAAAGAAAGCAAATTGCTACTCATAGACTTGACATACGGTGTAAAAAGCCCTGCTAGTAATAATGGTTTGAAGAACCACAGACACTGAAAATGGGTAGGAGTGCAGTGACCACAAGCACTTGGGTGTTCCTGAAATTTTTTTTGCTGGATTGAGTGTTTAATTGTTAATAACGCTTCCCCTGCTAAAGCTTTGATGAAAATGGATCCATCTACTACAGCTGATACTGAAGACCAAGGAACCGAGAGAGTTTCCTTCTATAATAGTCTTTCCCAACCATGTCAACTTTAAGACATGTGGACTTCAACTCCCAGAATTCCCCAGGCAGCCAGGAGAATTCTGGAAGTTGAAGTCGAGATATTTTAAAATTTCCCAAGGTTGAGAAACACTGCTCTAAATAGTCCATTCCTATTCTCAGTCCTTAACAAGGATAGGGAATTGTAAAAGGTCGAAAAGACTTCCAACTTATAAGGCTCACGAGTACATCAAACTGTGACAGAATTCCCTAAAGACTAAATGGGAAGAGAAGACTCACAGAGGCCCTTAATGCATGGGATGTAGATGAGTAGGGGGTGGTATTGCCCTAAAAGACCCTTCCCCATCTTTAGATCTTTTTTTAAAATCATAGAATATTGGGGTAGAATTTATGAAATATTTGCCTTTCGTGATCTCTGTTCTATATATATCAGCGGCCTCTGTCAACTAGTTTTTGATAACTTACATAGATTATGGGACATGTAAAAATGTTTACAAAAGGGAACGTTCTTGCGTTGTCAGAGTAATTAAAAAGTAAACAGTTTCAACCAATTGAAAACAATTTCCCTTTTTAAAAAAAAGCCATTTTTATAAACTAGCGCTTTCTGTGACTTGCTGCAGCAAAAGCTATGTGATGTTTTGATGTCGAGCCAGTTTGTAAACATGGAATGTTTTGTTGTGAAAGACTTTAGTAAAATACATCGTGTACGAGGGCAGGTTTCTTTTGATTTCCTCACAGAATCGAGGGAACGGTGAAGGTTTGAGATCAAGATCATCTTCTCCTGGACCATCCATCATCTGTAACAGAAAGTGCAAGGGTGTTCATTTTTATTTTATTTATTTGTATCCTGTTTTATTATTTTTACAAATAACTCAAGGTGGTGAATATATCTAACACACCTTCCTCCTCCTATTTTCCGTACTACACCTGCAAGGTGAATTGGCGCGTATACACATGCACGAGAGGGCGGGGGGAAGGAAGGGACAGAGAGAGGGAGCGAGGGACAGAGAGAGAGAGACAGAGAGGCCCAAATTCATCTAGCTGACCTTTGTGCCTAAGGTGGGACTAGAACTCTCTGTCTCCTGGTGATTGGCCCAAAGTCACCCAGCCAGCTTTCCTAAGGTGGGATTATAACTCATTGTCTTCTGGTGATTGGCCCAGAGTCACCCCGCTTGCTTTCATGGCTAAGGTGGGACTAGAATTCACTGTTTCTAGTCATCTAGCCTGGTATCTACATTATTAGACCAAACTGGCTCATTTAGATCAAGCAAGGAAACTAAAATAGTATACTATGTCAACCTTCCAACCACCTGATTATTTATTAGTTTTATTTATTTATTTATTAAACAAATATGCCGCTACTGGATTGGTTTCCCACATCCATCCTGCAACAGCGCTCGCCTGTTTTCCGAATTTCAAATGTGTCTACCAGGCCAAAAAGGTTGGGGACTCCGTATGTAATTGCTTTGTTTCCTGGTTCACGAAGGATTTCATAAAGGGTATTCCAGGGACACGTAAAAGAATAATTGAATTCTTGGAGTTACTTAAATGCAATTCGGAGCACTGATGTTGGTGGAATCTAGTCCAGATTTGGAGTCCCACGGAGCAAAAAGACAAAACGCTTGGAATCTTTGTTATGCAGGAAAAGGGCGAAGGTGGACCCACCCTAGCAACTAGACAACTGGCTTTGGAAAAGACTTACGTGGCCGTTGGCAATATCCAGAAGGTCACGCAACCGACAACCCCGGTTGTGCCTTCTTTCATAACAAATGCTGTCCTCCAAGATCACAAAGTCCGTGCCAAAAGATCTGAGGATCCTATGAACATCTTCGGGTGACCTTTTGGCATACACCTGATAAACCTGAGTGAAAGAATTGAGTTGAATTGCTTTATTAATTCATTAGATGTGGGAATAAAACATGACTAAAGGACGGGATGTGGTGGCCCGTCGATTGGAAAGGTTGGCAGTTTGAATCCCTAGTGCTGCATAACGGAGTGAGCTCCTGTTACTTGTCCCAGCTTCTGCCAACCTAGCAGTTCAAAAGCATGTAAAAAATGCAAGTAGAAAAATAGGGACCACTTTGGTGGGAGGGTAACAGCGTTCTGTAAACCTGTGGCGTTTAGTCATGCCGGTCACATGACCACAGAAATGTCTTCGGACAGCGCTGGTTCTTCGGCTTTGTAACGGACATGACACCCGCCCCCTAGAGCCAGAAACGATTAGCAGGTATGTGCGAGGGGAACCTTTAAAGGATGGGAACAAGCTATACACACATGGAGATCAGTCAAGTTTAGTCACAATAGTCTTATGGGATTGGAACATCGGTGTGGCATCAGCGGAGGGGGCGGGGTGGCATCGCAGAGGATGGGATGAAAATAATTTAGCAACCAATTTGCCCAGGGTAAGTTTGGCTGTTGTGGGAGGCATGACCCATCTCCATCCTCCAGCTCTGCCACACATGTGGGATAAGCCTCCTGCGATGGTCAACCTGACCCTGGATGAACCGGTTGTACAATTGCACCCCCCACCGCCATCAAAGTGGATCCTAGGCGCTGCGCTGCCATGGAGGAACAGGAAACGGAGCAGCCGGCACGAGGGGAGGAGGAGGAGTATGGAGAAGAAAGAGGGAAAGCGGCCGTCTCCTTCCCTTGCACCAGCTGCTCCGTTGCCCATTTCTCCATTGCAGCACAGTACGTAGGATCCACTTTGATAGCAGATGAGTGGGTAATTTAACAACTGGTTCATTCGAACCGCTGCCAACCGGCTGAATCCCACCACTGGCAGGACATTGGCACAATGTTGATGACTGGGGACAGGGCATCAACTCTCCCCAACAGTCCCAATTTCTCATAGGGCCCCTTGGGAAAATTAAATGCCCACCCCCGATCGATAGCCTTAATATCACCTGCTAGAAAAATACTGTTTTGGATCCTCGAATGCAGATTACATGTTAAAAAGCAAGGTGAGATGTTCGGGGTGGCTTTAGAGAAAGCTGAGGAAGATGGGATATTATTGCTGATGCATGCTGGATAATTGAAAAAAAAGGCAAATATACAGTATGTATGTATGTATGTATGTGTGTGTGTATATATATATATATGTGTGTATATATATATATATATAGTGTGTGTGTGTGCTTCATCTGTTTTAGGAAAAATTGTGTTGACTCTGGATTTTAGGGGCCAAAATGTTTCTAACACCTCGGTAAATACACCAATGTTAATAAGTTTTATATTATAAAATTTGTCTTCATTGCAATGAGCATGAAAGAAAGGAAGGAAAATTATGTTGGTGATATTTGTTTGAGGGAGGAGGGAAAAAAATAGAACTGTTATCCACCATTGCTAAAAAACAAGGACAACCCAAGAAGCTGGCGAAGGTCAGATCCTCTTACCTGCTTTGTTCTTTCTCGCAGACTCTTGTCTTCATAATGGGGGTGATTGGTTAAAATTCTTCCAGTGCAAAGCTTAACCCCGGCTAAGAGCTGCATACTTCCTGCAATCACTGCTTCCTTTGGAGTGTTGGACCTGAAGGAACATTGAGATTCACTTCAGAAGGGCACAGTGATAGGATTCACCTCTTTGCTACTTTGACCAGCTTACGATCCAGGAGCAGATAATGGTATAATATCGAATTTTGGATTTACTACGGCCTTTATCAGTACAACCTACGAAGATTGCAGTCATGAAGGAGACCAGAAACCATCAAAATCCAGACGGTTGAGATCAACAAAGTTCCATGCCTACTTCCCAAGTTGGTTCAAGGAAATTCAGGTCACTAGACAGTTTACAGCAAGGGCTGGCAAGTTTTTTCAGGCAAAAATCAAATGATTAACAAAAAAAAATAAATCAGGGTTCACTTGCAATGATGAGATCTCAAGATGTCACCTCTACGACCACTTATTAAATTCAGTTAGTCTGGAAATCTATAGGGAAGCAGTGGATAGATATTCTTCTATAAAGGAACATAAATTTGAGGGGCTGCTACAAAGAAAAGGGGGTCAGGCTATTCTCCTAAGCACCTGGAGGCAGGACAAGAACCAACGGGTGGAAACTAATCAAGGAGAGAGAAGCAACCTGGGATTGTGGAGGAACTTCTTAATAGTGAGGACAATTAACCAGTGGAATAGCTTTGCCTTCAGGTGTTGTGGGTGTTTCATCACAGGAAGTTTTTAAGGAGAGACCGGACAGCCGCTTGCCTGAAATGGGATAGGGTCTCCTGCTTGACCTGTGGGTTGGACTAGAAGACCTCCATGGTCCCGTCCAGCTCTATTCTGATTGAAATGAAAAGAGTTATCTTTCTGTCTCCGCGTTCTTCCTTCCAGGGGAAAAAATGCACTTGAAAGACAGACACACAGCCTGGCCATCTGTTTGACATTTCGTCTCATCAAAGCTTTTTTGCACACAGAAAAACAGACACGTTGTCCTTCCAAAACCCTGTCTGACGTGGGGAAACTCCTGAAGGGCAATCTTGCCAAATAACCAGGCACAGTACACCTCTTTTATCGTCCTGCTGCCATGGTCATGAGGATGCTGCCATGGTCCTAAATGTGGAAAACGGTCATAAGTCACCTTTTTCAGCGACGCTGTAACCTTGAGTGGTCACTAAAGGAACTGTTGTAAGTCGAGGACCACCTGTACTAAAGCATTGCCCCCAGGTAGCCACTTCATAATCATCTACTGGAGATGTTCTCCAGATGATCTGATGCATAGCCCTTGGGTAGGTAAAGTGAAAAATAAAGGTTCCCCTCGCACATCCGTGCTACTCGTTTCCGGCTCTAGGGGGCGGTGCTCATCTCCATTACAAAGACGAAGAGCCAGCGCTGTCCGAAGACGTCTCTGTGGTCCTGTGGCCGGCATGGCTAAACACTGAAGGCACACAGAACACTGTTCCCTTCCCACCAAAGGGGTCTCTATTTTTCTACTTGCACTTTTTACATGCTTTTGAACTGCTAGGTTGGGAGAAGCTGGGACAAGCAGCGGGAACTCACTCTGTTACGCGGTGCTAGGGATTCAAACCGCCGGCCTGCTGACCTTTCTGATCAACAAGCTCAGCGTCTTAGCCACTGAGCCCCCGTGTCCCATCCTTTAGTCATGTTTTATTCCCACATTTAATGAATTAATAAAGCAATTCAACTCAATTCTTTCACTCAGGTTTATCCGGTGTATGCCAAAAGGTCACCCAAAGATGTTCATAAGATCCTCAGATCTTTTGGCACAGACTATGTGATCTTGAAGGACAGCATTTGTTATGAAAGAAGGCATAGCAGGGGTTGTCGGTTGCGTGGCCTTCTGGATATTGCCAACGGCCAGTCTTTTCTAAAACCAGTTGTCGGGACCAAGGGACCAAGAACGACACGGAGAGTTACATCAGAGTAGCTGGAAAGGTGGGATGTAAATAACCAAATAAACAAAATTGCTTCAGATCAAGCATTGCTGACACAGGTTGTCCCCTACTCCTCAAATCTTTCACCCTGAAGCAGCCCCTCAAATGCTCTACTCCAGCCTTCCTCAGCTAATGTGCTTCAAACGACCAAACGGCAGTTTCCCATTACAGAAAGACGAAGCAATTTTTACAAATGTCTGGATAAATGATGTATAAAATGAAAGGATAATTTGTTTTTATAGGTTTCTGCCAAGCTTCATATCCAGGCTGCTCAACCCTCATGCAATTTATTCTGCAAGAAATGTCACTAAATAATGACAAGGACTTAGAGGTCAAACTGATTTACATTATGTAATTTAAATGTCACTCCAAGCAGACCTGATGGCATTTTGAACAAATAATCTCATTTATTTTGGAAGCTCCAAGCTTCAACAAGTTAATTACTGTTAAACTAATGGGGGGTAAGCTGAGCAGAGTATAATGTAAAATGGGAGCCTCTGTTTTATCTACACTTTCCAGTATTGTAGAATTATTATAAAATAACTCATTTGCAACAGAAAGCTTCAATGGGAAGTACAGGAATTTGGGGGAAAAGACAGAGTTTTCCCTTCCTTTGGATCTTTTCAAAAATAAAGATTCATTTCAACATTAGAGGAAAGAAGGCAGTATTTCTGTGCTCATTTGACAATATTTAATCGCCAGTGTTACAAATGCAGGTACTGCAACCCTAAACTCTCCTAATTTGGCATTACTTTGACACAGATTGAATGTTTCCTGATGGTGCATAAGAACAAAAAAATGCTGTATATGAAGCTTAGCCTAGGACATACCTAAAAGGAAAAAAAAAACTGTTTAAGAAGCTTAAGCTTTTGATTTTTAAAAAAAGAAGGGAAAAAACACACCTGGGAAGATAGAAAAACTGCATGTCAGAAGTCAAAGGATTGTGTACAGAAATGCTGAATGAGACAAGGCAAAGTCAGACTGAAACTTATATGAATTGGGATAGAGCTGGAAGGGACCTTGGAGGTCATGTAGTCCAACCTGCTGCTCAGTCCAATCCCTATACCATTTCAGACAAGTGGATGCACAGTCTCTTTTTAAAGAGTCAAGCTGTTGAATATGATGAAATACTGGCACTCCTCGACTTATGACGGGCTTGATTAGTGAGCATTCGAAGTTATGACAGACCTACCTTGAACATGGTCTACTTACAAGCAGCGCCAAAGTTCCCACGGTCAGGACCCTTCCACGACCACGTGACTAAATCTCTTAGCTCTTGGCAACATGGTGGCATTTACAGACATCTGCAACCTCCCACACTCACCTGACCTTGTTTTGTAACAATTATGAAAACTACCACTTATTTCCAGTTTTGGGCAAAACCGCGCCCGGAATGAATCATGGGCTTGCTTTTTGACCCCTTTTACAACCACAGTGGCCACTATACAACTACTGCCTTCTCTTAACGACTGCCGCAGAAAAGATTTTACTACCTGTGCTACTGAATTACTGAGATCTTATTAAGTCTGACTCCCAACTTCAGGTCAGAGGCGTAAATTGGTTGCCAACTGTTATTCCTGCAAAAGTAATTAACTTCTTCAACGCATAATGTTTCCCCTCCACGCCCATAAATCCCATGTAACAAATCACAAGGAAGAAAAAGGTAATTTAAAAGGAGGAGGCTAAGCAACAGTTCTGTATTCTCCAGCCCAGAACTGTGTTGAAAAATGGTGTTCATTGCGACTTGTCAAATCCAGTTTGTGGCTGAACCCAAAGACCCATGTATATTTTATGTTTAAATCTATATATAAAACACTGCGTATTGCACTCAGGAGACCAGGTTTATCAAACATTTAGCATCTCTTAATACAGAAGTGGTTTTAAAGCCCTCTGGCTGGTGAAGATTTGTCATGAGAATATGCCAATAAGGAAGTAGAAGGATGGAGATCACTTTAGCTGGCTTTCAGGATGCTGTCAGTGATTTATATGACCTCTTTACTTTTGAATAATCGCACTATTCATTATTATAGCCAGAAAGAGAGAAATTAGAATGAAGTAGTATAAAGAACAAACATTATCCCCCTCACCCCTAGAAATCATCTTAATCAGGGTTGGCAACTTTTAAGACCTGTGGACTTCAATTCCCAGAATTCCCCAGCCAGCATAAAGTGCCCATCACAGTCCTTAACCGAACACTGCTGCCATTAAGCAAACCTACTGTTTCCTATGAGGTATTATTTATTTGCACCCAACCTTTATACATTTTTATAAATAGCTTAAGATAGCAAACAGATCTAACAGATCCTTCCTCCTCCTATTTTCTCCACAAAAACCCTATAAAAGAAGTTGGGCTGAGCTCGCTTTCATGCCTAAGGTGGGATCTGAACTCACGGCCTCCCCATAGGTGTCTTATCGGCTAAACTAAACGGGGTTTTTTGCCAAACATTAGAAGAAAACATCCATTATTATCAATTGTGGCGATGGTTGCCAAGCAACCAAAACTCATTGGAACTTTGGAACAGCGAATACTTTTTTGGGGTGTGCATGTGTCTCTGTCGTAATTCGAGGACTACCTAGCAGTCAGAACAGTCTGTGACATGCTAAAATTGTGTGCCATTTTGTAAAATATTTGCAATAGTTTGTTCATGTTTTTTTTTTAATTTTCTTGCCTGTTTAGAACCTAGGCTATTGCATCATGGATGTAGTGTAGTAGACAGCATTTCTCAGCCTCAGCACTTGAAGACGGGTGGATTTCAACTCCCAGAATTCCTCCAGACATAAGCTTGCTAGCAGGGGGAATTCTGGGTGTTGAAGTCCACCCATCTTGAAGGGGCTGAGTTTGAGAAACACTGCAAGCTGGCTGGGGGAATTCTGGGACTTGAAGTCCACTTATCTTCAAGTGACTGAAGTGAACAAACAGTGGTGCAGGATATCTTGAATGCTGTCAAACCATGCTGAAAGTTTGGTCTGAAGGAACAAAAATTTCTAACAAGATGTTTCTAGAGTCTTTATCTCTTGCCAACTGTTGGGACCGCCACACCAAAGCTGAATCCTCACTCATCTGAAGGTTATAGGTTGCAAAAAAAATGGCATTGGGTAGTAATCTTAGTACCCATATTAAACCAAGTTACCTAGCTCATTTTTTAGCCTTTAAAAATTTAAGTAATTGAATAGAATTGGAAGCCATGGTCACAAAAGACATTGACTCGCCCATCCAGCATGTGATTTAAACAGAGTAAAGTTCCTTACTTAATCCAGTTCATCAGCTCCACTGTGTCCGGGTCGTAGAATTCTCTCAGCTCTGACAGCTCTGCCATTATTCCAGGCAGGAACTAAGAAGAAAACAAACATAACCAAATAAATCAAAGGAGCCCAGCTCTTCAGTATGGAAAAAAAACCCATCATTTATAACGCCCGGGCAGCAAAGTTACTAGCAGATGTTTCTGATCTTTGATGCACTGTTTTGTTTGGCAATGGCGGACTCTCGTTTTAAAACACGTACAAGGAAAAATATGGACCGGGATAAAATCCAGAACAAGAAATTGGTGAAAGGCACAACTCAGATGAGTGTACGTGGTGTGTATGAGTCTAAGCAGGGAAGGTAGCAGCCACAATATCACAACTCAACCCAGCCTCCTTTTGTGCAGGCGTTTGCATCATACGCGCATGTAAAGGAGTTTGTGTCAACGGTCAGACTATCGAACCCAACAAATGTGGACAGTTTCAGGAACTTTGAAATCCCAAAAGCAAAACTTTATACTGGGCACATCATTTCCGCACTGAAAAATGCAAAACCAGCTCTAACTTTTCCCGTACAACCCTGCATAGTTAAAAGAACAGATTTCTCCCTTCCTCCCACTGCACAGGTCACACTGTCCAATGATGAATCGTTATTTTGTTTTGAGAACAGTTCACATCTTGGCTGACACCTGCAGAAGTGTCCTTGGTGGGTGCTTGGCTCTCACGGTTGAAGTCTGGAGCCTCCGCATTCCATCTTCCCTCCAGCTCTTTAGCAAGTTGAAAAACAATAATATTCACAGGAAGCATCAGCGAATTCAATCTTGACAGTTTGGGCTTCATTAGTAAAGCTGCAACTTTCGTTTTGTTGTGAAGAGGCTGCTGGGTAGCAGTGGTGCTATTCTACTGGTTCAGCCCGGTTCTGGTGTATCAGTAGCACTAAAGACCATCCAAGACAGAACCGGTTCTCTCTGAGCTGCTGTTGGGCCCACCTGCCTGCCCAGGCTCGTGTATTGACCTTTATTCCCTGCTTTTGAAGTGCAGCTGCTTTGCGAGACACAGCCGATTGCCGTGTGTCAGCTGCTGAAGCTACAGGGATTGCAGGTGCGTAGGAAAGCCTATGCGTGTGTGCAAAGGGCGTGCATGCACAAAGCGTGTGTGCGCACGCCCGAAGCGTGTCCACCGAACTGGTGGTAAACCTCTCTGAAACCCACCACTCCTGGGTAGGTATGTTACTTATGGGGTCGCTGGTGCTTTCTGAGTTTGGTTCATTTCTTGCAGACATTTCACTACCCAACATCAGGAGTCTCTGTGGCACAATGGTTAGAGTGCAGTACTGCAAGCTACTTCTGCTGTACCCAGCTGCCTACAATTTGGCAGTTCAAATCCCACCAGTCTCAAGATTTACTCAGCCTTCTATCCTTCCGAGGTGAGTAAAATGAGGACCCAGATTGTTGGGGGCAAGAGGCTGACTCTGTAAACCACTTAGAGAGGGCTGAGAAGCACTATAAAGTGGTATATAAGTCTATTGCTATTATCGATTTTAGAAAGGAGTGGGGTTCTCTCTCTCTCTCTCTTTATATACAGGTAGTCCTTGACTTCATGACCACAACTGAGCCCAACTTTCCTGCTGGTAAGTGAGACATTTGTGAAGTGAACGTTGCCTCATTTTACGGCCTTTCTTGCCACAGCTGTTAAGTGAAACGCTGCAGTTGTTAAGACAGGAACACGATTACTGGCTTCTCCATGGACTTTGCTCATCAGAAGGTTCACAAAAAGTGATCCCACAACTGCAGGATGCTGCAACTGCCATAAATATGAGCCAGTCGCCAAGCAGCTGAATTTTGATCACATGAGCATGAGGATGCTACAATGCTTGTAAGTGTGAAAAACGGTCCTAAGTCACTTTTTTCAGTGCCGTTGTACCTTTGAATGGTCACTAAACCAATTGTTGTAAGTCGAGGATTATCTGTGCAGTTTGTTGGGACTGTTTGTTTTGTTCTTGGTAGTTGATATAACAACAGACTAATCAAGGGACTAACCACGGCAAATTATGTATCAATTAAAGCCTGAATTATTTTTTAATTCAAATAGGTAAATCTTTGATACAAAAATTTTCTATTCTGAGAAAAGAGGGGAAAAAGAAACAAATTGAAAAAGACTTAAAAAGGCCCTTACCTTATAGCAAAGATAGAACAGTATGAGGATTGGTGTTACATATCTAATCACAGACACCTATAGGGAGAAAGGCACAATTTTATGTACTGAAAGGAGAAAAAAAATCCTGTTTAGACCAAACCCATAAGAAATTTATCACACAAATTGCGCGTACTTTGAAGTCACAGAATGACTTTCTTTGACAGCGTTTCTATTAAAAATATTAAGCGTAGACTCTGTATTAGATTTCTATGAATTGTACTGAATTTTATCGTGCTGCATCTAAGCAAATCATGCACAGCTAGCATTTTTTTATGAAAATCTTTACATTGTTTTATGCTTTTCATAGCTTCTACAACATCACCATCTAGTGGACCTAAATAGCATTCATTTTCAAAAGAAGTGTGTTTCCAAATGCATTCTAAATACAGTACTAGGAATATGTCAATATTTTATTCGGACATTTTGAGCTCTAAACATTGTAAAACATTCTACTTTCAATGCAAATGGCTATTTGAAGCAGAAAACTGACATTTTGAACAGTGCTGGAAGCTTTTGAAAATGCAGTAAAATAGCTGTTTTTGTTGAGAGCTGAAATTTTGCATGGGAAACAGGACATTTTGAGCTTTGAGCTCGAAAGAGTCAGACACAAAATATTACACAAACCCTACCAAATAACTAATTAAATTGTACTCAATCTGTTTTCATCCACCATATAGCAAATCTGTTTAGGCCATGAAAACTAAACCAGAATTTTATTCATTATCGAAATGAGAAGATCAAAATGTAATGATTGAAATTCCTGCCCAGAGGGAAGTAATTTGAATTTGGAGTTCTTAATCACTTATTAAATTTTGCTGTTATCTTTAAATGTACCAATCTTTTTTTAATGCTTGTTTCTTGATTGTATGCCATCCAGTGTTTCAACTTTGAAGTCGGATTTCCATACAGGTAGTTCTCAACTTCCAACTACAATTGAAGCCAGAATTTTGGTCATAAGTTATTATGATTGTAAGTTGAGCTACACACACTCGGACTCAATTTTATGACACTTTTTACAATGTCCTTAAGTGAACCACTGCAGTTAAGCGAATGATGGGGTCAGAAGTCTGAATCCATTCTATCCAACGGGTGATATACTTTTTTGCTTGAAAATGGAGGAGGGGACATTGCAAAATGTGCTCATATGAATGTGGGATGGTGCAAATGGTCATAAATGTGACCATTGTTGCTAAGTAACCAAAATGTGGCCATGTGACCACAGAGTCATAACTTTGGTGGTGAGTTGTAAGCAACTTTTTTCAAGTCTGTCGAAACTTTAACTGCTTGTTAAATGAATGGTTTTAAATCAAGGACTATTTGTATAATTTGTTACATAACTAAAGAAATAAAAGATCTCTAACCCGTTTGGGTGTGTAATGATGAATGCATTTCAGAACCAGTCCCCAGATGTCACCACTGCACAGGCCAGAAGCTGCAAACATACAGACATGAGAAGTCCAGAGATATTTCATCCTGCAAGAAAAAGGAAAATTAAAGAAAAAGAAACCGTATCTACTATCTGTTCACCCCCTGAAAGTGAAACATAGCTCTTATATTTTTTTTAATTAATAATTTTTATTAAACTTATCAAAATATAAAATGCAAAAGAAAGTGAAAATAGTTGGGAAATGGGAGGGTAGAAAGGGAAGAGAAAGAAATATAGGGGGAAAGGAAAAAATGAAAAGAAAAGCATTGACTTCTAATTCTTTTTAGTGCAGTAGAATATCATAACATTACAGCCTCAATATTTTACTTTTACATACATATTTCTATAGCCACAAATTTATCTAATCAGCAAAACCCTAAGCCATTGTTTCATATTTTTTTTTCATCTCAAGCACAAAATCCAGAAATGGCTTCCAAGTAGAAAGTAACCATGAAACTATTTAAAAGCAGCTTTCCAGGCAGCTAATACAGCAACAACTGACTGCTCATCAGGAAAAACTATAAATGAACAGCCTTTAATCTGTCAGAGGTTTTATAGAAGGACAATGCCCTGGGTTTGTGCAAAGGGAGACCAGCATCCATCTGATTGGTTCTTTGTTTCTTCTTAATGAGACTGTTTTTTTGTGGTTTTCACGATAGATGTACGAGATAAAACGTACCTCATGGTGCTTATGGCCAGGAGCCCGAAGGAAATGGTGTGCATCAAGTGGTAAGCCACGGCAGGTTTGAACACGGTGGTAGATGTGGGTTGTTGTTTTTCCACAGATTTGATGCTGGCACGACCACTGAGCAAATGAAGGAGGAGGAAAGATACAGAACTGCCTATCAAGGAGAACGACTTTAAAGTTCTTTTTAAAAGGACATTTGTAGGCAGCGCAAAGCATCCTCTTACTTATTCTTTACTCAGATCATAAAGCATTTTAATGCAACCGTAAGGGATTCTATGGGTTGAATGTGTTAAATGTTCCCCTGTGTGAACTTTTACACTTTTACACAATACAACACTAGGGTCAAATATACAGAAGCATCGCTTTTTTAAATTTGCAGGTGATAATTTTGCAGACAATGGGGGTGGTATGTGCAGCTGTGTAAATAAATATTTCCCTGATCAGTTTCTTTGAAAATTAGGTAGGTGGGGAGGGAATGGAGATTTTGCAGTATCTTTCCCTGCCACGCCCACCAAGCCACACCACGCCCACCAAGCCACACCCACAGAACTGGTAGTAAATTTTTTTTGAATCCCACCACTGGTGGGGAGGGAAAATTAAGTCCAGTCATTTTGAAACAATGCTTCAGAGATGCATATCCAATCAATGGCATATACATGCTGCCAAATTCTCTTAAATCTGCTCGCGCTCTTAGCGGTGGGGGAGGAACCCTCACAACCAGAACAAAACTCAACCATTCAGAAACAGACCTACCTGAGGTTTTGAAAAGAGACAACAGCAGCTGTTGTGGCCGTGATCAACAGGACAAATAAGTAAGCGTAAAAAACTAGTGTATCTGAAAGTCTTGCGAAAGTATTAAAAGGCAAAAGACCGAAAGCTTCTTCACACAAGTACAGGTTAGCATCAAAATCTCTAAAGAAATAAGAAGAAATACGGTGACAAAGTCTGTGATTTAAGGTATTCATTTATGAGAACTATCTCCTCTACCCTGAAACGTGGAAAGATCTAGGCAAATGCTTTAGGAAAACGATTATTGCTGTACCTTGTTGCTCCGAATCCGAATTTTGCTTTCAGAAATTTGAAGATGTGCTCATCTGATTCCAGATTTAAAATTCTCTATGGGGAAAGGAAAAACGTACAGCATTTATATTCTCTGGAAAGGACTGTACAATTTAGTCCCTTCCTGCCAATCTTTCTATTCTCATGACACAAATTACTTGAATATTCTTTAAATCAGTGCAATGATTCATACGATTCAAATCTACAATAAAAGTACTCTAAAATTAAAGGAGGAGAGGAGAAGATTTTCCTTTCCCTGAAGATTTCTGTGAACTCCAAAATCTGTTCCAGAAGTTTGGAGGAACCACCAGAAGATAAATTAGAGATGTGTAGCTGAAGAAGACTGAAATTTTCTTCTACGCAAATAGATATAGTCCTCTATCATTTAATCCCTAGGGCTTAAATTATCCCATATTCATCTTAAAATGATGCTCTATAGATGGAGGGGGGAAAAAACCCACCTTAATAAAATTATTTACAAGGAATGTCAAGCACAGCACTAAAAGCCCATGGAGGAGGAGTTTCCCAATTCTGCTTAACAAGCCGCCGGTTTTCAAGTTATTCTGGAAAAGGCAAGCAGTTAACAGTACTTACAATGCATCTACAACAACACAAATTACATTTGTTTGGTATTTCTGGATTATTAATTAAATAATGTTAATTAGTGAAACGTTTTATTGTTGTATTAACCACTTATTGCTATCCAACAAAGGCCATTTTCAGCTTCAGACAAGTAATCTTCGACTTATAGCCAATTTTTTAGCGACGGTTCAAAAAGATAGATTTGAGCTCTAATTAAAATAGTGAGCCACAAGGACAGAGAGGAAAAGGGGAAGAAATGAGGTGTAAATAATATTTATTTGTGCTTGCTGTCTACCATTTATAATGGTACAAAACAGATGAAAGAGCAGGTAAACAACAGCTTTTATGTTTTCGTAGCTAGTTATTTTGGCAAAGCAAAAATGGAATACGTACCTGAAGTTTCCTTGCTAACAAGGCTGACATATTAAAGCTTACAAGCAATGATCCAATTATCATGGAATTAAAGAACTGTAAGGTGTAAACCATCAGCAGACTGGCCACCTGTATGATATAGAGCCATACAACCTGCAAAAATGATTAAGAAATGATGCCAGTCACAGCTTCTATTTTTTGGTATTAATGCTTGGATAAAAGAGACTAAATTTACATGATTCATTTTTGCTTTACACCTAACCCAATTTAAATTCATTATTTTTAATAACCCCACTGCATTCAGGTGATGTATTGTGCAGAGCAGGATAGTATCAAATACAGCCAGTTGTGTGAGTCTTTTATTATTTCAACATGACTTCAGTCTGCCCCAATGAGTGCTCCATCCAATAATTAACTTACTTTTCCTTCAGGAACCATGTCAAGGCAGTCGAGGGTGAACAAAGCCATTGCTTGGATCAACAGAATGAACTGATTAAATTGCCAAGTCAAACTTAAGAGGAAGGTTGCAATGAACACGGCTAGAAGTGTCAACCTCTGTAAGAGGGGAGAAGAAAAACAACTGAATGAAAAAGAAGAAGGGAAGGCTGAGTCAACCTTGAGTCAGTCAGAATCAAACTCCTGGCTTTGGGCAGAGTCAGCCTGCAATAGTGCATTTTAACCCCTATACCACCATGGCAATAGAATAGCAATAGCACTTACACTTATATATCACTTTACAGAACTTTACAGCCCTCTCTAGGCAGTTTACAGAGTCAATATATTGCCCCAAACAATCTGGATCCTTATTTTACTGACCTCAGAAGGCTGGAAGGCTGAGTCAACCTTGATCCAATGAGAACTGAACTGCTGGCATCATCAGTTATGACATGTGAAGGACGATACATAGGGACTTCCTAATCCCCTTGAATGCAGTGGTTGAACCAATCTATGGATGCATTTTGTCCTGACATTAGATGCTAAGCTCTTTTGGGCAAATGCTAGGTATAGTATATAAAGTTTATGGTCTTTGTAGGATGAATTCAATCGATGATGTGATATGGGTTTGTTTTGATACCGTTGCCAATATTTCTTTAGCTGTAGTCAAATATTTTAGCATGACATTTTCTTGGGAAAACCTTTCTGACAAGGAAAGAGAGACTTACTTCGTGAGCAGATCGCAAATGTGGTCTGAAAAGGACCGTAATTGCAGCGAGCTGGACAGCAAAGAACGGCAGTGCCCAGTTTTCTCTTAGCGGGATGGTGAATTCCACCCGGGTGGTATCTACTCTGTGGAAATCAAAATCAACTGTTAGTTTTAAGCTAAGATGGGGAAACTTCTCAGTGAGGGGGAAATTAAAACACACTTGGAATATTCTTTGCCTTCTGTGAAATATGGCAAAAAGTTTACAGGCTAATCAGACAAATGTTTAAAAGGTGTTTTTTAAAAAAATGGTCTGGTTTCTAACAGTGAGGAGTATGGTGAAATTGTGGAATTTCTGATCCAGATTTAACTTTGTTTTGTTTTTGCGTTCAAGTGAGAAGCCTTTTTTCCCCCTCTCCCAGAGCCTCTGCGCAGACCCTGCATTTACCTCCATCGAAAATGGGACGCGTGGAGATTCCTGGGAGAGGAGGGGCTAGCTGGTCGGTTGAAATACCGGTTTGGCGAACCAGCTGTAACTTTAACATCTGGTTTGCCTGAACCGGTCCGAACCAGTAGAATACCACCCCTGCCTATCTGGGTTTACCTCAAGGTAGCTCTCCTAATATGAACATCCTGATTTTCCCAGGTAAAACTTTCCCCAGGGGGAAAAAAATCATTATGATAGGAGAAAACAACCTCACCTGTTGACGATATACCAGACAGCAGCTAATACACCTGAAAGCCATGTTCCGCTAAGAAGCCAGCTAGTTGCATATAAGGCAAGGACACACACAGCTTGAAGGCTGAACAGTGTATAGATGTAAAAATAAACAGGTTCTAAAAATCTCTGCAAAAGAAGGATAAATCAAGTAGTGAAGTGGTCATAATTTCTTTCAGCATGATGTCAACTGTTTGTATCCAAAATTTTTTTTTGTAAAACCCATCCTGCTTATTAGGAAGCCTTTTGAAACTTGAAATATGACTTATGTTCAACTAAGACATCCTGTAATTCTTCAAATCTACTGTACTCTTGGGGGAAGAGGTTATCTACATTGAACTCAGTAAGATTACATCTAAGCAAAAATATTTTTGTGTGTGTGTGTCTTAGAGTCCAATCTTGACTCTTGGGGACTATAAGGAGCAATCTTTGCATTTTTGTAGGCAAGATTTTTAGATGATGTTTTGCCAGTCAAAATCTTCTTCATGTGGCTGGATAAAAATGATTGGGCCAAAGTCATGCAGCCGACTTCCATTCCCAAGGCAAGATTAAAACTTATGTTTCCCTACTCCAAATCCAGGACTTTAACCATTGTACCAAACCAAGAAATATATCTTTGAGTCAGCCTTGATTCCTGACAACTACATGAACAGATTCCTGAAATTTACTTGGCAAGGTTTCAAAATCTTGCTCGTATCCTTAGGATTTTTTATTGACTGTTCACTAATATGATTTGACTTGATTTGATCGCTTATTATTATGGTTCCTAGTATGATTTGACTGCTTATTTGTACCCTTTGACTACTATTAAGTGTTATACCTATGATTCTTGATGAATGTTTTTTTTCGTTTTATGAACACTGAGAGTATTTGCACCAATCACACTTGGCCAATAAAGAATTCTATATATTCTATTCTATATAAAGATTTCAGAAGTGGTTTGCCCTTGTCTCCTTCGTAGGGCTGGCAGAGTGACTGGCCCAAGGTCACTCTGCCGGTTTTATATCTAAGGTGGAATTAGAGCTCCCAGTCTCCCAAAGTGGCTTTGAAATATGTTCCAGGCCGTGTGTGTGCGTGTGTGTGTGTGTGTGCGTGTGTGTAAAACAGTGACATTAAATGTTACTGCATTTATGCAACAACCATAACCACATGGGTGACTTTTTGGAGTATTTGCCAGGGATTTTTCGTTACAACTTACTTTCAAATGAAGCACTGTATACAGCATGCTGAGAAATACTTCTTGATAAACATTCATCCTTTCAAGTATATTAATTGTTCTCATTGATTCAGTTTTATTGTCATAGATCAAGCTGTGTAAACCTGCACAGTGAAAAGTAAGAGAAAATGTGACACCTCCACCTATAAAAACCCATGAAAATGTTAAAGACTTCTGCTAAAGCAAAGCTACAAAGAAAGAAACTGAAATAATGTCATTCATTCATTCATTTTCTATAACTGCCCATCTCAACCAAGTGACTATCTTCTTTGTTTAGAGCACGGGGATCCAACCTTTTAGCTTGCTTGGGCCATACTGAGTGAAGATCAATTGTCTTGAGCCTCATATAAAATATATAACAGTAGTTTAATGTATATAAATAACAAGCGTCCTTTATTTTTTAAATATGTTTTATTATAATTTTGTGTGCCCACATTAATAGCTCTCCAGGGTGGCATACGGCCCAAAAGCCGGACATGTAAAGTCAATGGAGAAAGCTGAATTCGCTTAAAGAGTGTATGGTTCATTAACAACTGCAGTGACTCGCTTAAGAATCATGTCAAAAATGTTGTGATTTAACAACCGCATGGTTTAACAATGTAAATTCTAGTATCAATTGTGATCAAAAGTCAAGGATTACCTGTGGATAATTGGGTTCTAAGCACACAACAGTTTTTATGTATTTGATGCAGAAAAATAACATTGAAACAGTAATTCTACCATACCTTGTTGAATTGATGGAGCCGCCAGCATTTGTTTGTAATAAGAGTAGTACAAACCGCATTCTGTTCTGAAAGAAATTTCCCGTTCTACTTCCTACAAAGAAGCAAATTGGTTGAGATGCAAGAAGAACCTTAAAGTATGAATCTATTAATTTTGTTTGACTTTGACCTGTTTAGTATACTTGGGCAGGGTTCACATATCACAAAAAGGCCATGTTTAACTATGTTTTGTTGTACATCCTAAAATTAGTTCAATCCCCACTTTGGAAGGCTGTCTGACATATTGCAAACGCGATACTAAAAACCAAAGCTGTCCCATTAAGTCTGACTGCAATGTTTCAACTTAGTCTTAAGTAGAATAGAATTAGAGGAAGACCGAGAAGAATTTATGCAATACAACTTTTTAAACTTATGGGCTAAACCCACGCTTAATGACTTCAGGGCATCTGTACTTTGCATGACTAGGTCGAGATGCAACCCTATACATTAAACAGGCAAAGTCGTTTGTAATACTTATCTCATTTCTCAATAGTTATTCCAGGCCATAGATCACTAACTTTCCTAGCTCAAGCAGTGTGAAATTGAGGTTGAAAGATTAATCAAGATCATTTTGTGGTTTGATGACACAGCAAAGCTTTAAACTCTTCTTACTGACGTTCACATATTCCTTGACAATTTTGTCCATTGATCAAAATACCAATTTCTAAAGAAACGCAAGGAACTATAAACCATGTTTTATTTCAGATAACTGGGATAGGAATTATAACCAAGAAAAAAACCCTTAATCTAACATTGGTTTTTGAAAGTTACTTCCATGATTCAGTAATTCTTGTGATTTTATACTGACAAACAAAGTCTTAACTGATGTGCCCTATGTGTAAGAACAGAAGCACTCTTGGATGAAATGAAAATTTAAAATTGGTAGCTGGACTCTCTCTCTCTTTTTAATTCTTACACCTATATGGGGAAGAAAAAACTCCAGGGAAGTTGGATGAATTACATATGCTTAGAATAATCCACCAAAATCAATTAGTTTACTCTAATCTGGAATGAACCCAATGGAAATTTTATGAACGTCTTTTCCACGCTCTTTTGTCTTTTCTAAAGTCATTTGTATGTTACAGCCCTCATCCTGTCATTACATTCCATGTCTGATCCCAATTTGAATCGGATAGAGTCCTTCTATTTAAAATAATCTTGTCTTTTGCAACATGGAAAAGATGCTTTTATGCTGGTAAGCTTTTAATCTCCTGGGTTGCAAAGACTTAAGGGACTCTGCTTGTTTTAAAGCTGTTTTATCTGCTGTATTTGTCTGTTTTATTGTCTTGCTGACATTCAAGGCTTATCAGGTGGTTAGCCAGGATATCTAAGGGGGAGAGAAGGAAGAACTAATATCCAACATGATGACATCAGCCCACAACTGTCACAAATTATTTCAGCAAGTCACAACTGGCACAAAGGACATATTTCAGACAAGTGCTGTGATGATGTGCCATTGTTAAGGTTTGTGGGGATACACATTTTCTACCACACAAAGAGCTACAAGGCTACATGTTTGCTTTAATGGCTGTAATGGTAGTCCAATCACAAAGGGCAGCATTTCCCAAGGTTGGCAATTTTAAGAATGGTGGACTGAACTCCCAACCCCAAAAATCAATTCCAGATGGTAGAGTATGGACCTCAACTCCCAGAAGTCCCCAGCCAGCCAGCTCCATCAATTTCGGATGAAAGATCTCACCATCTTTGGAAGCACTTTCAATTGTTTGTATCGGACTATTTTACCCTAAATTCAATCAGCCACAAAGCTTGTAGGTTAATACTACTGATGTCTCCACATTTGTTATGCATTTGGAAAAAAATTATATATAATGTACAATATCATCTAACATATTTTTGAAACATTCTGGGTTTAATGGGGGAGGGGGAAAGGAAGATTGATCATAGAGAGGGATCCAATTAGCAAGAATGCATCAAACATAATTAATTTGTAAGCTGGGTACCAGCTGTATTCTACCAAATGCCACACTTTATGAGGTAAACATTACTGTTTTACATCTGTTTTATACTAAGCTAACATCTGTTTTCCTTATTTGCCAGTTCTGTAACAAGTTCTATTCCTTTCTAGACTCTCATCAATTGTGGCCAGAGCATAACAATTTAATAGTAAAATCCATTCAGCCACATTAACATTAGTTAAGTAAACGAAGTAGTTCTTCCTTACTAGCAACACTAATATTAATAGAAGATATATATTTTATAAACATCAATATGTAAGATGTGGACATAGTTTATTCAAATGCTTGTGTTGCTGCTGATTATTGCTGGTCCTCACAGTCTTGTGATTGAATCAGGTCTAATTGGATAATTAATAAATAAGATTAATACGAGATTTCTATTGTTATCCTACATTGTAGAAAGAGTGTTGTGTTCAAATTGCTGAGTTACTGAAATAATTATCACTTTTTTGAGGGGAAGATTTTCGATCACTTTGGGGCCCTGATTTATCCCACAAGGACGAACAAAAAAGATTGAATTGAATTTGCTGTGATATGTATAAAAAGATAGACAACTGGGCAGCTTCCTGGTATACAAAATGTTCAACACACAGCACTAAGTATATTGATTATATTCTATGCAAACACGTTTATGATGAAGAACAGTAAAATAGGAACAGACCAAAACTTTCAGAATGAAACAGCAATGGTTACCTTGATATTTGAAAACCACAGATCATTTTCATGGAGCGTGGAGATGTAAACAGATGTGAGTATTCCCAAGAAAAGGCCCACAATTCCACCAATGACAAGTGAAACCTTCTTCCATTGTTTTGCACCTAGTTAAAAGTTTAAATTTAAAAGATTTGAAACGAAGTCAGTCATCTTCTCCAGTTACTGTCCATGTTCTATCCATAAATCTGTGTAGTTTTAATGTGTGTATATATATATATATATATATATATATATATATATATATATATATATATATATATATATATATATAATTTTATAACTTGTAGGTTGTCCAGAGTCAACTTATAGGGGAGGCAGGTGGCATAAAAAATTAATAAGAAATAAATAAGAAATAAACAAATAATATTAATTTATCATATACATGTAGACCATTTTATTTCTTTCCAACTCAGCACAGAAAATGGAAACCACTAACAAAACCTATACTAAAACTACTGAGTTCAGCTAAAGACTGGTTGTTTTCTCCTGACAGGGGAGTATAGGTAAATCCTTGACTTACACCATAATCTTACACCCTAATCCCGTGATGGTGAACCTATGGCACGCGTGCTGCAGGTGGCATGCAGAGCCATTTGTGCGGGCACACGAGCCCCAGCCAAACTTATCTGCACTGTGCATGCGTGCACCATCCAGCTGATTTTCAGCCCACTTGACACCATTTTCGCCCTTCTGAAGGCTCGAGGGAAGTCTCTGGAACCCCGGGAGGCTGAAAAATGGGCCTTCCGGAAATACCAGAAGTGCCAAAATGAGTCTGTTTTCAGCCTCCCAAGGGTCCAGAGGCTTCCCTCGAGCCTCCAGGAGAGTGAAAACAGCCTCCCCTGGGCTCCAGAGGCCCTCCGGAAGCTGAAAACGGGCACTTCTGGTATTTCCGGAAGGCCTGTTTTTCGGCCTCCCAGGACTTCAGAGGCTTTCCTTGAGCCTCCAGGAGAGTGAAAATGGTCTCAAACGGGCCAAAAATCAGCTGGGAGGAATGCGCATGTACAGTGCAGGTAAGGGATCAGGAAGGGGGTATTGCACACACATGCATGGGGTGCGGGTGCATTGCATTGTGGGTGCTGCCGTGCATGCGCTTTCGGCACACCACAACAAAAAGGTTTGCCATCACTGCCCTAATGGCATCTGCCCACTATAGTATTAAGTCAGGGTGGTCATAAAGTAGGTCATCCAAGGGACCGACACAATTTTATGCACTGTTTTGCAGTGGTCCATCATAACTTCGAATAGCCAGTAAGTGATTGGTTGTAAGTCAAGGATCACCTGTACTGCATAAGAGAGGCCAACTGAAATCAGAGATGTTCTTTGCAAAACCAGACCAAAGAGATCTTCAATTAGGTGCTCTCTGAGCTTTATTGTTGGCAAACATTGTGGCTTAATGTAACAGAATACTGAAAAAAAGAATAACTAATTGCTATTTCTGCATGGAATAATTCATTTTTTGTTTGCATGTTGTTCAAAAATAAGGAGCCGTATAGTGGCACAGTTGTTAGAATTCAATATCGCAGGCTGACTCTGCCCACGGCCAGGGGTTTGCTTCCTATCTCGCTGTGGGCTTACAATAATGAAAAGGAAAGGAAAACAGTGCAAACAGAACAGAAATAAAATAATGGAGCAATAAAATAATAACGAAGGAGCACAACAAGAATAATACGTTTATACAGGGTATCCCAAAAGCTTCGGTTCAATTTTAAATTTCAAAACCGTATCGAGACTTTGGGGACACCCTGAATGCTTTTTCTAAGTTAATTTTTTTTAAAAAAACCAACTTCATTAAGTTTCAAATAAAGGCAAGATGCAAAGCAACAACACCCCCCCAAAAAAGGCAAAAATTAAAAAGGAGAGGAGATCCAAGGGGAAAACTGTTAAAAAGTGACCAAAAAATTGTTCTAATTTTTCTTTCACACAATTGTGACTTACCAGCTACGCTCTTCTCGTTAAGTTTCCAGTTTTTCTCCTGTGACAGACAATCTTGTGGAACATTGGTACTTTTTATTCCTCTTCTCTGTCTAACACTTGTCATGATGTCAGTAACATTCACACATTATACTTTATCTGGTTCCTATATGCATATTTACAAACACAAAGTACTAAAGGTGTTAATTAAACATCCACTTAACAATCAATCAATCCTTCTTTTCCTCCTCCCTCCTCTTTAAAATGTATAGCAGGAAGTAAAGATTCACACTACACAGAGAATGGCAGGCTTTAAACATTAATGCTGCAGAAATATTTTTTTTTTCTTGCAGAGCAATTAATCATCTTCTTGGCTTACTCCTGTCACAAATAAATTAGAGAAACAAACACGATTATCAAACACATTAGTTCATTTGAGATTTCAAATCTGTCAGCCAGGGCACAAAGAAGATAGAATAAAAGCAAAATATCTTGATTCTTTCTTTCTTTCTTTCTTTTCTTTCGGCTTGGTACAATACAGGTAGTTCTCAACTTACAACAGTTCATTTAGTGACTGTTCAAAGTTACAACGGCACTGAAAAAATGTGACTTTCTCACAGTTACAACCTTTGCAGCATCCCCAGGATCATATGATCAAAATTCAGATGCTTGGCAACTAGTTCATAGTTACAACCGTTGCTGTGCCCCAAGGTCATGTGATCAACCACCTTTTGCAACCTTTTGACTTTTCACTTAACAACCGGGTTACTAACTCATCAACTGCAGTGATTCACTTAACAACTGAGACAAGAAAAGTAAAATGGGGCAAAATTCACTCAACATCTCACTTCAAAACAGAAATTTGGGACTCAAATGTGGGCGTAAGTGGAGGACTACCAGTAGTAGGATCCATAACTATAGAAATGTGTAAATTCCTACTATTTGGAATTTTATCTTGATATACAAGCCCTCTTCTGCTAAAATAATATTTTAGTTTTGTAGTAACTAAAATGTTTTTTTAGCAGAAAAGGGCTAAATATATCAAGATAAACTTCTAAATGGGATCTTCATTTCTATGAAGACTTTTCAATACCAAGTTACCAGAAGGCAGTGAGAAGTCAAGTATGGAAATAAAATAATTATTTCCAGCGTGACGTTATTTTAAAAGGAGAGATAATAACAGTCTAAAGTTCTATAACCACATGACTATGGCTTGTTTAGTTTTGGTTAGTTCCCAGCATTTTTGCTACATTTTCAGCATGTTTTCAATTAAAAAAAAAACATTTGGTAAAATTGATTTGTTTAACGACTGCATGATTCACTTAATGATAGAGTGATTGGGATCTACAATCACATGATTCTCGTAACAACCGCCATAAAAACGGTAGAAAAATTGGTTCCGGTCATGTGAGTGCCTGAGCTTATGACTGCAATGATTAACAACCAAAACTATGTTCCTGGCAAAATACATGTCAACTCACAAAATATTTCTATGGTCTTTTTAGAGTTGCCAACAGAAAGGGTGTGGGGAGCAGTGCAACAGCTTGCAAAACCGGAACTGCATTCCATAAATGTTTTCAAAGATAGTAGCTAGGTGACTGAAGTTTCTGCCGGGCAAAATTCTAACTGGAGAGCATGATTGATGACTTTTGTCTATGGATGTGTCCCATTGGAGAATATGAATTATGATACACCCAGGGGGTGGAGAGAAAACCAGAATCAAGGGTGACAATGAATTATATGTCTCAGAATCGGCTACACCCAGGCAGTGCCAGCATGTTAACTCCCAATAAATCTGTTTTGAGCGTGCATGGTTTTTGAGCCTCGCTTATCTAGGTTTCCTGGAAAAATACATAGGAAAATCCCATTGGAGTAAAACCAACCTTCCAAAAACATTGCCAAAAGTACAGTATTCTGTTCTCCTGGCGGAACCCCAAAATGGAGAAAACTTACTTTAGGTTACTCACGCTCTCTCTCTCTCTCTCTGCTCAGTCTATTACAGAAGAGTTGCTTTGAAGAGCAGAATATGTTTCAGCACTGCATGTAGCAGCGTAACTGGCTGGTTTATAAAAATCTGATCACAGCTGACCGATCCGTGGGCCAAATTGGGAAGTTTTAGAAACCATCATAGGTGAAAGCAGTGACAAACAGCTGCTGCACTTTTTATCAGACAATCCACAGGACGTGACCATAGAGTGCCGAGGTTCTAAGTTCAACTCAATGTTTAAACAAGCAGCGTGCAATAGAAAGGAAGAAGGAAGTGCTGTTTTATCTATTATAGGTGGATGGAAAGAAATTTCTATTCTGGGCTTCCTCTGTCAAAACAGCATTCAGAGCACAAGATTAATGTGCATTTTGCCAGGCAGAAGAGGGATTTTAATTCCTGAAACTGCTACATAATGCTACTGATGTCATGGAACCCTTAGATCAGTGTTTTTTTTTAAACTGGACAGCTTTAAGATGTGTGGACTTTATGCTAGCTGGGGAACTCTGAGTCTTGAAGTCCACACATCTTAAAAGCTGTCCAGGTTGAAAAACACTGCAATCTCTTTGAAGGAAAAGGGAAAGGGGGGAGCTGACTGCCTATTCTGAGACTATATAACAATATAAATTGGAGAATGAATGGAAGGAAGGAAGGAAGGAAGGAAAGGAGAGTAAGTATTCACCTGTATTGATTTTTAATTAAATATTTTTCCATACCAGCCTGTTCCAAAATGATTTCAGGAGATTTAGAGTAAAAAAAAAGAGCAATTCTAGGGCCTATTCTAGTTTTCTCCAGCCAAGCTGAGGATGATGGGGTTGTCTGTCATCCAGAAGAGTGGGCACCTGATTGCAGCTGGGTAATGTAGAATAAATCTCCGCAATCCAGGTGCGTCTTCCAGAGATGCTGGACCACATTTCCCATCATCCAATTGGCAGAGAGACCATAATGGCAGAAATGTTGCTGGTCCAATGGGAAAATCCTAGGTAGGAAAATAGACTGTGCCTTTAAAATTCTTAGATGGATTTAAGCCGCAACTGGGAAAGTTTCTTTTTTTAAAAAATGATGGAAACGCAAAAGGCAAAAGAAAGGGAATTTAATGCCATGTGTACATTTAAAAAGTATAGTTATGTTTTTTTAAAAGAAAAGGTGGGAAGGAAGGGGAGAAAAAGATCTAGAAACGATCCACTTTATATCCTATTTTTACGTAGGTAGGTCTTCTGCGGATATATACATATTGTACATAATATAACCGGTGCTTATCAATATTAGACCATACGGATTGCTTTTATGGTCAGATTTCTTTGTCCTGTTATTTTTTTCCTAAGAAGGCCTATATTTGATATACACATATTTCTAGGTAAAATTAAAATAAATTCTTTGAAAACGAAGGACTATGTTTACAAAAAAATAAAAGGAAAGAAGAGGGGAATTAAAGGTAAAGGTGGCGGGGTTCTAAATTTATGAAGAAGAATCCCAAGGTTGCGTTACGAACCTGGTTGGCATAAAAAAGGGCATCATGGCGAAATGAAGCCAGGGTTAATGGAATTCACTGAGGGGTTCAGGTCTGCCCAGGTGCCTGAACCCCCTAAACTGCCCCCACACAGGGCCCAGTTCCCACGACCTACTGAGCTCCCAAGCCAAGAAAGCCCCTTCTTCTTTCTTGCAGCCCAATTCGTGCCAATCCATCTCGAAGATGGCCCTGGAGCGATGCTCATGAAAGGGGGGCGGGGGTGGTGTGTGTGTGTGTGTGTGTGTACACGTGTGAATGCAAACACAAACCTAGAGGTTGTGTTCGTGTGTGTGCGTGCGCAATGCCTGCGTGCATGAGGCTGGGTCGGCGCAAAGGGGCAGATCCGGATCTACGCGGACCAATTGCGCTCGTTCTTGGGGGAGGGGAGCCCCAGGAGACCCCCCCCCCCCGAAGGCTCCGATCCCGAAGAGCATCCCTACACGTGTGTTTTCCACGCACAGCTGCCAGGGCGGCGGGGCAGCATCCGCGAACCAGGGCCCGGCCCAGCCGCTTCTCGGGCCCCTCCCGCAGCCGGCCTACCCCGGCCCCGCCGCCGCCGCCGCCGCCCCGCCGCCTTGCCCGCCCGGGGAGCCTGGGAGCGGCGGGATCCACCTACCTGCCGGCGGCGGCGGCGCAAGGCTGGCGGCGTTCCGGGAGAGGCGGCCTCGGCTGGTTGGGCGCCGGAGGAAGGGAGGCGGGCGGGCGGGAGCGCAGCCGGGGCGAAAGGAGGAGCCAGCCGGGCTGGGCTCGGCATGGACGGGAGGGGACGCAAAGAAGGGGCCGGTGCAACAGGCGGGCGCTTAAGGGGTCCGCAAATCGCGCACCCGCCTGGGATAAGGCGCTGCCCTCCCCTCCCCTCCCCGCGCAGGAACGAGACCCTCCCCGAGGCGAGCCACGGCTTGCGCGCATCCTCGCTGCTTTTCTTGCCCTCCGCCTCTGCGGGCACAGTTGAGCCCCAAATTCCCGTTGTCAAGCGAGACGGTGGTTAAACGAGACGGTTGTTAAGTGACACCGTTGAGTCTTTGCCACCCTTTTGCCACCTTCCTGGCCGCGGTTGTTAAGTGAATCGGGCTTCCCCATTGACTTTGCTTGCCAGGAAGTTGCAAAAGGGGAACCCGTGACCCCGGGGGACACTGCAATCTGTCATAAATGTGAGTCGGTTGCCCAGCGTCTGAATTCGGAGCTCGGGACCCATTGGGGATGCTGCGATGGTTGCAAGTGTGAAAAACGGACCTAAGGCACCTCCCCACCCCCTGCCATTTGTAACTTGGAACCGGGCACTAAATGAACAGTTTTGTAAGTCCTGAGGATGACCTGGTGCAGCAGATTCGTGGTGGTCTCCCGTCCAGATGTTAAGCAAATCCGACTCATTGCTTTTTTGCATTTGCGCTCTCAAGATTATTTAGATGCTACCTTCCCTGTCCTTCCTTCAACCATGTCCAATTTTTGGACAGAGTTTGGTTTCTTGGCAAGGCTTTCAGAAGCGGTTGGCCATGGCCTCCTTTCCAGAGCTGAGAGAAAGTAACTGGCCCACGGTCACCCTGCTGTCTTCGTGCCTAAAGCAGGACTAGAACTCACAAACCTCCCGGTTTTTAGCCTGATACCTTCACCATTGCATCAAACCGGCTCTTAGCTGAATGTCTGGAGTTCTCAGTCATCCAGTTCATGGTTGTCCCAAAGGTGCTTTTTCCATTTGGACTTTCTGGATTTACTTTGAAGACATTTCACTTCTCATTCAAGAAGCTTCTTCCACTCTAACTGCGTGGTCAAAATCCTTCCATTCCCCATCATCGGAGCTGAAGACGCTTCTTGGATGAGTAGCGAAATGTCTTTTAAAAGAAAAACAAGGAAGTCCACTCAGCCTCTTGGAAAAAAGCTCCTTTTGGACTACCTCTTAGCTGGGCATGGCAACAAGAACTCAGAGTCATATTCGAACTACTGGGCAAGCTTTCTTTAGGCAGCTGTCCAAAGGCCCACCCCAGACAAACATCCTAGTCTGGATTAAGCCTGATCTGTGAACCCAGTTCCTCTGGAACTGTTATTAACCGGTATTAAACATGTGGTTCACTTTAGGGTTCGAGTGTCACATTAGATGAACCCACGTAGTTGTGGGTTTGTGGAACAAAGTGTGATTCAGCCATGGGTTGGCATGGTCTTCCCATGTTGAGTTAAATTGCTAGAGTTCATAATTTCTCAAAGGAAGTAGAACCGTTGTAAGGTTTCCTTGTGCAACTTGGCTCCAGATGTAGAACTGGCAGATGGTAGATCCGGTTTCCTTTGTACTGTTAATCTTCTGTGACCAATTCACTTTTCTTTGTGGAATGCCTTTCAGGTTGCGAGAGCTGGGGAAGGTTTCCGTGTAAAACGAAACAAAATCATCATCTACTTTTGCTCTTAAGAGATTAACAAGATTGCCGGCTATGAATTAAAAAACAAAACAAAAACAACACAACATAAAAATGGGAGTTTCACCACTTTGCTTTCTTTGTTTTTCCAGTGGTTCATCTCACAGTAAATCAAGAGCCTGCTTACCAATGTAATCAACAAAGGAGTTTATTACCAAAATACAATTAGTCAATACATGACAAAACTTCTGTAAAAGTAAAATAAATTATTCTAACTGTTGTTCAGTATCTTGTAAGGTAGTCAAAAGTAGCTCTATACAAAGCCTGCTTCCGTCGTTTCTAAACAAGACAATTCTAAAGAGAGTTTAAGGCATGCAGTTTAATGTGCGGATCTTACAAAATAAGCCATCCTATCAGTAAGAAACAATAAGAGAGAGAGAGAGAGAGGGAAAGAAAAAAGAACAACAACAAGGTCTGTGGTCTTCTACGTGTCAGTTTTCTATACGTTTTATACTTTGGCTATAAAAAGCAGTGCCGTCATATTACAATTCTTTTTCTTACAAAAATATAAATGTATCCATGCTCATGAATATCAACTGGAAAAGCCTATTAAATATATTTTTAACATTACTTTGAGCACCGACTGTACATTTTATTCATTTATTTAGTGATTAAATAAGAGCTTTAAAATTCAGAAACTGGCAGTTACTTCACTTGTCTCTCAAGGGAAAGGCGCCGTGTGAAGCTGTAAAATAGCCTCTCTCGGCCAAGCCGCTAATGCCATACTTAATTGTGGAAGCAGGGCCCTGTTTAGTATAATATTCCGTTTTCCAGGGAAGTATATTTAATGCAATCGTATGGAATGAGCTCAGACTGAAGGTTTTAGTCTACTCAGACAGGAGAGCAAAGAGGCACTGGTGCTTCCTGTATCCTAGATGTCTGGTTTATTTTCGCATCCACTAAGATTCAAGCCATGTTTGCATAATATCTGCATATATATAAAGACCAAACCATCTACAGGCTAGCATTTCCTAGGGGGGAAAAATGCAAATCCAGGCTTGCTTTTTAAGGGGGAGGGTAGGTTTATATGTGCCTTACTCTACATAATATTTGTCGTGCACAAATATCCAGTGAGTGCAAATGTCATTTCAACCACTTCTAATATTTTTCTACTCTGTTCTTGGCAGAGTTTTACAACTGGGTGATTCAGTTGATTAGCTCAAATAAGGAAGCATGCTGGGTTTTTTTTTAGCATAGCATGTATTCAATACAATTCCTTGGATACAACTGGAGGCTATTACAGAACAAGGTGGCTCTCTTAACTCTTCTCCATAAATTCTTTTCCCTAACAAGAGTATATAAATACCTGCAGCTTGAAGTATAAATGGGAAGTTTATCCGTAAGAACTAGAAACTAAAGCCTACTTTTTAATTCAGAGCACTGAGTTCAGCTCCTACATAAATTAAAGCAAACAGTATAATTAGCAAGTCTAAGCATCATCTTACCAATATCTAAAAACTGAAAAGAAGACATGCTATATATCCGAAAAGTGCTTTTTGATAAAAAAGAAATTCAATATATCCAAATAAGGTACATCTCAACATCCCCGCCCCCACCAAGGCAAGTAACATGATCAATAAACTCCTTTCAGGCTCCAGACTGAAGAATGTCAGTTTAAAATTGGTTGGCTTTTTGTGCAAATAAAGGTAATGTCACTCTTTTAGTACTGACTAGTCACTTAATTTCTTTAAAAAAAAATCTCTGAGTTATTTAACAATGCGAGTTAAAGATTACATACAGAAAATGCACTTCTTTATTCCTTGTTCATTTTTTTTAAAAAATACATGCCTAAAAATTAATAGCTGACTTCAGTAGGAACTTCACTGCTGTTATATACTGTAAGCTTATACTTTCACAATTTTATTGTAGTGTACTAAAGAGGCATGATCTATTGTGAAGAATGAAAATAAACAAAGGACAGCTACCATGGCTTGAAAGGGGAAATTAAAAATGCATTTTTAAAAAATTTTACTTAGATGAGGAATGTCTAACCTTAACAATTTTAAGACTTGAAGTCCACGAGTCTTAGTTGCCAAGGTTGGACACCTCTTCTGTTCCTTAAAAAAAAAAGTTTCTCCGCCTCAGCTACTTTGCATGGGCTTCAACTCCCAGAATTCCCTAAATTCAAATCCATGCAGCTTAAAGCGATTGTGACTGAGAAAAACTGCCCTAAAGGACAAACTTGGAAACAGCCACATTCTACATCCTATCTAACTGTAATCCTAACCTGGAGTATTACTGTAAATCAAAAATGGGCAACTTGTTTGGTGGTAGATTGTATCTCATTTAAAAGTAAAAGGTCCAGCAAGGGAAAGATCAGAATTTTCTTCCGATTTTTCTTTTTCTTTTGGCAAGAGTAGGTGCCAGATAACGATGGGCAGTAGGTTCTTCTCAAATTTGGACCATGCAGGGACTTCCAAACTTTGTCAACTTTTAAGACTTCTGGACTTCAACTCCCAGAATTCCTCAGCCAGCCATGGTGGTTGGGGAATTCTGGGAGTTGGAATCCTCACAAGTCTTAAAAGTCGCCAAATTTGGGGACTCCCAGACTACTACAACGCTCTCTTTTCAAGGTACTGCTGCATATAGTTCAGAAAGAAACAATATACAGTATTAAAAGAATGCAAAAAGGAGAAATCCGACATTGGGTAATATGAAATGCTTTCAAGAACTATTCCCCATTCAGCATTTAAAGCTTGAAAATTATTTACACCAAGTTTTCCATTTGCCTAACTTCACACTCCAGAAATATTTGGGGCGAGGGCAGGGAAAAAAGACACCCAACTCCAGTAGCACCGTAAAAACTGTTGAGGTTTTAACTTTGCTAAAATACAAATATAAATAGATAAATAAATAGAGAAGGAATATATCCCACAAGTCTTGCAAAATAATTCAAAACCGCATATCAACTGCACTGTAAGCAATCAGCTACTTGAGTGAAAGGAAATGCAGTAGAGGCGTGACATGAGCGGAGAGAGAACTGTTAAAAGGAAGCACCCAACTATGTTTCATACAAAGAATAACATTGGTTTTGTAATAACGAGATGAGATTCTGTCATTGGCATAGAAATCACTGATGGAGGAAGAAATCCATGGCGTAAGACAGGGATCTTCAAACTTGGCCATTTTCAAGACTTGTGGACTTCAGCTCCCAGAATTCCCAGGCCAGCATGGCTGGCTGAGGAACTCTGGAAGTTGTAGTCCATAAATCTTAAAGTTGGCAAGAATGGAGACCACTCTGGCCTGAGGGACAAAAGAGGTTGTAACACCTGCCAAATCCTAAGAGTGTAATGTCACAAGGTGCCAGAAAGAACAGCAGAGCTCAGCTAAGAACGCACAAAATTGTGTGTTCTTAGCTGAGCTCTGTGATGCCTTTAATCTTCCTGGGGTGTTGGGGGGTTTTTTTGAGAGAGAGAGATGAGAAAGGAACAGCAAGGAGTGAAATTAACATTCGGTCTCATTTTGATGGAACAATCCCTCCGTCAGATTAAAAGCTGCCTGAGACTGGGAAGGACCTGTTTGTTTTCAGGTGCTAAATCCAGCAGGGTATTTTTTTTCCTCTTAGAGTTGCAATGGACTTTTGTATAGAGATTTTGCAATGTTATTTGATGAGAGAGAGAGAGAGAGGGAGGGAGGGAGAAGGAAGAATGGAGGGAGAAATAGATAGATCCCTTTCACTGCACTGCTTCGGAGTTGGATTAACCTTTTATCTTGTATCTTGTGGCCCTTCTAAAATTATCCATGCTTAAGCACACTGAAATGAAATACTAATAAATATCTGCTTAACCTATGTACAGGTAGTACAGAAAAATTTGCTTAAAGAGGGTCCAATGACATACTTCCTTTCCTATCACATCGAAGAAAAGAATTAAGCGGCCAAATATTGTACCAGGAGGCAGAACTTATATTATGTCGCTTGACGCAGCAAAAGAGAGGTTTTGCCTGGAAAACCATTGGTTGTGATAGGAAGCCTAAGAACTAACAAAGGCTTCTGTCCTCAGAAATGGCTGCTTTACGGTCGTATCAAGATGGTTTTCTTTTAACACTTACCTGAAGCAGATTTTATGCCCTCTGGATGCATTTCTAGGTAGAAAGGCTAAATCCCCTTTTCTGTTAATTCCTCACGGTGAATTCTCTACACCACTATCATTTGGGTTAATAATAGGCATAAAAAATAGTTCTGTGGGTAGAAGGTAACTTCTGGGTTATTATTATTATTATTATTATTATTTTACTGTAAACGCAGCATTATCATGTCAGGGTTTCTTCAAAAACTTGTAAAATAATCTGCTCTTCTGCAGATAACACAGGCTTCGGGATGGAGGCAGGAACAAAGGCTTGCTGAAGAAAAGCACTTTGAGCAAATAAATATGTACATATACATACATGCTTATTCCTAAGTTCTTTGATTTAGCAAGTCTTGCAGGCAAAGTTGGAGATCCAGAGCGAAGGGAACTTTCTCTAGCTTGATGTATTTCCACTTAGGCAATTTGAAGATGTGCGGCTGGGGATTTCTGGGAGTTGCCCAGAAATTCCCAGCCAGCAAGGTTGATTGGGGCATTTTAGGAGTTGGAAGTTCACACATCTTCCAAGCTGCCAAGGTGGAGAAACATTGAGTTTAGTTTATACTTGGAGTTGCTGCATGGTCCTTGTTCAGAATGATGTTGATGATTTCCCCCTCGTGTTCTTTCATGTGGTCCAACAAGTTCTCTTTGCTGGTGGACTCAAATCCACAGATACAACAGCAGAAGAGCAGAACACAGTATTCTGAGCCCAGGTAGGACAGGCCTGCGGCCTTCTCTGAATTGCTTGAGGTATTGGTTGTAGAAGGTTGATCCTGATGGTGGTCAGAAATCATTATTTTGTTCGCTGTCGGCTTAGGAGAGTTTGAAAAAGACAAACCTTCGGAGCTACTGGTGAAAGGAATGGCATCGCCTTCCAAAGTTTTGGTTACTTTCTTCCCAGTAAGCTGACCCAGTAGCCTACAAGACAAAGGGAAAAAGTTGCTTATTGTTCATTCACGAACGCTCAAGAGATGGGAGGATTGTTCAATACTACACGCAATACTGAAAAATGACCTGTAAGTTATATTCTGCATTTCCTCAAAAGGGCTGCAATGTTATCTTCAAACTGTTATTAAATAGCCTCTTGGTTTTTTTTTAAAGAGAGGTTTAAAAGTTTGGCATAAGGAGAGTTGTCCCGGCCAGCCAGGTGGGTGGCAAATAAAATTAATAAATAAATAAAGTAAAAAACAAGAGGTCAGCTAGCAAAAGCATCCATTTTCATCATCCCTCCCTCCCTCATTTCTGATTACATTTCTTCTCTCAAACCAGGAGATTAAAAGGGTTATCTTTTCATCGTGATTTTGGATTGAATCTGGTGTCACAAACCTAAACGGGGACTGCCGATCGCACACACCTGCCGCTTTGTGATATTGCATCATTAATAGCTTTATTCACTTGTTCGTAATTATAGTTTTCATCACTTGCATGTTTCCACATATGAGACTTCAGGGAAGGAGGGTGGCTGCATACATATCCACAGAGAGAACATCTGAAAGGGATGCAAAAGTTATTGCAAGTGTAAACAGATACTACAGCAAAGCATTATTTTCAGACCAGTACTCTATTTTTCATTTAAGCCCGGCTTATCTGGAATTGCAGTTTAAGTATCATTTTAAAGAACCTCGACTAGGGTTCCTCCTCTAACTTTAATTCTGTCTCAGGGCAAATATATAGCCCTACCTATAAGATTACAGATTAGCTACCCGTGTTTCCCCGAAAATAAGACCTTGTCATATATTTTTTTTGCCATCAAAAAAGGCACTAGGTCTTATTTTTGGGGAGGGAATGTCATCCACTGACTCATCTCACTTGCGCGTCACCCCCAGCCTCCTGTCAGAGGCCTTCAGGAATTTCTTCTGCAGACAGCAAAGCCGATCGGAGCTTTATTATCCGCTAGAGAGGCCTTCAGGAAAGCCTTGCTGGGTGCAGAAGAAATGGGCTGGCAAGACAGGTGTCGGGGTGTGCGAGGCCTGGCTGCAACTGTCCAAACATAAGCAGTAGGGCAGGGCCCCACTCCATCTCCACCGTAGCTTAATTTTTACTTGTGAACCCTGGAGTGGGCAGGGGGGGGGGGTCTTAATTAGGGCTTATTTTGGGGGTAGGGTGCATATGTAAAAAATCAATCTAGGATTTACTTTCGGGTTGGGTTGTAATTTCTGGGAAACACAGTAATAAAATGGACTTTTCAGGATGCAGAAATTGTAGGGGACATCCCATATTCTCAGGAACTGAGAATATGAATTTTCAGAAGATCAAAGGCTGAATCTGGTTAAAATGGAGAAGATGTCTATTGCTCTAAGATTATTTTTTTCTTTTTGTGCTTCAAATTAGATTTATCCCTGGCCATTCAAAGGAGTGGTTTGTCCTTATCTCCTCCTTCCTAGGGTTTTGAGAGAGGGACCGGCCTAAAAATCACCCAGCTAACTAAGGCAGACTAAAACTCTCACTTTGTAGACTGTTGTTGTTAAGGCTACACCAGACTGGCTCTCTCTAAAGCAGGTATCCCTCGATGTTCGGCCACAGTTCAACCCAAATTTTCCACTGCTAAGCAAGACAGGTGCTAAGGGAGTTTTGCCCTGTTTTACGACCTTTCTTGCCACAGTTGTTAAGTGAATCACTGCAGTTAACACAGTCGTTAATTGAATCTGGCTTCCCCGTTGCATTTGCTTCTCCGAAGGTTGCAAAACTGGATCACATTACCCCAGGACACGGCAGCTGATTTGAGTCAGTTGCGAAGCATGTGAATTTTGATCATGTGTGACCATGGGGATGCTACAATAGTCATGTGAAAAATGGTCATAAGCCACTTTTTCAGTGCTGTTGTAACTTTGAAGGGTTACGAAAGAAATGGCTGTAAGTGGACGGCTACCTGTACTACCAAATAATTGATAAATTGGGGGGACGACCGGATACCTAATCTTTCAAAAGATTACTCAGTGAAACAAATCAATAAGCTCAGTAACAGAACGTTACATGGAGCTCCGGTTAAAAGGGCTGGGGCATTCTTTCTAGGAGAGACTTTGGAATGTGATGGTTGAAAGAAGGATAGCAACAGCATTAGCACTTGGACTTATATACCGCTTTACAGCCCTCTCTAAGCGGTTTACAGAGCCAGCATGTTGCCCCCAACAATCAGGATCCTCATTTTATTGACTTTAGAAGAATGGAAGCCTGAGTCAACCTTGAGCCAATCAGGATCGAACCCCTGGCAGTGAGCAGAGTTAGCCTGCGACTGCAATAGCCCTTAAGACTTATATACTGCTTTACAGTGCTTTACAGCCCTCTCTAAGCGGTTTACAGAGCCAGCATGTTGCCCCCAACAATCTGGGTCCTCATTTTACCCACTTCAGGACAGAAGGCTGAGTCAACCTGGAGCTTGGTGAGATTCGAACTGCCACATTGCAGGCAGCTGGCAGTCAGCAGAAGCAGCCTGTAGTACTGCATTCTAACCCCTGCGCCACCGCAGCTCCTAAAGGATGAAAGTGGTCTTCCAGATAGAACACTACAAATCTTAGCAACGCCACTCAAGGCATCCAAATGCAATACTTGTCAACATTTCATCTCTAACGCCTGGTTGATCTAGATCAGGGGTGTCAAACTCCAGGCCTGCACTTAGATCTGGCCCAAGGGGCCACCCTGGACACAGCGGACTGGCCTGCTGTGCCTCTGCCAGCAAAAACAGAGCTCAGGGGGGCCCCTAACACAAGTGACGTTGAGCTGGCCATGCATACCTGGCCCCGAGGCCAAACACAACCCTGATGCGGCCTTCAATGAAATCGAGTTTGATTCCCCTACTCTAGATGGAGCTGAACAATCTTCAGAATGCATTCTGGAGCTCAAGAGATAATGCACAGTGCATTTTCTTCATCCGTCAGTGGCTACAGGTCTCTTCTAATAAATCTGAGAGCCGTGTTCAGCTGAAGAATCGTTCTTATTAGAGCTTATCCACAGCCTGAAGCTTTCTTAATGTTTGGGTTGCTGACGGCAACACGACGACTAAAAAGGGAGACAGACCAAGCACTAAGAACAGAGGCAAAGAAACCTGCGGAGTTGTGACCCTGTTATTTAGCCACAGAACAAGATGGCTGCCGCTGTCTCAGTGAGCTGTTTGTAACCTACTTGAACTGCTCCGTTAACTGCACTGCCTGGTGCTCCTGTGGGTGGCGCCTCATGTGACACTTCAAGCTATTCATACTTGTGGTGGCGAAGTCACAGACGCGGCATCTGAAGAAAAGCAAAGAAAGGGTTGACTCCAACAGTCTTGCGCCCCCTTGGCATTTTAAGGCCCCAGCGTTAAATATTAAAGAAAAAAAATGTTTTGGAAAATTAGCAACGCTTCCAGGTTTGATCACTTGCAACCCAAAAGTCAAACGTGGCTTTCCTTTACTTCCCAACTCACTTTCTGATGGGATAGAAAGAAAATTCTGGTTGGGGGATTCTGGAAGCAACCGTCGGCGAAAGGCTGGTCAAGTTTATTAAGAGAAGGTTGCAGAGGTGGGATTCAGCAGGTTCTGACCAGTTCTGGAGAACCCGAAGTGAATATTTTGAGTAGTTTGGAGAACTGGCAAATCCCACCTCTGACTGGAGATTTTACAGTAACCTTCCCCTGCCACACCCATCAATGGGCATGACAGGTAGCAAAAAAATTTGAATCCCACTACTGGACAGCTACCATTAAGATTGCAAAATCACAAGTCAAGAGTCCATTCCAGATGTTGGCAACCTATTTAAGCAAGGAAGCAGAGAGACAGTGATCTGCCAAAGTCTGAAAACCCCACAGCCTTTGCAAAAATGGCTGCTAAATTGTTCACTATGACAGGATGGGGAAATATATGGACCGTAGCCCTGTAACTGAATTTAACAATTAGATGAAAAAGCAGATTCAGATTTATTTACATCTCAAGCCTTGCCTTACTTTAGAATGCAATCTCTGAAATGTTCCTGAGAGGTGACTTTGGCTTGACAAACCTCAGTTGACTGCTTTCAAGCTCTCTCTGAACGTTTTAAATGGAATATTCTAAGCGTTCACGTGTCTTTTGCAAATGGGACTCTCTAAAAAGCCAGGCTTAACCCACTTGATTTAATAATTTAGTGGGTAAAATTTAGGTTTGAATTCTGCCAATGAAAACAGGCAATACCTATGGCAAGCAGATGCGTAGGAAACAGTGCGCAGAAGGATGGAGGACTCTATTTCAAGAAGAAATCTCTGATCGTTTATTTATGCCCTTCTTCAAAATCAGAATAGTTCAAATTACCTGCCGGTTGCCGCATTAAGAAACAAACAAAACAAAATCGGCTTAAAATACAGATTATCTTCACCTGTATGGCTTATCCGAGTTGTGAATCCGTCTGTGATTCCTCACGCCAACATACGTTGTGCTTGTGTAATCACAAATGTCGCAACGGTAAAGTTTCTGGACTGAAATCTTGTCCCCTGTAACAAGAACATCAGAAGACATTGGTTCTCCTTCAACACTGGTTTCCACCAGGCCTAATTAGATGCCCGTGAGGACCCTCTAAGCTGCAAATAAAATACGGGGAAGGACACCATGAAGCACAGCCCACTGACAGGGAAAGGTAAGCTGAGCTATGCTGTTGACCAGCTACTTATTTCTTTATTAAATTTATAGGCTGTCTATCTTGCTATCAAGATAAACTCTGGGTGGCCTTGGTGAACTTATCCTCTTCATCCTTTCCAACCATGTAGATCGGCAGCTTTCATTACCACAGTTTTTAAGGGATGCTGCCTTTCAATGGTCTTTCAATGAGCTGCGGTGGCACAGTGGTTAAGAGTGCAGTCTTGCAGGCTACTTCTGCTGCCTGCCGGCTGCCTGCAATTTGGCAGATCGAATCCCTTTAATGTTTATAAGTGCAGCCACCGTGATTTTCTAAGCAGGGAAGGCATGTTCCTGGCTCAAGGGATTGACGTGCAAGCAGCTGCTGTGCCATAAACTTTGGGGTTTTTTTATAGAGGCGGCATCTGTTTGACAAGAGGGTTTCCTTCCTGCAATTGTATCTTAATTTGATTGCAAAGGGCTTCCAAAATGCTTCGGAAAGCTAGCGTTCTCTTTTAATGAATACAATTAAAAAGGAAATGGTGTTAAGTGAAGGCAGGCTTCTGACATGAGCTTTTCAAATAAAAAGATACTTTAAGATACTAACCAGGCAGGAAAAAAACCCTACACCCTCCCTTTAAAAAAAAAAAAAAGCAATGAGCAATCAAGAAAAAATGCAGACAAACACTAATCTCTGCATCCAGATGAAGGAATAAGAAAAAGAACATCCCACCCTCAAATAATTCATCATTATTCAGTGACAAAAGGCCTGAAATAAGGGTAGCTGAGGAACATTCCCCTCTCTCAATTCTCCAAGGAATCTTTCTCCCCACAATTATCAGATTCTATTTGTGCAACTGGAGAAATAAAGGATGAATTTACAATGGCCTTCTTGCAAACTGGCACCCTTTAGAGCAGGCGTCTCCAAGCTTGGCAACTTGTGGACTTCAACTCCCAGAATTCCCCAGACACCTTGGGAGTTGAGTGGGAGTTCATGCTGGGAGTTGAAGTCCACCAGTCTTAAAGTGGCCCCGTTTGGAGATCCCGGAGCTTTAGACCAACGATTCTCAAACTCAGCAAACTTTAAGACTCGTGGGATTCTGGGAGTTGAAGTCCACGGCTCTTAAAAGTCTCTTGAGATGAAGAAACACTGCTCTCGATCTACCATGTTATAACTCCTGAAACTGTCAGTCAGCGGAGCCAAAGAGATGAGTAGTGCAGCATTTTGGAGGGTACCAAGAGAGAGAGAGAGAAGGAACATCCTGGCCATTCTCACAATCACCCAGGCCACGGTGTACAAAAGGAACCCAATCCAACCCACAAAACTAGCCAATGAGATAGACAGTACCAACTCTTTCATCTGCTTCACTGCAAGCCATTAAGCCGTCAAACGTTGGGGTTGCATATGTATCTGTGAGACAATGCTGTTCTCTTTCGTGACTGCGCAGCTGACTCTGGAACACAAAACAGTCGCATCAATGTTAAAACAATGCTGTTAATCCCTAACTCCAAACTCAGTTGGGCATTCTTTTATGCCGTAAGCATTGATGACAGTGGATGAACTAACAATGTCCGCGCATGACTCAAAGCCACACTTTTAACAGCAGTTTGATAACTGAACCCACATGGGTTGGATGCTTCCATCTTGCTAGGTTGTCGGTCATAGTTTAAAAGTCGAAACAGCTTAGTTCACACAGCATGAGGTGCCACTGTGTAAACTTGGTCAATACCTAATCCTGGTGAAGAGAATGTGGGGGAAGTTACTGCATACAATAAGAGGGGTTATAGGAAATCCTACGAGATAACTGGAGATAATTTTCAATCTAAAACAGTGTTTTTCAAACCTGGCAACTTTTAAGGTATACGGACTTCATATCCCAGAATTCCCCAATTTAACTTAGCCTGGCATGTTGAGTTCACAAGTTCAGAATTCTGGGAGTTGAAGTCCACACATTTTTTAAAATTTCTAAATTTGGAAAAGGCTAATCTAAACAAACTACATTTGCTTGACTCATGTGTGATTATTAAAAACAATGCACCAATGATTGCAGCCATATAGAAATCTAATAAAGATGATTAATTCTAAAGGATTAATCATTTTTGACAACCTGAAAAAAAGTTTTGTTTGCAATACTGCTTGCCACCACTCCATTGCTTTGCCAAGCTACCGCTAGAAAGAAACATACCATGATGAACAGCTGCAGGGTTCAGGTATGTCTAGTCTAATAAAGAGAAGAACCAGGGTATGGTATGATAGCATTCTTCTAATACTTGAGGGGCTTCCAAGAGAAGAAGCGGTCAACCCGTTCTCCAAAGTACCTGAAGGCAGGTCAAGAAGCAATGGATCCAACTTGGAACTAAGGAGAAATTTCCTGACAGGAAGAACAATGACATTCTACTGACAGCGAGTGAATGGGAATAGTTTGCCTCCCAGAGTTGGGGCTGCTCCATCACGGGAGGTTTTCAAGAAGAGAGTGGACAGCTATTTGTCTGGAAAGGTTATAGGGTCTGCTGAGGAACAGTGGGTTGGACTAGAGGACCTCCAAGGTCCCTTCTAACCCTGTTATTCTATGTTCTGTGTTTTGCACAAGTCCCAGAGGTCCCCACAAGCGGGACCACAATTAGAAACCACAGCGGTGGGTTGTATTAAACGAGCAGAGGATAACATACTTGCCACCCCACCAATTCACTTGAATTCTAAGCCCCGCCCCCAAGGGCTGGGCGTTTGATGAACGCAAAGCGCAGCTGCTCACCTTATAATGAAAGGATTCCTCACACTGCTTGCACTGGTACATTCGGGTTTTGCAGTGATTGATCATGTGACTTTCTAAATCCTTGCTGTGGTCGGCCACATGCTCACAAATCGGGCACTGGTAAGGCTGCCTCTGCCGATGGACCCGCAAATGCTGCTTGATGTAGCCTTTGTTGCCGCTGCTGTAGTGGCACAGGCGACACCGGAAGGGCCGTTCCGCGTCAGGGATGTATTCCACCAGACTGCTCCCAAGCACGCTGGCATCCCCCGACGGTTGGCACTGAACGTTATCCTGCAGCTCCTTCAAAATGTCGTCGTCGGAGGCATTCTGGTCCGTCCTCTCTTTCAACTTCTCAATCACGGTCAGCAGCGACATGCTGATGCCCATTTTAATGGGGCCTTCGGGGAGCTCCGGTTTATCCTTCTGCAGTTCCACGAAAGCCCTTTCCTCTTGGTTCAGGCTACCCAGTTCCTCCGTCTTCAGGGAGGCAATCCGTTTAGAATGGCCTAAATAGCCACCGTCGGGAGGCCTCTGCCCAGTCTCTGAGCTTAAAGGGTTGACGTCGGCAAAAGCCCGGAAGCTGGATCGAGCAAGCTCCGCGGCTCGGATTGGCATCGTAACCAGGGCTTCGGCGGCGAGCGAGTGCAGCCTCAAAGACTCTGAATTGGTTCTCCTCCGGGCAGGTGGAGCATTTTCGTCGGCCGTTTTAGCCCGGCTGGGATTCGGGTTATCTTCGGCCTTTTCCGTGCTGCTCCACCCAATGATAACTTCTTCGATTTCAATCGAATTCTTATCCATGTGATAAACGTCATCCGACGCATCCCGCCCAGCCGGCGGGTGTTCGGGGGCGGCGCCCACGGAGTAATGCAAGACATTATCCATGACGTCGTTCTGCAAGACGGGCTCTTCGGCACTGGGCAGGCGCTCCACAATGACGTTGACATGGCCCTTTTTGTTGGGGCTGCAGTGGATGATTTTCTGGGCCGAAGAAAGCAAGCTGTCAGCCCCCAAGTGATCCGCCTCAAGATCTTCATGCGACGCCTTCTCCTCCGATAATTGGTCTGCAGGGGAAAGCGCAGCTGGCTGACCGAGGGATGGCTCTTCTTTGATGGGCGATTCAGTTTTGAAAGCCACCGGCTCGGGGCTGCAAATGCGAAGTTGTACGGGCTGGTTATTGCAGAGCCCCGGCTCGTTATTGTCGAGGGACAGGACGACGGTATCCAACATGGCAGAATCCGGCAAGGTGGCCTGCTCTTTTTCTTCCTCGAATATGGGATAGGAGCAATTCACCTCGCCCGCATGCTTCCAAGCGTGCGTTTTCAACATTCGTTGCTGTCCACACGTGTAGCTGCAAATCAAGCACCGGTACATGCCGTATTGCTCGTAAGTGTACCATTTCCGCCTCCCTTTCTCAGGCCCTTGGGGAGGTGTCATCTCATGATCGCTGCCGATGATGACTTTTTCGACTGGCCCAGGCAAAGCGGTGCCCGAAGGGCCGATGCAATGCTCTTCCTTCAACAGGGCGTGGATTTTGCTGCTGTTCTCCGGGTGACTTCGAATGTGAGTTTCAAAATCCTCTACGCTCCGGGTGGTGAAACTGCAGACAGAGCACATGAGCATGACTTCGTTCTGCTGACCGTGTTGCTTGATGTGCTCCTGTAAGAGGGGAAGAGTGGGCGACACCGACTTGCAGAGGCTGCACTCATAGCAAAGGACCTTCCGCTTGCTCTGCGGAGGGTCGTCCATCGTGTAATAGTCTTCTATGTTGATGGTGCCCAGAGCAGGCAATTCCAGGGCTTTGGGTGGGGCCTCTGGAAGGCTGGGGGTGTCGGGGTACAAGCGTTTCCCCCCGATCAAAACGCATTTCTGTGACTTTTCGCTTTTGACAATTTTGCTGAGCTTTTGGATGACCTGGATGAGGGGATCAGGTTTACCCTTTAATGGGTCATCGGCGTTCTCTGCGGATGAGCTTACGATGGCTTCGGAAATCAGGACGGCTTCCTGCTCCCTCAGATTTGAGATTAGGGCAATGATGTTACCGCCTTCTTCCATAATACCTAAAATGGCAATAAACAAACAATAAATTGATGCTTGGGCTACAGATGGAAGCCTCCAGCTTGTAAAGTACAGAGAAGAAAAAGATGTATATTTTTGGGCTATAAACATGTCTTTTTCATTTTACTGGCTATGATAGGGATCTCTAACCCCCGGTCCATGGATCAACATCGGGACACGGCATGCCAGAAACCAGACCACACAAACAAGCAAAGGCCCATCTGTGGGCTACAAGGCAGCATTTGAAACCATGCCATCTCCAGTCTGTGGAAAAACCTCTCTCCATGGAACTGGTCCCTGGTGCCCAAAAGGTTGGGGGCCACTGGTATATGACACGATCTGTTTCATCATCAGTAATTTGAAGTACTATGTGCAATTAACTACAGGAACAGGATGCTTCTTTAATTAAGAAATGATCTTTTGCATGTGATGCAGGAAAAGGCTCCTGCGTATTCTCTGGACAGCAGAGAGGACTAACAAGCAAGTTCCAGAGTGTATAACCCCAGACATTATCACTAGCAGGTAAAATCACAAAGCCGCATCTCGCTTACTTTGACCATGTCATGTGGGGGAATTCACTGGAGAAAGCATTTGCGTTTGGAAGAGTTAGCAATTAAAGGAAATTAGGCCACCAGAGAACACAGAGGCTGGACACTAATAAAGCTGACACCAACCAGAACAACAGAAAAAGTCAAACTAGTAGCGCAAGATCCAAAGATGTGCAGAGACCTGCCCTGAAGAATAATCAAGAGTTGGATATGACTGAATGGACATCATCATCATCATCTTTCACATGATGGACTTACCAAGTTCTTGCCAGTGTAACAGATGGTTTTAAAGGGAAAGGGTTCAGAGACAATTTTTCGTTTTGCCGACTCCAGCACTCCTGTTAGCTGCTCTCCTGTTCTATTATTACAGGTGATTATTGCTGATGTTCCCATGTGCCAGTGCACAGCACTGTTCATCGGAACAACTGTCAGTTGAGTACTTGCATCTTCCTTGTGAACGCTCTCTTCTTGCTAACTGAAAACATTCATAGCAGTAATCTGGGACAAAAATAAGAGTTGATTAAGTATCTTTTTAGAGTAGAAGAAAGAAACCATCTTTTCTACAGCACCATGCAACATTATTTTACTTTAGAAATAAAAATGTAATCTATTAAAGACCGAGGAGTGTATAAAGCCTACTTTTCAAATCAGCTTTGATTCTTGGCAACAGTCTGGATGAGACCCTGCCTTTTTGCTGGCTACATTTTCGGAGATGGCTTTGACAGCCAGTATCCTCTTCCAATGGCTGAGAGTGACTGGCTCATGGTCATCCAGCTGGCTTTGAGCCTAATCGCACCCCAAACTGGTTCATGAAGACTTTCATAAATTTAGGGCAAATTACCCACACGGCCTTCAACCACACCAAAACTAAGCATCTGGCATAAGCTTGGAAAGCAATCAGTAAGCAACAGTTTACATTCTAACAATATTGTTATCCATGCCATCATTCTTGGCTAACTGCAATTTGTAGATAGTCTTCAGCTTAGAGAGGCAGCATGGTTGATATATTGGACCAGGAGCAGGGAACTCTAGATTTGAGTTCAGTTTCAAATAGTCACTAGGGAACCTGGGGAAGTCACTTTTTCTCAGCCCAATCTACCTCACAGGAAAATAGGTAGAAGTCTATCGCTTTAAGTTACTAAATGCGCCACACAATAGAAATAACATTTTGATTAATCTAGTGAGAGGTTCTAATAATACTGCACTCAAACAGTTTAGGTGGATTGGAATTTGGTTGTGATGACTTCCTATGTCGGAAAATTATAAAATAAAATAAAAATTTGGACAACACAGTGGAGAATCCCAGGTTTCCAATTCCTTCATTGGCCTTTTACAGCCTGAGATACTTAAATCTAACTACCGGTAGCTACATTCATACTAGCCTTTTATATATGACAATTCAATTGAAGCTAAACTGTGGGATAATTTCAATCAGGAAATAATTTCACATAGGATTTTAAAATTAGTGCTTTGTTTTCAAGGCAGAAGAGGACAGGGAAGGACAAGTTAGAGGATGTATGCAAAATGTATGAGAACTGAAGCTAACTAAAACCCTTTAATGAAGCTACAAAAAACTGGCTCTAGGGGAAGGTTCAAACACAGACTTTAAAGCTGTAGCCTTTAATTTTGTTTTTTGTTTTTAATATGGGGCACCAATTTAATTCAAGACCTATTAGCATGGCAATATCGTCAGCTCACACACCTAACCAATTGGGAGGACCTTTGTAGGGAAAAAAACACACACTATAAAACCAGGAAAAATCTTGAAGGACAGGTGCATTTACCTGCCATAGCAAGACAAGGAATGGGGGGGAATCCGCCAAACAGAATCTTCACAATTGACCATTAAGGAAGGAGTTTGACAGGCTGGACCAGTCTCTACCCCCAGCGCCCTGACACCTCCAGAGGGGTTTGGGGCTACAAATCCAAACATCCTCAGCCAAGCGCTTCTATCGGCTGGGAATTCTAAGAAGGGTAAATCTCAGGCATCTGGAGGCACCTCCTATTGAGTGAATAGGTAGGTCGCTTGGTTCAAATCCGTACGGAAAAGGTTGTATTATTCTCCACACCCACTTATTGCGGGTGGAGAAAACTCGGGGAGAACGAAGGGAACAACAACAACAAAAAAAAAACCGAACGTCAGGGTCGGACCAACTCAGAGCCCACCCATGCCATCCGTCTGTTCTCACGACGCCCTTACCCGCAGAGAGGGAATCTACCCCTTGCCTGGGTCTCTGCCCCGCAGCGAGCCTAACCTCGGCGGTTCACCCCGCGGGGAAACACGCCACGCTCGGCTTATGGCGTGAAAGGAGCCAGCCTGGCCAAGCGCCCTCGTGTGAACCGAAGGCAGGCGGATGGGGGGTGGGGGAGAGAATCACCTCCTGCCGGGCGAAACGGGCTCTGGAGAGACCCCCAAACCGCCGGTCTCCCCCGCAAAACGGCAGCCCTTTCATCCGAGGGGTCCCTCCGGCTGAGCCGCGGGAGGGGAAGAGCCTTTTTCGAGATCCTCCCCGCCCCCGCCTCGCTCCCTCGCTGTCTCCCCGGTCCCGGCTGCCCCCTTATCCGATGGCTCGCCGGCCTCCCGTCCCCGTCCTCGTCCCCGCCGCCCGCTTCCCCGGCGACGGCTCCCTTTCCCGTCCCTTCCCTTCCCTACCCCGGCTCTCTCACCCTCCTTCTTCTCTGCGGTAACCACTCCACTTCAAAATGGCGACGATGGAAAGGCGGTCACGTGACCCCGCGGGGCCAGGTCAGGTGACCGGGGAGTGAAAGTTCCGTCTCTGACTTTCTCTTCTTCCTTCTCATCCTCCTCCTCCTCCTCCTCCCCCCCTCCCCGCCCAGCTGTTACCATAGAGACCGGAAGGCGCGCGAGGCCGCCCGAGCGGGAAGCGCGCGTGCGCGCTCTGTCTCCCCCTCCCTTTCCCCCTCCCTCTCTCCCTCTCTTCGCGTTCGCACGACGCTCTTAACTCGCTTCGTTGGGGGAGGAGCGAGCGGGCCCGCTTCTCTGGTACCGTGAGCCGTGCGGTAACCAGAGCTATAAGACGGGTCCGCTTTAAAAGCTATCCGAGCCTGGCGTGGGGCGTGGGGGTCGTATATTGGGGAGCCAGGTCATTTGGGTCGTGTGAACGTCCATTTCTACACCTCAAAGTGTGGGAGGGGGCACATCTTTATCTGGCAACCGCTTTTTGTTTGTACTGTACTGCTGGGGATTGGGGTTTGATCACCAGGCTGCTTGGCTTGCCTTGTGATTCTTGTAACTTGTTTTCATTTCATTTTAATTCTCTTCACTGCAACAAGAGTCACTTGTTGAGATGGGAGGTTGAATAAATCAATACATAAAATAAATAAATCCATCTCTCTTAAGCTACCATTTCCTGTCCCTGGAGAGGGGATCCTCAGTTTATCAGCCTGCCAGAGGTGGGGCTGCTATTGTTATTGCTGTTACAGGTTTACTTTGCCTCTCCCTGTGTGTGTGTGGAATAGTTAGATATTTATGTTTATGTGTGCATACACAAATGTGTGTAATGTATGTGTGTGTAGACACAGACACGTGTGTGTACATGTGTACATAAACACACTGCGCACATGTTTGAGCAGGGGATTGGACTACTAGATCTCCAAGGTCCGTCCTTATCCTATTATTCTATGTTCTACATCTGTATATGAAACTCAAGGGAGCTAATGCATCTCATATTGTAGAGTTTCTTGGGGTTCTCTTGATTTTGGTTGCTGGCTTGCAGGTGTTTCCTTACCCACCTCGGTAACATCATCAGTGCAACTAGTGTGGTCCTGCTTTCACAAGAAAGCAGTGCACGGATGACGTTACCTAGCTGGGTAAAGAAATATTTGAGGCCAATAGCCAAAATCAGAGACGGGCCTGCTTTAAAGCACTCCAACCTGAACTATGGATCCTCTTCTTCTCTTGGAAACCCTGAATACTCCTGCCTCCTGTGATTCCTACAACAGCTGGGTTGAGAGAGGCGGGGACTGGCTGAGGTGACCTTCACGCCTAAGGCAGGCCTAGAATTCACAGTCTCCCAGTTTATTCTCAAACTTCATTCTGCGTCCAACCAGTGCAAAGGAAGAAAACGTAACACCTGTATGCATGTCTTTTCCCCTTCATCATCATCTTCGTTTAACTGTATGGGACCCATAATCCCTTGCAAGGTGGAGTCTGGGCAACTGAATGGAGCTAGCAAAGTGTTTTAATGGCCGGATGCCCTTCCTGTCACCAAGGTGGAGGTTTTTTTTTTTTTTTTTCAGCATGCCCAGAGAAAGAAATATCTGCTTCTACCTAGGATCGAACTCATAGCCTCCTGATTTGTGAGGTGAGAATTCCACCTCTAGGCCAGCCACACCACTCTTGCTTTTTCTCCTTCATCTTGTGGGATAAAGATTTCTTAGCTTGTAATTATTCTACAAACTCTTCAACTTAGCTACCAAAGAGAAAGCATGCTTTGAAGGCGTTAAAAAAGAGTAGATGATGTAATTATTTTTAAAAATGCTGTTACTTAACGTTTTGATTTTTTTTTTTTTAAAGAATGGGCTCATAAATCTGTGAGCTCTCAAATGCATTAAAAGTCCTCCGGAATTGTTGACCTCACAGTGGTCAAGTCTTCTACTTATTTGTTGTAGCTCGGGTTCAAAATATTTTTCAGTGATTAAAAAGAATGGGGTGTCTTAGTGTTATTAATGGGATAAGTCATGGAGAATTCCTCAAGAAGCACAAAAGGAGGTAGTATATTTTATGTAACATTTGGGTTGTAAATTTCCCCCAGTGCCTACACATTTTCTGTAGTGGGGAATATGAGTGCATTGGAACTTCCTCAGCCTTTTAATCACAGGCTATTCATTTTAAATTGAACATCTAATTGGCATCTCAACAATCATAAATTTGTTTCGTGGCATATTACATAGCATGCTGCAGTGCAGTGGCCATAACTGAGTTCTTGGTATTAGGATGTTTGAAACACTTCCAAAGCCATGGCTTACCCAGTATTTAGAGGATCAGGCCCATCAGATAAAGGCCGAATGCCATGCATACAACAGAACTGGTCCTTGACTTATCACCACAACTGAACCCCAAATTTCCATGGCTAATCAAGACACTGGTTGAATTTTGCCCCATTTTACAAACTTTCTTGCCAATGCAGCTGTTAAGTTAATAACACGATTGTTAAGTGAATCTGGCTTCCCCACTGACTTTGCTTGTTAGAAGTTCACATGACTCCAGGAAACTGCAACCGTCATAAATACATGCCAGTTGCCCAGCATCTGAATTTTGGTCACGTGACCACAGGGATGCCATAACAATTTTAAGTTTGAAAAATGGCTGGTTATAAGCCACTTTGTTTCAGTGCTGTGGTAATTTTGAACAGTCACGAAATGAAAGGGTGTAAGTTGAGGATTACCTGTTCCTTTTTCCCTTGCACTGATTGGACTCAAGAGTGAGTGAGGTTTGAGGGTAACTCAACTTTAATTTTGGGATTTCTGAGGTTCATCAGCACTGCTCCACAAAAGGTTCCTCCTCCTCCTCCTCCTCCTCCTCCTCCTCCTCCTCCTCCTCCTCCTCCTTTTCTTCTCTTTTCAATTGAACAGAAATGACCCTTTAGCAAAGGACATAAATTAACAAGATCCTTATGAATTGAGCAGGTTTTTGCACTAACTTGAGTTACAAAGTAGCCCAAATTTGTTGGCTGGGTTTTTTTCGGAGCAGGAGTCCTGAGCAGCTGGTTGGGAGGTGAGTGATGGAGAGATGCATACTAGAAAAATAAAATCAAGAACAGCATTTTGAACCATTTTAAAAGCAACTCAGAAATGCTATTTAAAAAATGGTAGCTGCATGTGTGTAGGCACAATGGAAGATTTGTATTTTTGTTTCAAACATTTTATTGGAGAAAAAACATTTCCTAACACCTGGGCCTAGTAGCATCCACTGTACACTATTGGCACAATGCTCCTTCAATGAAATAGTTTTGCAAATAAGTGCAAAAACCTCTTCTTTATTTATCCCTAATTGCTTTCATTAGCTGTTTGTGACTTATTAGCAGCCTCTAAGAAAAGAAACCTTCCTGGACTTTACCAACTGTCCAGGTTTAATGTCCTAGAGTTCATTGCAATTCACTACACATCTCCAAGTGATTTTTTAAAAAAACTTACCTAATTTTTCGGGTTAATTTAGATATAATTTCCTCTTGCTGTCTTAACTGCTAGAATGCATTGCTCCTCCAGTAGTAAAGACTGTGCTCTGTATAAAAGAAGCCCGTCTTTTTGAGCAGGCACGCTGAATCACTTTGAGATTTTATAAGGTGACATATTTTCACAGGGCCTCTCCATGTACACACTCGATCGGTGCCACTAAAATGAGCTGGATAGGAGCGAGTGAAAATAAAGCCGGACACTTTTCTTCCGAGACCTTGAGGTGGCAGCAACACTACGTTTAACTTCTGTCATACATTTGGAGTGAGAGGTTGTGTGTGTGTGTGCGTGTGTGTTTAAAAAGCACTAAATCAAAACAACCCTATTTGTTATCATTTTATAGCTTGCTCTTTAAGTCAGTAAAAACTTGTCTCGAATGTCATTTGCATTATATGCAATTTTTACTAGTTTATCAGATACGTTTTAAAAGCATGTCGAAGTAGGCTAAATGTAGATATAAGCTGTAAAAGCTGGCAGCATGTCAAATGTTATAGTAAAATGAAAAGCACTTTTTGGGAAAGCACAGTTCTAAAAGAAACTTTCCAAAGGATTTGATAGCGCCTCAAATGCCTCGACTAACCACGCTTAATCTTTTCTTGAAGACATTCGGCGAATTCCACTGATTAATTGTTCACTGTCCGGAAATTTTTCCTTAGTTCTAGGTTGGATCTCTCTTTAACGATCTTCCACCTGTTGCTTCTTGTCCTGCCTTCAGGTGCTTTAGAGAATAACTCAACCCCCACACCTCTGTGACTGCCCCTCAGGTACTGGAAGACGGCTATCCAGGGGTGGGATTCAAATTTTTCAATGGCCGGTTCTGTGGGCGTGGCTAGCTGGGTGTGACTATGTGACTGGGTGGGTGTGGCCTTTTTGGGGGGGCAGCAAACCCTCCCCCCAGATTTTTGAGCCTTCTGGGTTTCAGGAAAGCCGCCTGGAGGGGCGTTTTTGCCTCCGGGGGGGCAGGCGTTTTTCCCTGGGGCCCAGGAAGGCAAAAAATGGAGCGCATGAGGTGTGTGATGCGCCCCTCTCCATGTTTTGACTTCCTGAGCTTCAGGGAAGCCTCCTGGGCGAAGCGGTACAACAGGAAGGGAATCCCGGCACAGCTGATCGTAGGAACAGCTGATGTCCGGAAGGGGAAAACAAAAGAAATGCTTCGTGGAGTGACTGGGCAAGGAAGGACCCAGTCAGCAATGCTGGGCATGTGCACGATGCTGACTGGGTGGGGAGGGGAGGGGCCTGCCAGGGGCAAGATTTGCCGGTTCTCCGAACTGTGCAGAATCATAACCGGTTCTATAGAATTGGTCCGAACCGGTAGAATACCACCCCTGTAGCTATCATGTCAACCCTAATCCTTCTCTTTGCCATATTAACTCAATACAGCACAAATGAATCCTATAGTCTGGATTTTTCTAGACTATTTTGCTAAAATAGTTTTTGGTTCAGTATGTATTGCTCAATATTTTTCTCCTTTCATGACACATGAGGCCTTTGGTGTCCTCAAGTAGCCACCCTCCATAGTGCCACACTTTCCAACAGGAAATTTGCATGGGCAACGTGTTGGAAGTGCGTGCACTGTTCCATCAGAACGGCATTCATTTGTTTGTTTCACCAATAGGACAGAAAGCCAATAACTACAATGGTTAAAGATCCTGCTTGGGATGCTAATATGTGGAGAATGAGCACATTGTGACAACGTGCTTATTCAGTCTTGCACAGCAAGGGTATTCTATAAATTGATATATTTGAGCTCAGGTTTGCTTATGATGTCGAAACACACGTAGGGTTGTGTTTTTGCTAGACCCTGCTAAGTCACATACTTCTCAGAATATAATCATTACACTTATCAATGATTAAAGAAATGTGTGATATCATATAATATATACAAAAAAGGGGAGTAGACATGTTAAGTGTTCTTGTGTGCGAAAAAGACTAAAGCAAGAAAATCCCATTTAAAATGGTTCTTCTGTTAAGACCATCTCAGTAGGTATCTTTAGTCAGTTCCATCCTCATTTGGTACCAAATCCATATTACATATTTGATTCTGGTTCTACCCTTAGACAAAATGCATAGGGATAGTGGGAATATTATCTCTATAGTACTTCAGTTCTGAACAAAAATTCAACTCCTGGTGAATTGGACTTTGTACATGTAATGGCTCAGCGGTTAAAGATGCTGAGCTTGTTGGCTGGAAAGCTGACCGTCCAGGTTTGAGACCCAGTGCTACGTGATGGGGCAAGCTCCTGTTACTTGCTTCACTCCTGACCCCTAGCAGTTTGAAAGCATGCAAATGTGAGTAGATAAATAGGTACTAGTTTGGTGGGAAGCAGAGGCGGTATTCCAGTAGTGGAAATTTTGAGTAGTTTGGAGAACCAGTAAATACCACCACTGGTTGGCCCTGCCCCCATCTATTCGCTGCCTCCTGAGTCCAGCTGATCAGAATCCGAGCTGATTGGCTGGGTCTTCTTTTCTTGCACAGGAGAACGGAGCTGGAAAGCAGGTTAGTGGGGTGGGGAGGGAATGGGGATTTTACAGTATATCCTTCCCCTGGAGTGGGGTGGAAATGAGGATTTCATAGTATCCTTCCCCTCCCACGCCCACCAAGCCATACCCAAAGAGCTGATAGTAAAAATTTTTTGAATATCACCACTGGTGGGAAGGTAGACAGAGTTCTGTGTACCTCAGTGGGTAGTCATGCCGGCCACATGATCATGGAAATGTTCTTGGACAATGCTGTCTCTCTTGTCTAAAATGGAGGTGAGCACTGCCTCCTAGAATCAGACATGAGTAGACAGGGGAAAACTTTTTACCTTTATATGGAATGGAGAAACAACATTTTTTTTCCCCATCTCTGGCACCAAATTATCTTCAGCAGGTCTTACCAGTCTTAAAGTCGCCGAGGTTGAGAAGCCCTGTTTTAAGGTGACGCCAGCCTCTTGTTTTTCTTGCATCAGATTAACACGGCTACTTGAACAAAAACATTATGGAGCAGTTTTCTTTAGCCTATTGTCTGGTTGTTCTCCCGAGAGAACTCTGTTACAGGCTCTCTCCCTGTAGCGTTGAAGGTATTTGTATCGGGATAATTAATTCTTCAGATACTTTTGGAAATATGTAATTTTCTTGGTTTAAAAATAAGATGGTAGGACAGCTTTTTGTTCTTGGTGGAAATATTCTTGGCACAAAAGTTCCCCTATCCAGAAGGCAGTGTTGATTTTGATGGATAGTTTCATTGTGTACGAGAATTAATTTGTGAATGTGCGTCCAGTGAATTCATCGGGATGTCCTGTGTGTTCTCTCCATGTTTTTCAGTGTCTGCCGTCATGTTCCAAGGCATCCTTTAGCAGTATAAAGAGAATAGCACCTCGTCAGAGAAGAAGGGGAAACCAGCAGATAAAGTGGATATACAAGATCAAATAGATCCCTAGAGGGATCTATTTGGGGGACCCATGGATGATCATTGTGGGGGGAAGGGAAGGTCAAAATGACAATCATTTAGCCATTCAGTTAGCTATATTAGATGGTGTCTAACTAACAGATGCCAAATTAGGTGAGGGCTTCTAACTGATTTTAACATTTGCATTCAATAAAATAAAATAAGTCTAAGTAGGATCTCCTTACTTAGAGATGATAGGAAACCTAGGTTGCTGGCTTTGATGGAGAAATAGAATAGCAACCTGAAAGATAATAACAGCATGGTTAGTGTTGTATATATATATCCATGAAATAATAATAATAATAAATGGTAATAACTTCTATGTCAACTGACTCTCAATGACTCCTGGCATCTCACACCATTCATACAAAATATTACTATTAAATCAATAAACCATAATACCCCTAGCACTCAGACTTATATACCGCTTCACAGTGCTTTACAGCCCCTTCTAAGCAGTTTACAGGGTCAGCCTCTTGCCCCCAACAATCTGGGTCCTCATTTTACCAACCTCAGAAGGATGGAAGGTTGAGTCAACCTTGAGCTGCTCAGAATCAAACTCCAGGCAGTGGGCAGAGTTAGCCTGCAACCAGTGCCCCACCACGGCTCTTAAAAAAAGGGGGAGAAGATAAATAAAAATTTAAAAAAGAGATAAAAGATGACAAGTGGAATGAGGTGAAGGGTCTCACTCGCCCCTTGCCAAAGGTCTGGGTGGACAGCCAGGAGTTCACAGTCCAACAACAGTGGAGAGGGAAATCTGGATTTTGAGGAGCAACCAAAGGGGCTGATGCAGAGAAGGCGGCCTTCTGCAGTCGTGAGAAATGAGGCTTAATCAAAGGAATTTGTAGCACACCAATCCTGTAACTGTGCATAATCTTCACAAGAGTCAGGGGCTGCCTCAAGTAACCAGTCCCTATAGCACGTAGGCATGCAGTTAGCAACCAGCACCTTGAATTGCACAAGGAAGCAAAACGACAACCGGTGCAGCTCACAATTGAGGGAGACTTAACCTTTACCTGGTCATGAATTCACGCAAAAGAAATGCATACTGTTCTGATCTAGAGCTCCGTAAATAGTTACGCATTTCATCATCACAAAGCGATCGAATAGGAGCACACGCGATGCCAGGGAAAGGATTTAATGCTACTGTCCCAAACCCCAAGTTGTCTCAAATTCTGATTAAGCAAGACTAGAAAACCCCCGTCCCAATCAAACTCCTTGAAGGATTATGCCACATTATGTGTTTTTGGGTTCCGTTTTCTCCTAAATACCGACTGCACCATTACAGTAATGAAACATCCCGGTTCCGTCTGAGCTTTTGAGGCTTTTCATTGAAAAAGAAATCCAGGCGAGGGAGGAATAGACGCCCTCTGCTGCTTTGTTTTCAGATAACAGAGGCAGCGCCAAGTCCAGCGCCAAGTCAGATCATATTGTTTGGTTATGTACAGCACTAAATTATCCTCTGATATCCATGAATCAGGAAAGAGTTGCTGAAAGGAGAAAAAGCAGGAATTAATCTCCCCCCCGATAGCCGGAGTAATTTCAGAAGAGACCCATTCTGCTGAATTATCCATATCTATTTCTCTATCTATATGCAAAAAGAAAAAAGAAAGAAAGAAAGAAAGAAAAGAAAAAAAAAAGAGCAGAGTTTGTGTGCGTCTCTGGATCAATATCACTGTTGCTGAACAAATGCAAGATACGAAAGTTAGACCAGTGTCGCTCAATAGCCAATCGGAAATGGAATTAACAAAGTGCTGGAGACGCAGGGAGGGAAAAGGAAGGGGATTTAATCTTCCTGATAAGAAAATTGTTTTGGGGCTGCAGGATCCCTGTGTTGGGAAAAGTATTATCCATCGGTGCACGGTGTGCGAATAGGGGGAGGGGTTCGTGGTTGATCTGTGCTTGTTTTAGTCTTGTGTTCAGGCTCCGTTTTTGTGGGTGTGATGTGCCAGTTTTGGACCGGTTTCATGGTGGCGGTGAAAAAAAAAAATGGAAGGATGCAGGAAAAAAAATAAATCCCAGGATATATTTTTCCAGGTTACGTATACAAGATGGTGGCAGTCCTTTCCATTCTTCATACGAAAGCCCTTTTCTACCTGTGTACTTTGAGGATGTGATTGGCCCGTGGGGGGGGAAAAAAAACTTAGAAAGAGAAGAAGGGGCGAAAAAGAAATAGTTGAAGTGCGTATAGAGAAAGGTGAGGCTTCTACTATTATGAGATTTTATACCTAATACGATATGAGACTTGAAACTAACTTACAGGGTTTAGATGATAAGCCATTCTTGATGCCATGTTGTCTTACGCCACGTGTGAGCTGGGAGAAGAAACGCCAACTACCTGCACTGTCTTCGCAAAGCTTCAGATTATGGGAAACATAACAGATAGCATCTGTACGGTGGCGATTTATTTCCCAGCTTACCATGTGCTTTCTTATGTTCTCTGGAGACAGTATTTCTTATAAAGGCACAACATGCAGAGCTTCTGATGGACTCCAACCGAGAGAGGTATAATTAGGAATGTCATGTAATAATGCATTCTTCTCCTTATGCACAGCATGTGTGGGCTTCAGAAATGCAACCACCAAAATGCTGAGCTGTTCTTTCTTTCTTTCTTTCTTTCTTTCTTTCTTTCTTTCTTTCTTTCTTTCTTTCTTTCTCCTTCCTTCCTTCTTTCTTTCTCTTTCTTCTCTCTCCTTCCTTCCCCCCTCCTTTCCTCCCTCTTTCTTTCTTTCTTTCTTTCTTTCTTTCTTTCTTTCTTTCTTTCTTTCTTTCTTTCTTTCTTCTTTCTTTTTTTTCTTTCTCCTTCCTTCCTTCTTTCCTTCTTTCTTTCTTTCTTTCTTTCTTTCTTTCTTTCTTTCTTTCTTTCTTTCTTTCTTTCTTTCTTTCTTTCTCTTTCTTCTTTCTCCTCCCTCTTTCTTTCTTTCTTTCTTTCTTTCTTTCTTTCTTTCTTTCTTTCTTTCTTTCTTTCTTTCCCTTCCTTCCTTCTTTCTTTCTCTTTGTTCTCTCTCCTTCCTTCCCCCTCCTTTCCTCTTTCTTTCTTTCTTTCTTTCTTTCTTTCTTTCTTTCTTTCTTTCTTTCTTTCTTTCTTTCTTTCCTTCCTTCCTTCCTTCCTTCTTTTTTTTTTTTCTTTCTTTCTTTCTTTCTTTCTTTCTTTCTTTCTTTCTTTCTTTCTTTCTTTCTTTCTTTCTTTCTTTCTTTCTCTTTCTTCTTTCCTCCTCCCTCCCTCCCTCTTTCTTTCTTTCTTTCTTTCTCTTTCTTCTTTCTCCTCCCTCCCTCCCTCTTTCTTTCTTTCTTTCTTTCTTTCTTTCTTTCTTTCTTTCTTTCTTTCTTTCTTTCCTTCCTTCCTTCCTTCCTTCCTTCCTTTCTTTTTCTTTCTTTCTTTCTTTTCTTTCTTTCTTTCTTTCTTTCTTTCTTTCTTTCTTTCTTTCTTTCTTTCTCTTTCTTCTTTCTCCTCCCTCCCTCCCTCTTTCTTTCTTTCTTTCTTTCTTTCTCTTTCTTCTTTCTCCTCCCTCCCTCCCTCTTTCTTTCTTTCTTTCTTTCTTTCTTTCTTTCTTTCTTTCTTTCTTTCTTTCTTTCTTTCTTTCTCCTTCCTTCCTTCTTTCTTTCTCTTTCTTCTCTCTCCTTCCTTCCCCCTCCTTTCCTCCCTCCCTCCCTCCCTCTTTCTTTCTTTCTTTCTTTCTTTCTTTCTTTCTTTCTTTCTTTCTTTCTTTCTTTCTTTCTTTCTTTCTTTCTTTCTTTCTTTCTTTCTTTCTTTCTTTCTTCTCCTCCCCCTCCCCCTCATATCTATACACCCCCATCCTCACCCATCCCCACTGCTGTATGGCAATGAGGAATAGAGTATTTATAAGTTTCTTTAAAAAGCAAAAGTAATATCAAAAATGCTAGCTACTATTTTAGCCTACTTTTCTTTCTCAAAACATTCCTTTCCTTATCTGGTAGCCTCGAGATCTATTGGACGATGACTCTCATTCACTGATGATGGTCAGACAGACCGAGGATGATTGGAGATGGAGTCCAGTATAATCAAAGGGAAAAAGTTTTGGAGAAGCTGTTTCACTGCACTTTTTTTCTGTTGCAAAAAAAACCTTTATTTGTAGAGACATGAAGTAGGCAGAATTCAGATAAGGTTTCCTTAGCTCAGAGAAACCAGGTTCAGTCTGTACTCAGATAATAAAGGAGCATCCAGGAACCATAACCTTAAGCTTGGTATCTTTTTTAGCTAAATAGAAACCTGTTGGAGGAGTCTGAAAAGCTGTTGATATATCATCATCCCAAATTGTTTTGAGACTCTGCAGGTCTTTCTGTGAACAAAGACTGTACTATGTCTGAAAGGAAGGCTAGTTTAGCTGCCATCTAGTACAGTGTTTGAGCTGTGTGGACCAATTCCCAGAGTTCTGCTGGCTACCAGTTGCAAATTAAACACTTGAGGTCAGGTGGCCTTCAGTCTGTTCCTGAGTTTTGTTAGTCAGCAAGTATGGAACCAGCTAGCATGTTGCTCTGTTTAAACTTCCCAGTGGTCTGAAAGCGGATTTTGCAGCTACTTCCTTGAAATTGTCCCATAATTATGTAACTACAGTTTTATTTGAATGAATCCCCTCCTTTCAATTTACACCTCTATCTAGTTAGAATTTATCGCCTGCTCTCATTGCATTGCACATTCCTTAATAAGGCATGATCACATCACATATTATGGAGCAGAAATGATAGAATGATGGCATTAGAACCGTTTGAAATGTCATCTCGTTAATTGCCTGGATTGTGTAGAGAGAAGAAAAGGCAAGCATGGTATATACCAAAGGAGCAAGTTCAGCAAAACCCAGGGAATATTTCAGAGAGTCAAATAAATAATCATTGTGGCATAATGCAAAAGACATTAGCCAAGTGTTTTGTTCTGCCAACAATAAGAGCAGATTTCAGCTTTGTAAATAGCAAGATACGCCATTGTTATTAGGAGAAATGAAAGCATGTAGGTGAATATGAAAATAAAATCACTTTTGGACTCTATAGCTGATGTATGTGGTAGGGTGTGGCTAATTTGCTTTGGGCTTGACATGTTGTGTGAACCCCATCATTGCAGTGTAGAAACTATGGTTTATGGCTCAGCTGTAAGTGTGAATTCAGGCTTTGTGGCTTAGTCCACACTGCAAAACCTGGCCTTTATCTCTTCTCTATAGAGGACAACCTACCTTCATTAAGGTAAAGGTTCCCCTTGCACATCCGTGCTAGTCGTTTCCGGCTTTAGGGGGCAGTGCTCATCTCTGTTACAAAGCCGAAGAGCCAGCGCTGTCCGAAGACATCTCCGTGGTCATGACTAAACACCGAAGGCTCACAGAACGCTGTTACCTTCCCACCAAAGGGGTCCCTATTTTTCTACTTGCATTTTTACATGTTTTCGAACTGCTAGGCTAGCAGAAGCTGGGACAAGTAACAGGAGCTCACTCCGTTACGTGGTGCTAGGGATTCGAACCACTGAACTGCCAACCTTTCTGACCGACAAACTCGGCATCTTAGCATATGATAGCATAAACAAATATTTTTCACCTCTTTCTAGATTGACATATTCTATTTTGTGTGTGTGCGCGTGTATGTGAGAGATATAGAGAGAAACTGGTAGCTCTATGTGTATATTTATTATTACATTTATTTAGTGCCCAGAGTGCCAATGACTCATGTCATGTTATGTCATGTCATGCCAGTGTTTTAGTAAAAGAACACTATAACAACAAGAAAAAATATGACGAAAACTGGATGGGAATGAATAAAAGGAACCCATAACCCCATAAAAAAGACCTCCATCACTTTTGTCAGAGGCCTAGGCTTTTGGACTGTTGGCACCTGACATCTGAAATAGAGAACATGATAGAAACTAAGGAATGTGGTCCTTGCTTTTTAGGGACTAACAAAAACCCAAGTCACGCCCACATTAGTCTAGTTTAAAATCAAGGTTAAGTAATTTGTGGTTCAGCATGTTGTGTGACTCATCTCCCTAGCTCCCCTTGAGAATAGCATATGATGACCATCCAACAGTTGCATTTTGGGAGTGAGATGTGGAACCGTATCACTAGTACACGAGTTTTTCCTCCTACGTCCATTTTTATACTTTGTAACCAGTGTGTACAGTTGGATAAACAGTTTAACTATTCATGAGTATTTTTATGGAATAGAAAACGAAACGTAAGTGCACCCAAATGGATAATGTATCTGATTCCTCCTGTGCTTGGTGGGCTGGGGGGCGAGGTAGAGAGGCAGGAGAGAATCCTGCCAGAGACTAACCATTCAAGGCTATCACTGAATCACTGACATGCCAGGGTGTAAAGGAGCCCATGAATCATAAGTCTAGCATGCTTCACCTGTTTTGTTGCTAGCTTTATGATTTCATGCTGCCTTAAGCATTATGATTTTGTGATTGAACTGTCCGTTTTCCACCTGCATGGTGTAATAAGATGACAGTGAGGAAGATGTACCCTCTGGCTCAGAGCATATTTTGAATATATCAACATTTCCTGCGGAGACTCATATTGAAGTATGCCATGGTAGTGCCACCAATCCAAGAAGTACGCCACGTCTGCTCTCATGCAGGGGGCATTCTCTCCACTACGGCATTTTCTTTGCCGCTCATTTTAAGAGGCAAGGGGTGGGACTGGCTCTGGGACAGAGGATGGAGTGGTGGGAGGCATCATGAGCCATTCAGTGGGTCAGTGGCTAAGAGTCTTTGTGTTGGCACTCTGCGTGTGGAATTATGCCGACCTTTATATCAGAGAGAACTATCAGCTCAGAAGAGGCAACAGAGGTTATCTGGCTCCTGATCATCTCAAGGTCTCCATGAGCGGTTGTTTAAGTGGCATCTTCCTACCGTTTGATCTTCCCATCTCAGTGCTGAAAAACTCCATGGATCTGGAGATGGCATCTGCAAGAGACTTTGGAAAGTGGTTATCTGGGCCGTGAGACTTTATCAGCATGGATAAAGGGATGAAAACCTGGCACCTCCAAGATGCTTTGCCATTTATCTCCTATAATCTACTTTCGTTTTCCATGCTGGCTGAAGCAGATAATGGGTTGAGATACAAAACTTCTGGAGGGCAATGAGCTCTTGATCCTTGGCCAAGAGGAACCAGTGGTCTGACTTGGAAGAGGACGGTTTATCTTCCACCTGGAAGATCTGTAAGATAAGGAATGGGGAACTGAATGCAGAAATGAAAGATGGGAAGCAGTTTCCCATCATGTGACAGGTATAATTCTTCCTCCTCCTTCCTCCCCCATCTATTGCTTGGCTTTTGGTCTTGAAGTCAGGTGCTGCAGTCATTTAAGTCACCCAGATTCATGTGACAATTGTGGCTTTCTCTCCGTTGCAAATCCCCAAGCTGTAACAGCATGGATATAATCATGCTGGTTGGGTATAAGCAACAACCTCGAAGCGGCTACTATTCCGTATGATTGAAATAGAAATGGTGGCTGAGGTGGTGGAAATGACAGAAGGAAGGCATGGTGGAAGAAGTAGCTGCTACAGCCATCTGGAAGAAAGATGATCTTTTATCCTGGCTTCTTCTTCTTCTTCTTTTTTTGTGCTGAATAAAACTTGATGCGATCAGGTCATCGTACAGGAAACACAGCGAAGATGTCGTGCGCCTTTCATCATTTTGAAACTCAAACATTCTTGAACCTTTTTATTATGCCCCATTCATATTTATCTTCTTGATCCCCCGCCTTCCCCCACCTGCCTTCAACGGGTCCCCCCCCCTCCACTTGTATTGATAAATTGTAGGGATCAGGAGATGTATTGATGGGAAGCAGACAGTTCAAAATGCGGGAAAGTGGTGGCTTTGCATATCATTACACCTACCTTGCTCTTTTACCTCTCGAATGCTGTCGATGCAGGCACTATTGCTATCCAGGCTGATAAATGACAGTAATTGTTCTTAAGTTGAAGAGCTGCCTTCATAATGTGCTGATTTGCTTGGGAGTTGTGAACACCCCGGTTAAACTAGTGCTCGGCTGGTTCGAACAAAATGGTCATTTTCAGCTCAGAATAGATACTTAATTAAATTACTTTTCATGCATTTTGTAAGCCAGGCACTCAGGGCGTTTGTGGGGAGGGGGAGGGAAAGGGGGAAGGGAGGGGGAAAGAGAGAGAGAGAGGGGAGAAAAAAAAACCATAACAAGATCAGGGAATTCAGAGCAGTCCTGGAGAAGACTGTGATCAACCTGTATGCTCCCATTGCAGCCGTACCACCTCCCTTCACCCCACCGACTTCCACCAAAGTGGCTCACCCAGACATCTATCTACCTAAGTATTTTAATCCCACAGTGTTTTTTCCCCCACTAAGGAAGGACAAATAAGAATCTCAGCCTCCCATCCTTTAGAGGAACTGTGGCTCATGAACAGGGCTGAAATACAGCACCTGGAAGGGTTGGATGAGCCTAGTCAGCACCAGAGATGATGGGAGTTGTAGTTCATTCATGCCTGGAGGGCTACCCCGCTGTACAGCTCATGCTAAAACGAGTCTCATTAAAATCGGCAGGAGATATTTCTGACCAGAAATGGACCACATTGGTGCTGGAACAGCACAATCTTACCTCTGCTACTCAGAAGGAAATCTCGACCCATCCAGTTGGGGTCTCATCTCTTTGACTGAACATAAGCAACAGGATGGTCTCCAGATATTTTGAAGTATAAGCCCTCTGATCCTTGGCACTGGTCCTGCTAATGAGGGCATGAGGTTGTAGACGATAAGATTTATTGGCTGTTCTTTCTGTACCCTAAATTTATTTTGAAAAATGGGTCGGGGTAAATAATAACCAATCTTCTTTCTTCCCAGAAACTGTTGCTGGAGGTCTTACTTCTACTTGAAGACCTATTCTGGCCCTGTGTGCTTAAGAGGACCGATCCGATTATCTTTTCTAGGCAAGTCATTTCATTTCGAATGCCAGCAGTGTATAATAAAGGATAACTGGTTGGGTTGACTAAGGGCCATGTTCTTAGCATTTCTACTCACCACAAAAGAGGAGATAGAAGAATTTTGCTTCCATTTCAGGTTCCTGCCTCTTTAAGATTTCTCCCTTTCAGAGGTAATAAAATATAACAAAAAAAAAAGAAACAAAAAGAAACCTGCGGGGATATAAATGGAGTCAATATGCTATCCACCCTTTATTTATTTCAGATCTTTTTTCTTTCTCTATAGCATCGTGGGATGTGTGAATACCAGCATGGCCATAGACACCAAATGGCTAGAAAGATCTGGCATTCCAAGGCCTCATCAAATCTTCAACTGAATTAGCATTGATCCAGGGCATCAAATATCAGACTGGATCAAATTCAGAATAATCAAATTCAGAAGACCATCAGATTTGGAGGCAGTCATCATCACGAGTACAGTCTTACGTGCATTTATTCAAAAAGGTGTCCCATTAGCTTCAATATGCTTTACTCAAGGGCTCGGTGTAAGATTTTAGATCAAACAGCCAGTTTCTAGATGGAGAATTATCATTAATTATCAATCAAATTAATTTATTATCAGAATAAAATCTGCACATTCAGCCTGGGATAAAAGAACTACTTGAGTGTTCTGTCACTCACCATTAAACTGAGGCCACCGTTACTAAATCCACAGCAGGAAAAAGGTGTAAGGGGCTGGAAGGGTTACAATACAGCTTTCTGCTCCATTATGACTTCCATCATCTAAATCTATAGTCATTCAAACCAGAAGAGCCAACAGGGGTCAGTTGATGGAAACAAGACTGGGACACCTGGTTTAGGATTTAGATAGATACTACAGAACTATATAAATGTTTCAGCACCATGGAGAGTAGCCAAGATACTGGAAAGAGAAATTATCGGAGCACAACCGATTGTACTCTGGCTAGGGTTCCTCTACCTACCTTTTACTATATGTCGCCAACTTTTGGGGTGAAGGGGAGCATCTGAGGAGTGACATCTGGATGGGGGGTGTACTTTGTGATCTGATGCACCACAACTTTTAATGATCTTAGAAATGTATATCACACTAAACTGGGTCAGCGGACGCAAAGGATACCATGCATGCTCCAAAATGGACTTCATTGACCTAGCTGATAAATCAGATTTTCTGCCTCACATTTGGAAACAACAACAGTGCACCTTAAATTCGACCAGGGGTGTCCAACCTTGGCAACTTTAAGACCTGTGGACTTCAAGTCCTCAGATTCCCTAGCCACCCATGCTTGGGAATTCTGGGAGCTGAAGTCCACAAGTCTTAAAGTTGAAGTTGGACACCCCTGGTTTAGATAGAGAAGGCTCCTTGCCGCTCAGCTTAAGACTGCAAAATAATAAGTAATTAGTCTGGAAAGCGATTGTGTTTCCTTTTGTGTGATATGGCCACAGGGTGGAGATTTCAGGGCAAAAGGAGTCATCAGTACTCCGCAAAGTTGGAGTTGGGTAGTAGTAAAGAAGAATATTTGATGCAGTCTTTCCCAACATGGTACCCCTCCGAAGTGGTGGACTTGGTGTCCCATAATTCCCATCCAGCATGACCAATGGGAAGGCATGATTTGGTGCATTTGGCAACATTAAACTGAGTTATTTATGGCTATCCAAACCTGAGAACAGAAGTTAATAACTTTTGTGCAAAGTCGTAAAAATGTAATAGTAATGCTAAATGGACACCTTGGGCAAAATCAAGTTAGCAGTATGCATTTTGATTGGAGCCTGGTGTATAATCTGAACAAAACCTTTTCCTTTTGCTTAGCTTCATTTTTTAATCGGTAGATACAGAGCAAGAATGGAGAGACAGATGGTCTGTCAGCTGCGTATGGATCTTCAAGACACTTTTATGCTGACTATGGATGTTTGTTCAGATGTTTGGAAGTTCAGTCTTCACACAGACACATGCATGCACAGAGAGAGAGGGGGGAGAGGGAGAGAGAGAAAGAGAGAAGAGAGAGACAGACACAGAGAGAGACTGTTTCTTAAGGACACAAACAAGCACAGACTTTGGTCTCGCTCTTATACAGAGGAAAATGTAGCAGCAGCTGGATCTGTTTCCGTGGTCTTCTGGTTTGCACGACTTTAATTCTAGGAATGTAGACATTTGGAAATGTCAGTGCCTTCATCAATTTATTTTTTGTAGTGTTTTTGCACTTTATCCCCTTGATGGTGTGAATCAGTGATGGGAAGACATGAAGCAAAGTTGGTTTTCTTGGAAGTTGTTAAGCAACCTGGCCGGGCAAAGAAGCAAGGAAACCCATAGTACCATGCTATTGAAAAAGCATGCACGTGTGCATATGTGCACATGTGTGTATATTGCTCTTGAGATTGACAGTGAATCTTAAAATCAGAAATCTGGGATCCAGCACATCTATTAATTCAGACCAAACCGCGAGATTCCTTGTTTCATTTTATAGATTATATGGGCTAATCTGTAATGTGTTTATCTGAGCCTTGACAGAGCAGAAAAGCCCAGGAACCAAAACACAAGCAGAGCAAATGAAATGAGTTGGTTGATATCCCATGGTATACAGGGAATCCCCGACTTACTACCACGATTGAGCCCCAAATGGATGTTGCTAAGTGAAACATTTATTAAATGAGTTTTACGACCTTTCTTTCCGCAGTCAATCATTGCAGTCATTCAGTAAGTGATTGGCTGGTTCAGTGAATCCGGCTTCCCATTGACTTTGCTTTTCAGAAGGTTGCAAAAGCTATTCCTGTGTTCATCAAGACACTGCAAGCATCCTAAAAAAATACTAGTTGCCAAGCACCCAAATTTTGATCATGTGACTGCAAGGGTTGTAAGGGTGAAAAAATAGTCATGTCGCTTTTTCAGTGCCATTGTAACTTCAAACCTCGGGGCAATCGACCACCCAGCGGCCCAGCTTTGCACATCGGAAGCATATTATCAGTGGTGGGGCAGCTGTGGCCTTCTCGGTCGTTGCCATCAGGGTTGGTTGTGCCCTGGGGTCATTGCTGGACCGATGGGCTTTCTGGAGTTGCATGATCCACTCCCCTCTTGGCCTATCGTCCTGTAACTCCACTTCCAGCTCTGTGGCGGTCACTAAATGAACTGTTGTAAGTCGAGGACTATCTGTAAAGTCAAGACAAGTAAAAAATAAATGTGTATGGATAGGAAAATAATGATAATGTAACTACGTTTTTCCAAAATGAGGTGGTGGATGTACAAAATTCTTTCCCGTGGACCCCATTATCTGCTCACTTATAGAATCTATCAACAGAGCCACTAACAATAGAGTCGCACGTAGAATCGAGTCACACTTAACCCTTGAATCAGCTCTGCTAAGGAACAAATCGAATCGGATGCACTGAGAAGTTCATCATCTTTTACTCATTATGCCTACATCGCCTCTCTTCCCCCCCCCCCTCCTTTCCATGTACGTTGGTTGTGAATTACACCTTTATGTCCATCTTGTAAACTGCTGGGCACTTTGTACCCCCTCTAGGAGGTGCACAGATGGGAGAGACTTGATGTAAAGTCTGCGGGCTTTAACTTCATAACCAGATTGTAAAATATGAACTGAATTAATCATTACCACAAAAGAGTAATGGTGCATTTTCTCTTATTTTATCTTTTAGTGCCTTTCAGATCATGTTTTAAAACCATCCACCACTGGCACAGGGAACAAGGCAGTGGCTTTGGAAGTGGATAGCAAGAGGCAAAGGTCAAACCAGAGCCTGCACAAATATTGCAGTCTGGATTTATTGTTTTAATTAAGAGCCTGGCAGTTCATCATAAACTGTTTATAGTGTTTTTGCACAGTGCAGCATTTTGAAATCAGCTGTTTTAATGAAAACATAATGTCATATGTGTCAAAGTTCTAAATATTTTTGAGAGTGAAATATGGAAGCATAAACTTTAATTCTGGGTTTACTAGGATTAGCTTGTGGAATTATTATTATTGTTGTTGTTATTTTTTTAAAAAAATCCCCTAAGAGTGTCACAATGCGGGGATAGTTTCATTATTGGTTTGAGGGTAGGTGTATATGAAAAGATCTGGCACAAATATAGCCTGCCCTTAAATAAGAAAATGCTAAGTTGGGTATTGAGAAACAGAAAATCCGATAACTTATTTAGAATATTAGATTAATCAATAATCCGTGATTGGATACTCTGTCTATAAGTCCATTTATCTGCTTGACAAAAACTATATAAAGCATTGGCAACCCAGAAGAGAAGATGCTGTAGATAATAGGACAATGTGATAGTTTGGCATCAGCAGTTTTGTGGCTAATTATTTCTAATAACCACCAGGCTTCTAGCTTTGAAATAGGACCTATATCTCTAAGCAATTTAAAATTCTGGCCCCATTGCCGTGTGCTTGTATCATTATGTCAGGCCGTTTTGGTTGGCATCTGCGATATAGCACAATAAAATATTTGGGTAATCTCCAAAGAGTGAGGGGTTTTCTTTTACGATTTTTATTTTTATTTTTGTAATGCTCTCCTTAGAAAATAGAAATTAAATCGGTGATTAGATGCCCGAACACAGGAGCTGACTGAGCAGCATAATGTATGTCCTGTTCTGGGCTATACTTGGTCAAGTTTCATATATATCGTATTCCACATTATTTTATTAACTTTAATATCTGCACTTCCTATTACCAACCGTGCCGCTCATTCAAAGCACAGAGGCACAGTTCTCTAATCAGAAGTGACAAGCTATATACTTCCTTTCAGCCATTATTCGCTAGCCTAGAGCAAGGAACTGTGTTTCCACGAAAATGTTTTGAATTGGGTTATTTTTATTGAAGTATTAAAATAATTCTTCAGATTTTAGGCTATTATTTAAGCACTTTTGGGGAGAATGCAATAACTGCTGAATTGTACAGCCTTTGTTATGTTTAACCATTACAACGGGAGCATGGAAGTGCGCTGGCTCTAATGACACTTTGTTAATTAAACAATATTTGAACACCGTGTTCTTGTTGTAAAAGTAGAAAAAAATACAGGAAAGGTTAGGGGTTTTTCATGTGAATTTGGTTGCCACAATCCTGTCAAAATATGTTTGCTGTTAATTGTATGATTGGGTTCATGAAAGGACATGAGGAACTGAGCAGGTTATTTTCTTTAAAGAAAGGAGGCTCTAATCAAAGTAGCTCCTCTTCAGTCAGTTCAATTTTAGATCTTTTGTCTTCCACTAATTTCATTATCAGGCTGAAGTTTAGAGAACAGCTTTTAAAGCACCCTGAATATGGGCACTAAAGCTCATCCTTCTCTTTAGGAATGTATCATGATTCACCCAGAGTTGTTTAAGATGGGTGGCCGCACAAATAAAAAAAATAAAACAAAATAAACTATATTTAGCCCTTTTTAGGGTAAATCACACATACATTTGGTTTCTACAGTGTCTTGCATGTGTGAATGAGCTATTCCAAATTGAACAGACATTAAAATTTACAAGTATTTTCCATCAGGCTTCCATCTCCCTTTCACCTCCAAAGGTAAGCTGTGGTTGCAAAATTATGTAGAATCGTGTTTCTCAACCTTTGAAGGTGTGGACCTTCAGGTGAAGGTGTGGACTTTATGAGGTGTGGACTTCAACTCCCAGAATTCCCTCAGTGGTCTGGCTGGGGAATCCTGGGAGTTGAAGTCCACACTTTGTGGACTTTGAAGTGGACTTCAAAGGTTGAGAAACATTGATAGAGAAGATACTGTCCCATATACACACCATTGAAGGAAGAAGTTTGGAGTTTTGGGAGTTTGGTCTCTGAAGGTATGATTGGGAGGGCACTATTTTCTCCCATGAAAAATACTGAAGCTTGCCATATTACACCCTTCCCTTAAAACGACATCATTTAGCCTGGTGTTGATGGGCAGGTTTATGTCGGCCCCAGCTGCTCCTGAATCAACAATCCATGAAAAGCTACTGTAAAACAATAGGGGCGAAACCCTACACTGGAAATATATTAACTCTATTAAGATCTATGTACATATTGGACATTAGTACTATAGACAAGGTGTGTGGGGAATATATTTCCAAATATTTCAAGCATTGTTGACCTTTGTTATATCCCACTAATCTCAAGGAAATAGATTTGCATAGACTTAGCATTCCATAATAAATAACTACTTAAGACAGTGCATATTTTTCCTTAAGATGCAGTATTATGAGCAAGACATTAAATTACACTGATCAGACAAAGCCGGAGAATCATATATACATACATATATATATATGTATGTATAAAGTCATTCAATAAAGGAGACATCTCTGCTTTGGAAAAGCACATGCATTAACATTCTGATTCATGTGGTGACATATGACATATCCAAATGTGTTATGGATCTCTCAGGAATAAGAGCAACATAGCCAAAGCATCACCTTGGGATCCCCACTGAGTGAATATTTTACAGACATATTCCTTTTATATTTATATAATAATTTAGTGTTATGACAATTTGTTTTAGCCGCGTTGGCAGTTTTTCTTTTTTATAATGGTTTTATATTTGTGAACCTATTAAGTGCACATGGGCTAAACTAGAGAAAAAAGTATTTTTCATAATTCCTCAGGGTGCCGGTAGCAAAAGAAAAACCATATTGGCTGAGGGAGGAAAAAAAATGTTAATGAAAGGTCAAGCAGAACTTTCCAGTGTTTATCATGCTATTTGGATGGATTTGGAGCTTTCTGGAATGCTGTGCAGAAAGGAGATTGGTTGAAATAGGTGCACAAGGAATCCGTGCATTGTGAAATTTGCTACTGGTAGGAAGTAACAAATGGATCCAAACCTGTTCAAGGAAAACAATCGTGACTTTGAGAGACACGATCTTCGTTTTGGCCATTTTTTTTCCAGATAACAGATAATCAGAGTTGGAAGGGACCTTGTAGGTCATCTAGCCCAACCCCCTGCCCAAGCAGGAGACCATACACCATTTCTGACAAATGGCAGTCCAGTCTATTCTTGAAAGTCTCAAGTGATGAAGCTCCCACAACTTCCGAGAGCAATTTCTGTTCCATTGGTTGATAGTTCTCATTGTCAGAAAGTTTCTCCTTATTTCCAGGTTGAATCTTTCCTTGTTCAGTTTCCATCCATTATTCCTTGTCTGGCCTTCGGGTGTTTTAGAAAATAGCTTGACCCCTTCTTCTCTGGGGCAGCCCCTCAAATATTGGAAGACTGCTATCATGTCTCCCCTGCTCCTTCTCTTCACTAGACTAGCCAGGCCCAGTTCGTGTAGTTCCCAGTTTTCCTGACCCTCTGCACTCTGGATGAATCAAAGTGAATGAACCAAGAGTTACCATTGCATATGTAGCCAAGTCTGCAGCTGGGATTTGTAGTAAAAGGAAGAGGGGAAAAATAGAATGCCAAGTATTCAGCAAAGAGAGAACCATTCTAACAGGTTATACAAAGAAAAGCCAGTCGAATCCTGTTTTGATTGATAGAAACATGATTTATTCAAAATAAGTTGAAACATGTCATACCAAATGCACTGTATGCTAGGAGACTGAAAACGGCTTAATGATGTTTGGCTGAACCTTCATGTTGTATATTATCTTTGAGAAATCTGCCATATTGTAATACTAACTAACTGAAGGAGATAAAAACGTTCTCCCTGGCTTTCAAAAAGGGAAATAGGAGGATCCAGGGATCTATAGATCACTTAGTTTGACGTCCATACCTGGAAAAGGTCTAAAACAGAACTTGTCTGAAAGCACCTTGGAAATAAAACAATATATTAACACGGATTTGTCAGAAACAAATCTCGCCAAGCTAACCTTATTTCATTTTTAATTGGATAGCCTCTTTAATAGATTGCAGGAATGTGGTAAATATAATATGCCTTTATAGCAAAGCATTCAACAATTGCTTCATGGCACTCTGATTTGCAAACTGAGGATGGACTGGATGGCATGAAAGGAAAAAAAAATGCACATATTTGGCTTGAAAACCATATTCAGACTGGAGAGAGGTGTTTGGGCAGGGAGATGGGCTACAAGATTCAGTCCTCAACCCATGATTCTTTAATATTATAATAAGAATATTATAATAAAGCAGTATAGGTGAAGAGCGAGGAACAAAAATCAAATCTGCAAAAAACACCAAGGTTGATGAGATATCTAATGTTCTAGCAGAAACAGAAGCCTTAATAGCTAGATTGAAAGAAGCAGGATGAAATTTAATAATGAAGTGCCTTAGTTAAGAAACAAGAGATCAAATAAATAGGTGTACAATAGTTTGGGTACAGTATCTGGGAAAATAATCTTTGGACATTGTAAGTAACAAACAGAATATGGAAGTTTTTTGACATCACAGTACATGCCATAATATATTTAAGTTTCAGATAGACAAATTTCAGCTAAATTATAAGAAAAAATTATAACAAATTACTCAAAGAGCTGATGAATTCCATTTTGCTGGATATGTTCAAGCAGAAGTGGAATCTGGTTATTTTAAATCCGATTATTGCACTGAACAGTGGTTGGTTTCACCTCTATTATTCTGTGATTCTATATGTGCCCTGGGATGGTTGAAATCAGCAATATGGGACGGTTTTGGAACATAAACATTTAAGTTAGTAATGCCAGAGTGTGTCTTCTGAAAGAGCATGTGCCCGAGCATGTCTTCTGAGAGCTCCAAAATGTCCCACTGAGATCTCGTACAAGAATGCTGGAAACCTCCTGAGGTCTTGTTAACTTATAGGAGTTCACTGATCTCGTACCTTGTAGTGAAATAGCAAATTATAAAAAAATAAAAATAAAATATCAATGCAACAAAAAGAGAGAAGCCACGAAAGGTTTTTCCAGAAAAAGAGACTGTGGCGTAGCTGAGATATTCAAGCAGGATTATCCTTGGATCGGACTAACTTATGGAATGTGGAATTAGAACCAGATCCTTTTCCAAGGGATGATTCACACAAATCATCAACCAGACGAAAAGCGTGAAAAAGCACTTGCGTCTTTGCAATGCAAAAGACCCTGAGCGTTATATATTTCACTCTCCATCCTGGCCAGCCAAACTGTATGCCATAGAGGCTGGCACAGAGTCCCTCTAAGTAGAAATATGGTTTCCCCTCCCCCTGTGCAGAAGTGTAGATAAAGGCTATTTTCTCGAAATTGATCCAAACGGGCTCCACAGGAGCAGAAGCAGAAGCATCCAAAGTAGTTGTAACAGCAGGAAATTCACTTTTCATTGCCACTTTGCAGCATCCCATGTGAGAAAGGTGGAAAAATAATGCTGGAAAACTACAGGAAATCTATATCAAATTTTCTCAGGGATCCGTCTTATTGTTTAGCAATTTTTCTGTTACATTATAGTTGCGCTCTGTTTAGTATTTCTTTCTTGACAAAAGAGCATGAGAAAAATGGTCGCGACAGGCAGGGAGGGAAGAATGAAATCATAGTAAGGCACGGATAGGGGGAACAGTGATAGAGGGAGAGCCGCAAAAAATATTATCTTGGAATTTAGTTGGTTGTCTGATTTAGCTACTGTACAGACAGTCCTCAACTTGCGACCAGAGATAAGTCCTAGATTTTGATTGCTAAGTGAGGCTTTTGTGAAGGGAGCTTTGCTCCATTTTACGACCTTCCTGGCCTGAGTTGTTAAGTGAATCACTGCAGTTAAGATAGTGACATGGTTGTTAAGTAAATCTGGCTTCCCCGTTGAGTTTGCTCACCAGAAAGCCACAAAAGGGGGTTCCTGTGACCCCGGGACACTGAAACTGTCATAAATATGAGTCAGTTGACAAGCATCTGAATTTTGATCATGTGACCCTGGGGGTGCTGCATGGTCGTTAGTGTGAAAAACGGTCATAGGTCCCTTTTTTTGGTTTCATTGTAATTTCCAATGGTCACAAAATGAACTGTTGTAAGTTGAGGACTACCTGTATTTTGTTTAGAGGAATTGCTGAAATTCATTAATAAAATAAGTGAGACTGTGATATTATTGGTATTTATTTAGTTATATCACACTTTTAATAGTTTTATAAATAAATCAAGGCGACAAACATACCTAATACTCCATACTCTTTCTATTTTCCTCACAACAACCCTGGGAAGTAAGTTGGAATAAGAGAAAGGAACTGGCCCAAAGTCACTTGGCTGGCTTTCATGCCTAAGACAGGACTAGAACTCACCATTTCCTGGTGATTGGCCTAAAGTCACCCAGCAGCTTTCGTGCCTAAAACGGGACTAGAACTCACCATCTTCTGGTGATTGGCCTGAAGTCACCCAGCAGCTTTCATGGCTAAGGCAGGACTAGAACTCACCATCTCCTGGTAATTGGCCTAAAAGTCACCCAGCAGCTTTCATGCCTAAAACGGGACTAGAACTCACTGTCTCCTGGTGATTGGCCCAAAGTCACCCAGTCAGCTTTCAAGCCTAAGGTAGGACTAGAACTCACCGTCTCCTGTTGATTGGCCCAAAGTAACCAAGCAGCTTTCATGCCTAAAATGGGACTAGAACTCACCGTCTCCTGGCTTCTAGCCTGATGCCTGAAATGCATTGATGTCATTTGTGTCAGTGTAGATAATTTGCATAGTAATGTCTAATAGTTTGGGATTATCAGGCCGGTAACTGAGATTTTTCTGCAGCCTTTTCTATATTGGTTTCCTTTATTGAACTGTCCAGCCCAGGCAGAAAAAGAGAGAGTAAAAATCTTGAACTTGCCTGTCAACAACGAACAGCACCAGGAGAGCAAATTAAACAGCATGCTGCCAGTCAGACAAGGAATGTCTCTTTTTTCCCTCTGCGATGAGATGTATGAGCTTTCTCTTTGAATTACAGCAATCATTCCTAAAGTTTTCATCAGCACCGATAAACCAGCACGTGGATATTTAGTGCAAACATGCCGCTTCTTTGTTGGGATCTCTTTGTGGCCACACACATCACCCCCAAAAAGAAGATAGAGGCAGTCAAGCTGCATGCATTGTGTTGAAAGGGTGATGAGGCTTCCTGTATGGTGTTAAGATCTTTAGGGCTACGGATCCTTGAAACATCTACAAGATGCCACAGTAAAAAAATGATAGATGTTCTCAGAAATGGAGAACTTAAAAGGTCTACCATCTTTCTGACTGTCTATTCTCTCTGTCTATCATCTTCTATTATTTGCCTGCCTCTCTGTCTCTGTCTCTGTCTCTGTCTCTGTCTCTCTCTGTCTCTGTCTCTCTCTCTCTCTGACTCTTTCTCTTTCTATATCTATAGGTGTCTCTTGTTCTCTTTCTCTCTCTTGTTCTCTCTCTCTCTCTCCATCTCCATCTCTCTCTCATCCTCTCTTTCTCTGTAATCACCTTTTTCAAAAACAAACATTCTTGAAGACTCTTGTTTCACCTTCAAATTTGGGACCTGCTACTTGGAAACGGGAGGGAAACAGTTTTACAAGATTACATCCTTGTGTTTTTCACCCCCACCAAGCTGTAAAGGAAACAAGTGTTTTTTTTAAAAAAGTGTACATCCCATTTGCATTGCATTCTAGTGAACTCATTTTCATCTGCCTTCCATCCGCGTTTAAGTGGGTAGGAACGCATACAAGGCAACCCCTCCATTGATGCTATTTTCATGAATAAGAATGATTAGAGAGCAAATAGCAGTGGACCGGGAGTAGCTTCCTTCACGACAGAAATAACTGACCAGCTTTTGACTTGGTCCTCTTCCCATCCCCAGTTCTTTTTCCTATTTATACCCGGGGACAGTCTAAGAATGATATGAAGCTATTTCATGACTTTATTGCTTTTTTCAGTGATTGCACATTGATTCTTATTGTACATGGCTATTTGCAGCCGAGTAGCATTCGGCTACAAAGTTTGGAGCTTAGCAGGTGGTCAAAGCCAGAAATGATTTCCGTGTCTTGGAAGGCCTTGTATTATTTTAGCACTGCAGGGACACCTGTGTATTATTGTGAGACCCAAAGTAGGAGGGATGCAAAGAAGAAGGGAGACTACATATATAAACTGTATGGCTGATTAAGCTTCTTGCAAGTGGTTTTACCTTATTGGCTGTGGTTTGAAGGAGCTTCCTTTCTGACATCAGTGCCAGGCAGGGTTTTCCCCTTGTTTTAGGTTTGTTCCCCCTCCCCCCACACTTTGAAATATTAGAATTTACCATGTTCAATAAATGCTGGGATTGATTTGTGCTTTGAATCCATGCTTTGAGCCTGACTAGTCTAGCATTGGCTGTTTCCTATCAACTCTTAGGGAAAGACGGAAAGCTGCTTTTTGGTGGCCAAACAATATAGGGTTCTGAAGTAAAATGGGGCCACTGCTTCATAAGGATATTTCCCACATCTTTGGAGAGCTGAACAAGGAAAGAAGAGCATAACTGGAGGCTGTATCTTTTCTTTTATGTATCCTGAGAGTATTTGCATCAAAGACAAATTCCTTGTGTGTCTAATCATACTTGGCCAATAAAGAATTCTATTCTATTCTATTCTATTCTATTCTATTCTATTCTATTCTATTCTATTCTGTTCTGTTCTGTTCTGTTCTGTTCTGTTCTGTTCTGTTCTGTTCTGTTCTACTCTACTCTACTCGACTCGACTCGACTCGACTCTACTCTTTCCATTCCATTCCATTCCATTCCATTCCATTCCATTCTTTCTATTCCATTCCACTCCACTCCACTCCACTCCACTCCACTCCACTCCACTCCATTCCATTCCATTCCATTCCATTCCATTCCATTCCATTCCATTCCATTCCATTCTATTCTATTCTATTCTATTCTATTCTATTCTATTCTATTCTATTCTATTCTATGATGATTTTAAAGCCATGGAAAAGTCGTAGCTCCCTCCTAGTGTTTTTCTATTCTGATTGCAATTCTGTGAGATTACTCTTTCGCGTTCCTTATTGCTCACCCCAAATTTCTTACCTACAGGTAATCCTCGACATACCCTCATTCATTTAGCGACCGTTCCGTCAAGCAGGGAATCTGACAAAGAGTGGGAACAAAGAGGAAGAGTTCAATTCTCTCCGAGTCACATGTTTATTCAGATCTGGATAAAGGCGAGATCTCCCATAAAGCTGAAAGAACCCACATCCCCCATCAATTTATTCAACATGCCTTCGTGCTGTAGCAGGAAAACAGCCGTTTTCACGAAAGTAGATAAAAGTAGATAAAAACAGAAGTTGCCACAATGCTAGTGTTTGACATTTAGAAGCATGCTTAGAAAGAAGCAATCTCATCATGCCTGATTCCTGTCAGGGAATGGAATGACTTGCTGCAGCCAACTTACTGCGGGACAATTTAACAATTCCATTTAATTATTTCAAATAAATAAAACATTAACGTTTGTCATTCACATTTCGTTTTGCCCTTCGTTTTGCATCCTTTCTTTAATGATTCTATTCCACCCTTTCTTTGATATTCATGTAACTCTGGACCCCTGACGAGTTGGCCATGGCAAGTTGGACCCAGTGAATTGTCATGGACCCTTCCTATCATGCTTCTCCTGAAATATTGATAAATACTTTGGCTACCTAATGAGAAGGAAGGACTCACTGGAGAAGAGCTGGGGAAGACTGAGGCAATTGAAGAAGGGGATGACAGAGAACCAGGTGGCTGGACGGAGTCACTGAAGCAGTCGGCGTGAGCTTAAATGGACTCTGGAAGATGGTAGAGGACAGGAAGGGTTGGAGGAACGTTGTCGCGATGGGTCAGACACGACTTCACAACTAACAACAACAACAAATTATTACGACTCATTTATTCTCTTCAATTCAGCCTTTTCAACACAAGAATCTTGATCTTCATAATCAACAATTCAAGGTTACCCCAGTGCTGGAAAAAAGCAATTTACAACTGGTCCTTGCACTTATGACTGTTGTGTTATCCTCACACTCCCATGGCCGAAATTCAGGTGCTTGGCAAGAAGCGCATATTTAGAATGGTTTGCAAAATCTCATCTGGTCACCATTTGTGACCTTCCTGTCCAGCTTCCAACAAGCAAAGTCAAAGGAGGGAAGCTGGATTTGCTTAATGACCCTGTGAACCGTTTAACAATGGCAGCGATTTGCTTAAAAACCATGGTAAAAAAGATCATAAAAAAGGGTGTGGCTTACTTAAGAACCATCTTGCTTAGCAACTGGTCCCAAATGTAGTTGTAAATTGAGAATTACCTGTATTACAATACTGCGTTTGATTAGAAAAGCCTGCTTAGTAAATATGGTACCCCAAAACAATCCAGGAGGCAATCGAGTTGCATCATATTGGCAAAGACTTATTTATATTCTATCTTGAAGACACCATCAGATAATCTCTGAGTCAACCCTTATAGGAGGACTCCTCCTTCAAGACTTCCTCTTTCTTGAACAGTGTGATTCCTGGTGAATTCAGGTATACAACTACATAGGGGTTTTCTTTGCAATAGTATAGAAGTACTTTAAAAAAATTCCTAGTCTAAATTTGGAAATTTAGAGACGTTCTCTCCAAGCACCGATTAGAATTAGAACTGTTTGTATTTAGATTAGAATTAGAACTGTTTGTATTTAGATGGCATTTGAGGCCACCAAGGTTGGCTAGTGACTGCCAGATGGTTGCCCTAATTCGACTGAGTGAGGAAATACTATTTTAAATGCAAGAATCTAGCAGGGTTTCTCTTTAGCCTTCTGGCTCTGCAATTGTATGATCTGGCAAGATGCCTTTCAGGAGTATTTTAAGACTGTAACAGAGTCAACTTTCCTAAGAAGGTCTGTGGCTTGAAAAAAAAATAAGAAAAAGAAAAGAAAACCACTTTTTGGAGCTGCTGAATTTAGGTGGCAGCTCCTAACCTTGTAGCCATAGCTTAAAAGGCATTTTGCATGCTTCTCATCAGATATATTATTAGTTCGGAATAAAAGGATGGGAGAAGAAAAATCAGCCTGGGTGCAATACTAATATTGGCCTGTTGGTGGGAGTAGAGCCTCATGGAGCTGAATAGTCCTCCCAACATACAGGGGGCCAAGCATGACCTTTGCCATAACATAACCTTTCATTTATCACTGATCACAAGAGTGGAATGAACATATTTACTCGTGTTTTACTTTCCACTTATAATATCCAGTGGCACGGGAGGAAAATGAAAACAATTGTTCATAGGGGAAACTTCTGGGCTTTATCTGGCTATACTATTTCCACCACCCTTCTGTAGGTCTTGCTCCAAAGCAAAAAGAATGCTCATTTGTTGCTAGGGTATGTCAGAATGCAAACGTTAGAACTCAGAGTGAAAAACAGAACAAGAAATAAAAAGAAAAATAGAAAAGAAAAAGATTAACTTCTCTTGTTATTAGCAATCAACATTTGCACAAGTAGCGTCTTCTCCATTACAGCATCTGAGCAAATGCCACAAAGAAACAAACATTGGAACATGAATGTGATTTTTTTGGGGAGGGGTGGCTGGGTGGAGAGAAACATTTGTACAGGAAATGCGCTGTATTTGGAAAGGCATGAGGATATTTTCAGAGTGGAAACATTATTAACAACACAGTGCAATTTAAAGATAAAAGCACCTCCAATAATGTACATAGCCAGCAATTAATGTTTTTGTTAATGACTGTAGGGCTCTGAAAATAAGAAGGAGCACATTAAATCAATGACATCGCAAGGATCACCTCTGGATAAAGAGGTAGAAATCTGCTATCTAACTGTTCATTAAATTCTGAAGATAATCTCAACCAAATTTAGCTTTCCTAAATTTGGAGAAATTTTGAAGGCAGTGGGGGAAAAAAGCACCATTCCATCAATTTCAAATAATATTTAATTACATTTTACAAAGCATGCAGGTAAAAAAACAAAAACCCATAAGCCAACAATCGAAAGAAACGATAAAGAGTAAAAAGAGAATAGGGATAAAAGTGTGGAAAAGTATAAAGAAAAGGGGGGGAAAATCCACAAATACATATCCAAAGAATGACTTCTGATTTCTTCTTCCAAGGATGTAGAGAAGACTTACTATTGAGTCTTAGTTTAAGATTATTATAAAATGTCTATGTCCCCCCAAAAAAGAACATTTCAAAGGAAGAGCAAGATAGTATGACTGTATGACTGAACGATAATATGACTGTTCAAAAAAGGGGAGATTGTTAAGTAATTCTCATCTCTTTTTGAAAATGGCACGTCTGCCTAATTGATAGTGAAATCTGCACAACTGCGTTCAAACAGTTCCTGTGTTCCTACTCACGGCACACACTTTAGCTGTTCACAATACATGTTTGTCCTTTACAGTTGTATAATCAGAAGGCAACAAAACCACGATATGTTCTCCCTGTCCAGTGCCCGTCTGTTTTTGCAGATTATGGAGGAAGACTTCATTTAGCTCTTTTCTCTATTTATTCGGCAACCTTTGAGACAATGGCTGGAAAAACCTGGAGTGATCATGGTTCCTTCAAAACTTAGTTGCAGGCCTGATAGTCACACTCTGGAAAAAGCAGACATAGACGGAGATCCAAAGATGGCCAAAACATGTTCTGTCTTGAAAAAAGAACAAGTCTAAAAAGGAATCCTTGTCAGTATGCTTCAGTCCTTGGCAAGAGGCTTTAAAACTGATGTATTTTCTTTTCTCCAGCTCCCATCTACACACGGTAAACCTAGATTTGCAGCACACCTGCCTGTTTTCGTACAAGAAAAGCAAAACACCGACATTTTGCCTTTGAATCCCTAGCGTAATGGCCCTTTTGGCTCTTGGATAATTCTTCAGAGTTTTCTATCCCACATATTATCCATTTTTTGAATACAAGCTCATCCATTAAACCTTGCATTATTGCAGTTTCTTGAAATACATGGGAGGGAGGGTGGAATATTATAAAACGAAGCATCCATTAAAAAAAAAAGTATATCCATGTAATTGTGTCAGCAGTTAAATAGTAAAGGGGAAAAAAAAAGACATTACAGTACCTATAGAAATGATTCCGTTTAGAGATGATTATGACTAACTTATTTTCCCTTGACTGAGGTTAGCAGTGAACTCATTCCTGGTGGGTTAATGAAAAACCTGTAATAGCGTCAACTCTCGAAAAATATTCTAGCTATAGATACATTAATAGTTTATTAGATGCTTAAGCACTTGAATCACCTAGTCAGTTATTTTTGGGTCACACCTATATTTCAATTGTCTTTAAACCTTGCTCAGGATTATGAAGCACCATCCTAACTTCTCAGTTACAGAGGATGAAATTCCCCCTAAGGTAGTATATTGTAACTTTGATATTTTTAAAAAATTTGTGCTAAAGGAAAGCAATGAATTAATACGTTAGCAGATGTAACAAGATTCTATCTATCTATTATCTGTCTGTCTGTCTATCTGTCAGTCAGTCTGTCTGTCTGTCTCTTTACCTACCTACCTACCTACCTACCTACCTACCTAACTACTGGCCGTACCTATCCTCTATTTATCTGATGGTAAAAGCTGTAAATAAAATTTGCAATCTCTCTCTTTATATATATAGTCTTATGCAAACAAATCTGAATGAAACATTTTTGTTTTGGATATACAGGGACTCTATAGTAATAAAAAGGCCCAAAAGAATAGGAAATATTTTGCTAATTTTGCATTTAAAATTCAAAGCCGCCCCCCCCCCCCACTTTTTTTGCCTGAAATCAAAAGTTAACTTTTTAAATAATTTATGGTTGCAATAATGCATGTTTTTGTTATTGAATTGTCTCTCTATGGTTCATGTACCGAGCAAAACCTTCCCTCGGCTAATTATAACTTACAATATTTTCCCAGCAGTCTCACAATCAAATTATTCAAAATTGCATTTCTTTATTGCATATTGCTAAAACTCAAGACAAGCAAATATCAAGATAATAAACAATTATTTATTGGAAATTATTACCTAATATATAAGATTAACAGCTTGTAACTATTAAGATTAATACAGGCAGTAAGCTGTATTTATTATACTTATTTTGCCATAAATATCTTTGTACAAAACATATGTTTATGTATTGCAATTAATGAGAAAAAGTGTAAGATTAACAATTTGTGCTACATTTTGCCTTAGATTTATATGCACTGTAAAACTTATTTATGGCACTTATTAAAAGTATTTAATGATAGACTTTTAGGTGTTATATTTTAATGTGCAAATATAAACTAAAGTAGTATAAAATTATAAAATGGAAAATTATAACTAAGATCCAACAATCTCACTGTTTTCTGCAGTAAATCTATTTTAAAGTGATCTACTCTGGAATTGCAAGAACTTAAAACGGTATCCCTTTTATGCCACAATCTGTTGCAAAGTGTAGTGATTTTTCCTTCATTACAGCTTTCTTGGTTACCTTGCTTTTTAAGGTACCTAAACGGCACACAATGAACAGTTACACAATTCCTTCTCATGGCAGGATGAGAAGATCTTTGTAAGCAAATGACAAAAAGAAAAAGAGAAGAAAAGAAAGAAAAAGAAGAAGAAGAAACAAAATGGAATTACGAGAGGCTAATTCTTACAAGTGTATAATGTCCTTTTAGCGGGTGAAGATGTTTTCTAACATTTTTCAATATGCAAAATCAGTGTCGCACAGCTAATTATAATAGGCGCCATTTCATAAAAAAGCATGCTGGAAGCCAGCCACAAAATTTCTCTAATTATATGACCCCTGTTTATTAAAAAAATGGGCAGGTAGTCTTTCTACTAAGGGAAAGATTGTTTTAATCCTTCAGTTTGGTAAGTCTGCAATCAAATGGAGAGGTGGCTATTTCTAAAACTTACAATCAGCAGAAGTAGGATTGTTACTGTTAATTCCTCTGCACATGAAGATGGGATGGATTGAACTAAAACACTTTTGTTTCTAGAGTCGTGGGAAAACCACTTTTCAAATAGAGGAACATTTTGAAAGTCAGTTACTGTGATTTGATGTGGAGGAATCCGTCACTCAAATGTACAGTATAAGCAGAATTACATTTCTGTGTTTGAATCAGTCCTTGGTATGTTTTGTGTTACATCCTTTAGGGGTAGAAACTAAAAATGGACCAAAATTTGCTTTCCCCCCAAATAATTTTTTTTGGCCAGGCTTCATTTTTATTATTTTATCTTCAGCACAAGCAGAATGTTGATTTGTGTAGGTTCAGTTTGTTGCTTGGATTTTATTGTTTGTACTTTTTGCAAACTGAGAGTTGCAGCTAAATGACTATTGATATTTTAAACAAGAGTCTGGTTTTTATGCACTAAACTCAGTGGATCTTATCAACACTTCAGATCCTGGGAAAAAATATGACTTGCCTCCACTTAGTCATTGAAATCAATGGCATGTAAGGCCAGGAATTTAAAGGGGCAAAATGAGTTATTTAAGCAACTGATAGCTTAAGGCATCCATTTTCTCTCTTAACGTCCCTTGAGCCTCTAAACATGCTTAAGAAAGGACCTGTATTTTAGAGCTCCTTTTTTCGTGGGATGGTCTCTGAGGTCTACACAAAGGATATTATGGCTTGGCATGAGCCTGCAGGCTGAGCTTTTTGCAAGAACCTGAGTTGAAGAAATCAATTTTAGAAATGGGGAATTGGCCCCAGTGTTTAATCGCCCAGTTTTCTGTGGGAGATTAAATTAATTTAGGCATTTCTACTGCTGATTTTAATAGAATCAGATCTTAAATAAAGATCTTGGCTTTACAAGTCACAAATGTTCAATCATTGAACAAAGCGGGGAGAGCTTTTAATCTTTACATCAAAGGTCTAAAAAAATAGGATTTTTATGAAGTCAGTCTCTTAAGGATTTCATTCACTGTAAGCAAAAATACTGGACAATGATGCATTGATGATTTTAATGAGAAAGGAAGAAAGAAAGGAATAAAGAAAGAAAGGAAAGAAGAAAGGAAGCAAGGAAAGAAAGAAAGAAAAAAGAAAGAAAGAAAGAAAGAAAAAAGAAAGAAAGAAAAATGAAAGAAAGAAAGAGGAAAGAAGAAAGGAAGCAAGGAAAGAAAGAAAGAAAAAGAAAGAAAGAAAGAAAGAAAAAAAGAAAGAAAGAAAAATGAAAGAAAGAAAGAGGAAAGAAGAAAGGAAGCAAGGAAAGAAAGAAAGAAAGAAAGAAAGAAAGAAAGAAAGAAAGAAAGAAAGAAAGAAAGAAAGAAAAGAAAGAAGAAAGGAATCAAGGAAAGAAAGAAAGAAAGGAAGGAAGGAGATAAATAAATAAAGTTAAGCTTTGTGGCAGTTGTCTAAACCAAAAGGGATCCTTTTCTGATTCTCACAGTTTTCAATATTTATCGAAATGAATGGGATGGAATTATTAGAATTCTGGCAAGTGAACAATTTTCTATGTAGAACAAACACATCCCCATCTACATTAGAGTAGGTGCATTCTGGATCTCTTTCTAATAGCTTTTCAACAAACTGCTGAAGAGGTGAATCCCTTCATGGATATCTGGGAATTTTGCAGCTGGTTGTTTATGCAGAGACGAATGGCTTCTCTGGATCTCCAGCAATCTGGGAATTAAATCTGAAGAACTACTTCTGACTGAAGAAACTACTCAGCTAAGCAGTGAAACGTTTCAGACCAAAAAAGAAAAGAATTCCAGTTGCCATGATGCAACTTCCAGATAAATCTTATAAGATATAGTTTCTTTCAACCTGATGCCTTCCTTCTGCAGATCCAGCCATGGTAGCTGGGAAATTCTATCCACAATAATCGTAAAAAGACTCCAGAAAAAGCTGATTTCAGGGCTGTTCTATTTATCTATTCATGCATCCTGAATTTTAAAAGCTTGGATTCTTGGATTATTTGGATTCTGGAGGTGTCCTTCGCCAACTGCAATCTGTTTCTTTCTACCTACAGAAAGAATTCTAAACTGAGTCTTTTTTTTAATTATTATGTGGGTGTAGTTGCTACCTCAGCTTGTTTACTAAGTCTTTCCCCAGAGTTAACAGAAGGGCCACGAAAAATTTAGACGAAGATGCAGAAAAACCACATTGTTCTTTAGCTTTACCCAACGTGGTGGCCTCGAATGTAGACCAGCACCATTCTAGGTTGCACTCAAAACTGAGTTAGATAAGCCAACTTGATAAAAAAACGAATTTCATGTATATCAGACATGCTCGTCCCCTTGCAAACAGTGTGGAAGTGGTCCTCAACATTTCCACTGCTAAGGGAGGCCGTTGTGAGTTTTGCCCCATTTTACAACCTTTCCTGCCACAGTTCTTTAAGTGAATCATTGCAGTCATTCAGTTAGTAACACGGCTGTTAAGTGGATCTGGCTCCCCCCCCCCTTTGACTTTGCGTGTCAGAAGGCTGCAAAAGGGGATCATGTGAGTCCGTGACACTATGATTGTTCTAGATACAGAATTTTGATCAGGTGACCCTGTGAAATTTGCAACGGTCCTAAGTGTGAACGATGGTCATAAATCATGTTTTTTTCAGTGCTGCTTCAACTTTGAACAGTCACCAAATGAATGGTTATAGGTCGAGGACTACCTGTATTGGATGAGACTGGACATTATTGTCATGTTCTATATACCTGTGATGACCAGGGGCATGACACAAAAATAACAAAGTCACAAAAGTAGAATAAATTCCCTTTAATGCCTCCAACTTGGCCCCAATGTCCAGTTATCCTCAGCTGGATATCAAACTTTTCAAAAAACAGAAATGCAGTCCGAACCCAAAGTAAAGATAATTAGAAATAAAAAAAACCAACACAAACCACAATGAAGTAATTAACACGGCAGGCCAGGATGATAAATTGCAGACTTTCAAAGGATAGTGCAGCACCCACAGCTGGGAGGATGCCAAAACCCAGATAAGCCTCACCCAAGATAGCGCACGCTTTGCTTCCAGCAAGGAGCTGTGTGCAAACACCCCACTTATATCCTGTTGTCTTAGCTGCAACTAATGAAAGGGATCAGGGCCTTTTTCTCTCTCATAAGCCACATTGCTCCCTTCTCTTTTCCTCCCTGCGTGTCTTAGGATGAAGAGGGAATGGCCCTGGGTTTTCCTCTGAATGCCCAGCCGAACTGTGCCCATCCCCTGTTTCTTCCACAGCCACCGGAGCCACACTCCCCCTCCCTGTCAGCTGCTCAATTTCCCCCTCAGAACCAGACTCCAACAAGGACATGACAATACCTGATCACCCATTCTAGATGGTATTTTCATTTTCTCTGCCATTCCTGCAAGTGTTTTGGAGACGTCTTGCTCATTGCATGAATTGTGGTCCCAACCTTTGCCTACACCTCTTGGTGTGATGACAGAGCTGGAGAAGTTCAGTGACCTCACTGAACTGAAAGGCATGTATCTTTGGCTGACTGTATTTCTTACATTTTTTCCCCTCCTTGTAACCTTAATTTTTTTTTAAAAAAATAGGGCAAACTTAGCTACTTTAGGTAACTTATATAGAGCACAGAGTTTTAAAAGCAAAATTTCTTTTGTGTTTTTAAACATTGTGCACAAGAAAGGACATATATAATTTTAAATGTGAGTGTTTAACCAATAGACTCAAATGTCAAAGCCAGTTGAACCAAAAAATTCCAGTTTCTACAATATTTGCACACAAAATGACTTCAGGTTTAATACACATTAATGAGATGAGATAAACCAGGTTCTTTTCCAGCTGTGTGCTTATAGGGAAAAAACACTTTTTAAAGAAGAAATCTTTGATTTGGTTTTATAGGAGAAAAATACATCAGGCTTGGATTTCAAATGGGACATATACGTCTCTGTGTTTTTGTGTGCGTGTTTATGTGTGTCTGTGAGTATGTTTAAACTTGTATGCCCCCTGACTTTCAGTGACTCTAGGCAGTGGCATCAATCAAAATAAATTAAAAGAAATAAAAAAAGGTAAAAGCAAGAACAACAGACCAGTTGGAAGGAATCCAGAAATTAGCTAATATCAACCTTATAGTATCAACTTTCTGGTATCAGTGCCCTCAACGAACGTGGGAGGTTCCATTTATGATGTTCCCTGTGCTTCCTTAATTATCTATTTTGTATGGAGATGTTGAAGATTTTGACTCCTTGGCCATTATGCTGCTTAATATCCAAATGGGAATAATCTGGAGAAATAGGATATATTGACATATAATTATTTGTTCTTTCTTTCCATGATTCTTATAAATCAGAACTTGGATATGGTTATTCACTACATAATGTCTGAAAAACATAGACCTGAGTCAGATAAAATAAAGAGGCATCCTGGAGGCAAAGAGATCTGAAAGCAGAATTCAATCTACTCATAGTTTACAAAGTTCTGAAGGACAACTTTACACCAAGGGGTACAATAATAATGTCCTAGAGATCCTTTGTTAACTTAAGATGAAGTGGCAACCATATATTTTTACTTGGTGATGTGTATCCTCCTCACATCTGAAGGTCCACAAGTTCTCCATATCTAGTAAATTATAATGGATTTCTTGAGTTTTCTATTAACACATGTTTTTTTTAGTCCTAACTGGAGATCCAGGGTTGAATGTTTGCATGTGAGGAATATTTACTGTAATTGGATCATACTTTCTTCCAGCAGCATGTACTTGAGGAATTTGCAAGCAAAAATGCTTCCAAACACTTGGGATTATTAGTTTATGCAACTGGATAACATGGTTGAACAGCTGGATTCATATAACTTCCCTTTTTAAAGATTAAGTTAATGCATTGTGAAGTACAATTAAATCTATAGCCCTAAGACATTGCCCTTTATGCTTAAATATACCACTGTACTTTTTCCAAAGCAGCAATTTTATAAAGTAATTCCTTCTCTTTTTTAGCAAGTTAAACACGAGTCTCTCATTTTCTTGGCAAACTTTATTCAAGATACAATTTTTTTTTTCCAGGGCATCACGCATAGAAACCCAGTTTCCATCTGGCAGATCTCTCCTTTGTGATTTCCCCAACATTTGCTGGTTTGGCAGTATCAGAAGCAATGGCATTATCTTTCTGTGTTTAACAAAGATGAAAAGAAGGGAGAGAACTGTCACATCAGTTTGAAGGTGAGCTTTAGTTACATTTGTCTAACTATCTTTATGCCATCTTATCTTGGTTAAGCCAGTTTAGATCATGCAACAACTTGTCCAAGGTCTAGTGAGTTCAATAGAGAAGTTGGCATAAATAGACAAGTCACACAGCTGTTTCATATTCTCTTCATATTTCTATTCTTGCTTGATTTTGGAAGCTGTTTATATTTTGAACAGTTGTTTAAATGCTGCAAGGCTGACTGCCTATTCATTAAGAATATTTTATCTTGTAAAAAGTCACACTACTACACAAATGGGTTAGAAATCAACACAGTGCACTTGCCTTTATGGAACTGTCCATGGTTTTGAATAGGATTTTTTTTTGACATTCTTGCAACTAGAGTTAGAATTCTTTTATTGGCCAAGTGTGATTGGACACACAAGGAATTTGTCTTAGTGCAAATGCTCTCAGTATATATAAAAGAAAAGATACATAAAAGAAAAGATGAATGACTGCCAGCTTTGGTGCAGATTGGCACATCTGCAAAAAAAAATGCTGGATTAGTCTGTAACAATGATTTTACTTCACTTTACTATTTTATTTTAAATTTTTTATTATGTTTATAACTTTATTTATGTATTATATATATAGTGTATTGGGTTCTTTTTAATCTTGTGTGTCAGGCTTGGCAAAGAAGAAGAAAATACTTCCTCCTTTTTCCAGGACCTTAAAGCCACAGGACATGAAATTAATTTTGAGGGAACCAAATTAATCTCCAATACTGAACACTTCAACAGGAGAATAATCAGGGAAGCCATCGAAATAGAGAAACACCCCCATAACATGAATAAACAGGATGATGCCTCCCACCTTCCAGACATCTGGAAACAGGCCCTTATCAACAAATGAGTCTCAGCCACGAAAACCAACACTGGACCCAAAAACAACACTTGATGCCACCACCATTCTCCCTCACCAGACTCAAAACCAAACCCATCCCACAGATGAAAGACAACCACTGTCCAGAAACCAGACCATGGCTGCATCACCAGCTGCCACACACCCCAACCCCCAAACCAAGCAAACAGACACACGCCACGAACACATATCCAGGCCTCAAACTCGGAGCCAAACCAAAACCCGGAAGTCACATCACAGCCACCTGCTCAGGATATCACATCACAGAACTCAGGAGGTTACACCACAAAACCTCAGGATGTTGCAACACAGCCAATGATCCAGGAGATTACAGCACAAGACCCAGGATGCCACAACAATGGAACTCAGAAGGTCATCACACAGCTCATTACCCAGGTCATTACAACACAGGAGGCTGATAGACACACAGCCAATACCTCAGCCATACATGTTCTTACGAAAAAGCCAGCCAATTTACAAACATCAACTCCATCAACCAGTCCAGAAATGACAACACAGCCAACCTCCCCATCAGTATATATAGGGAGACGGCAGTTCCGATCATGCTTTGCTCACACAAGCACGAAGCCGAAAGCACCAGCCTGAAGATGGTGAGTGGGACCTTGTCAAAATGTTGCCAAGATGCTCTCAATCTTACATGGGAAAAGACCCGAACACGCCAAGACCTAACCTACATACCTGTACCCATGAAAATCTATATATATTTGTTTTCTTAAGTTTTCGCGGGTACTTACATGTATGGTATTCAGCTTAGCTTTGTTCAGGTATTTTCCCACATCATTATAGTTGTGCTTTTAAAGTAGTAGCAACATTTTGGCAGAATCTCATCTGCCATCATCAGGCTTCTGTATTGTGTTCGTCTGTGAGTCAGACTTTCAAAGCCGTTTCTGTTTTAAATTTGATGCTAGCCTACTGCTGTGCCAGAATGGTTTTTTCTTCATCCTGATTGGTTGGGAGTCTTGGTCTGTGTTTATTGGTCCTGGAGTTTGCTGTGTTCTGCTTGATTGGTGTTTCTAATATCTTCTGTCTGTTTTGTAGCTTTTTTTTGGTCTTGATTGCCTGGCAACATTGGGTTTCCTGTATTGGAGGCTTTTAGTGCGGCTTGGCTCCGAGTAAACGGACAGCTATCATTTATTAGGAAGCTAGGTTTCATCTGGATGCCTGGTTGGGGTATGTTTGAGCTGGAGGTATCAGGGGGGATCTGTTTGTGCCCAGGTGTTTGCCTGGCTTGTGGTGTGGAGATTTTTTTATTTGTGAGTGCAGGTTTCCAAATAATTGACAGTCTGGTAGAATCATCTCTTCTATTCATGCTTTCAGGTCTTTTTTCAATCTCTATGGCTTCTCTGATAATTCTGTAGCTGGGGTTTTCTATAGTGGCTAGGGTTTTGGTGCCAATCATTAGGATGCCAGCAACAAGGTTACAGTCTTACAATTAACATCATTAGGATTAGAATACAAGCAGCAAGGTTACAACCATACAATTAACATATTATTATTTCCAGTACGGCAATTGAAATTGCACTACAATTCTACAATTGTACTACAATTCTAATTTGTATTGAATCTCTTCTTTCTCTGGGTAACTTGGACTATGCCGTTTCTTTCCCTCTCCATTGTGTGGCATTTGAAGACCTTCCTGAAAAACCAAGTGGTCATACAATTTGTTTTTCTATATTTGTAGATCATAGCTTTCTGTCCTACCCACAGAGGCTAATAATAACTGCTTAGCTACCAAGAGAAATAAGTTATGATTTCAATATGGTTGCCAAGAAAAAACTCTGTCCATACAATGGTTCCACTTTATTTATTTAGGTAGAATAATTGCATCCCATTTCCCCCCACAGCGATAGGTAGATAAGATTTGAAAAAGAAATCACATTTATGGAGAAATTGCACCAATCCACAGTCTTGAGTCATGAGAATTACAAACTGCCAATTGAGTAAGTTCTATCTGTTTTCTGATTTTAAATAAAGTTGTTTCTTTTAAACAAAGATATTTGACCAAACATTTCTTTAAGAAAGAGCTTGTGGTCCCTTAAAGACTACACTTTTATTTATGTAGAGATGAACTTTAATTTAGAGACAAAGTATGAAACAATAACTACATTAGTTTTAAAGTATAAATGTTGGGGAAATTCCCCTAAGTCAGCCTTGGAGTATTGTTTAAAAAGCTTGTAAAATCCCACTTCAAACTACATGGGTTTTATCATCTATGATAAAGAGATCTTGCCCATTTTCTTTAGTCTCCTCATCCCTTGTCTTGAATTGTTTGCAAAGAGGAATAATAACCAATATGAATACGAATTTCTATTATTTATTTCCCTCACAGCATTAGTTTATCAGTTTGTGAGGATCTGGGGAAAATTCACACAGATTTTATTGTTCTAAGGGGCTTCGGCAGTAGTGAGAGTGACACGCTCAAAATTTGTTGTTATGCACACCTGCAGTATAAGGCAGGGCAGCACCAGGTACAGATGGTGGAAGGAGATTAAAAGCCGTGCTTCAGTCCTGCTATAATTTATCTCACACTTTTTATGTTGCTAGAGTCACTAGAAAACAATGGCCAATTGAGTGACCAACTGACCACCAAGCTGCAAAATGCTACACAGACTTAGTATGCAAATGTCTTTTTGAATAGAATAGAATAGAATAGAATAGAATTCTTTATTGGCCAAGTGTGATTGGACTCACAAGGAATTTGTCTTTGGTGCATATGTTCTCAGTGTACATAAAGAAAAAAATAAAATGTATTCATCAAGAATCATAAGATACAACACTTATTGATAGTCATAGGATACTAATAAGCAATCAAATCATACTAGGAAACAATAAAAACAATGTAAGTTGAGAAGATACAAGCAACATGGATATAGCCATAAGATGGAAGAGATAGGTACTAGTAAGGAGTACTCAAATCAATCGCTTGCATCAAATCCTACATAAAAGGTTTTTGGGATTTTCCCATTCAATTAAGATAATGATAAGTTGAATGTGTTTTGAACTCATTTTACTTTTTCTTGATGGAGAACTTAAATCAATGCTGGTCTTTGGCCTGAGCCGAGGTGGCCATTCTTTTGTTCTGGGTCTTCAAGGGATCTCTAAGAAAACTCACCTGTGGCCCCTAGATTTTCCTCTGACTGCCCTTTTTACTGACATTTAGAGGTAAGAAATGTACAAATCATAGTGTATGGCTTAAGAATTGTCTTCACACATCTAAAAATGTAGAGGGAAAGACGATCCCAAAATCAGAAAGAAAAGAACATGGAACTCTATAGTTTGCAAGTTTGCCCTGTTTAAGATTGCTTTTGAGGTTATACAGGTGTCTAACCATCCTTCCATGCAACCTCACACAAGTATCAAAATAAAACAAATGATCTACTGTAGATCTGCTTTTTAAATGGCTGTCATTTTAGCTCCCAGGGTATTTTTTTAACCTTTGTTTCCCTAGTAAATTTACTTACACAATGCTGAGCAAGGGAGCTTCTTCTTTATTTCTTTTTTTTTTCTTTTGCATCTTCCTTTTGTCTGCAAGCATATTCACCCACCGCTTAATTTGTCATAGCCCTGGAGGTATCAAAACTAATGAGCTTTGTTTGAATAGACTTTTTCCAGTTCATCTAACACACTTTGGGGTAATCATTCAGCTTCTGTTTCCTTCTTGATGTGGAGTATTCTGGGATATAGAAGGGAAATCACGGTATTAATTTAGGTGGTTTGCCCCAAACAGCCAAGCATTTGGCACCTGTCCTAAATGTTTTTATTTAATTAATTCCGCCGTGACCTGAAATATCATTAGGTATGATCTGATCTTCATTTAGATAGCAAATGGAGTAATGAAAGATTTTCTGAATTTCTGATTGGGGACGGCTTGCAATTCATAGGTAAGAAATAGTTAACAGATTAACAGAGTTGGAAAGGACCTTGTAGGCCATCTAGTCCAACCCCCCACCCAAGCAGGAGACCCTACACCATTTTTGACAGATGGCAGTCCAGTCTTTTCTTGAAAGCCTCCAGCGATGAAGCTCCCACAACTTCCGAAGGCAACTTCTGTTCCATGGGTTGATTGCTCTCACTGTCAGAAAAATTCTCCTTATTTCCAGGTTGAATCTCTCCTTGTTCAGTTTCCATCCACTATTCCTTGTCTGGCCTTCAACTGCTTTAGAAAATAGCTTGACTCTTTCCTCTCTGGGGCAGCCCCTCAAATATTGGAAGACTGATATCATGTCTCCCCTGGTCCTTCTCTTCCCTAGACTAACCCAGTTCCTGCAACCATTCATTGTATTAGAAAGAAAGTTACTTTTAATAAATATGTAATAAGCTTAAAAACATTTGTTCTGATCTGTTATTCCTTCATTAACATCCTTTAGACCAGTGGTCGCTAACCTTTCTGGCAGTGGCAGCGGTGAGTGGTGGCAGCAAATGAAGTGTGTGTTTGTCCGACACTTCTATGAACAGGTTCCCAACAATCAAGACTGGTCCATGGGATCCCTGCTTCAGACATAGTCTATCTGTAGAAGCAGTCATTGTTCCTAATATTGTGACTGGCTACATTTTAAAAAGATCTCCTCTAATGTTTCAAATGTTATAGTATTCTGTGTCATTTTGTCTGAGAGCTGCAGTTCTGAAACAACTGAAAGGGAAATGGCTCTGATCAACGAGTTTCTTTTCAGAGGGCTTGCACATTTGTTGACATCTGAGTTTCAGATGTCAAATAAACTTGACTTTGGAAACAGGAGTAAAAAAATGCAATAGGTACACTTGGAAATCTGGCCATATCTTGACATTAAGTTTGTGTTTATAAATAGTAAAAATCTGGCTTCAGGAGAAAAGTGTGCTGAAGTGTTAATGCCTGATACTGTAAGGCAGTTTTGAATGCACTTCCTTTTTCCAGGTCTGCATTTCTATTTGAAACCTTTCAGTTCTTTGAAAAATCATTTCATTGTCTTAATATTATTATTTTTAACAGGTGGAACAGTCACAGGTGTGAAGAATCCATGGGAAGCGGCTGCTTTTTGACTACTTAACACTGAACGGAAGATTTTTTTTTTTGGCACTTCTTATATTTTCTCTGCTATTTTGGATGGTGAATCCCTGTGGCAAACATTGCCAGCAAAAGATTCTGTCTGTACATCTGAAACAGTCCTACATGGAGGCTAAGATTTTCATGTGGCTGGGCTGCATCAGATGCCACTGTCAATGTTTTCCCCTACTACACTCCTTAAATCTGGATAATTCTGTCCAGTTAGCCATGTGAAATCTTGACCTGGGAATGGCTGTTGTGTGCTTAGTGAATTAGCCTAATTCCCCGAGTTCACTCAATCGATCAATCAGAATAGAACTGGAAGGGATCTTGGAGGTCATCTAGTCCAACCTCTTGCTCTAGCAGGAGACCTTGTAGCATTTCAGATAAGTGGCTGTCCAGTCTTGTCTTAAAAACCTCCAGTGATGAAGCACCTACAATTTCAGAAGTCAAATTGTTCCTCCCAAAATCTTGTCCAGCACATTTTAGCTTGATGGGTCACGCAAAACAAGATGGTGAATCAAAGCTTTTAGCAATACGAGGTCCAAAGAGAAAAGCCATTTTTCTCCCTGGAAGCTTCCAGAGATTCTGAAGCAAAGAACAAAGGTAAGTTTGCAGTAAGATTAAAAGCTATGAATCTTCCCCAGTAGGGGACACATTATGTCATTGTAGATTAAGAAAACGATCAGTTTCCAAATTCTTCTCTAGAGGGTTTTGCCCCCAATCAGCTTCCACTTCATCTTGACCCCATCCAGATATTTTGAGAGCACAACTTTCCCAAATTCTGCATTGCTACAAATTCTGGGAACCGTGATCCCATCATGCCAAGAAAAGGCTAGGTTGGGAAGAGTTGCCTTCACACATATCCTTGAAAGAATTTGCAGGCCACAAATCTTCCATGATGTTTTTTTTGGTCTGAGGTCCAGGATTTGATGTGATGCAAAGAGCCAAAAAAGATGCTGTGTTTTTCAACTTCCGAAAATGAATTTATTTTCCCTCTACTTCTTTGGAGAAGGATCCATTGCTCAGAATGGTAGAAGGGAAGAGAAGGAGAGGATGACCAGCAGCAAGGTGGATCGAATCAGCTACAGTGGCAAGGATGGAAGAAAGACCTGAAAGAACAAAGGTTAGGACCAGATCATCATGAAGAAAACCCGTCTATTTGGTTGCTAAAAACTGACAATAATAGCAATGGTACTTAGAGTTATATGCTGCTCAACACTGCTTAACAGCCCTCTCTAAGTGGTTTAGTTAGCATATTGTCCCCAACAATCTGGATCCTCATTTTAGTGACCTTGGAAGGATGAAAGGCTGAGTCAACCTTAAGCCGGTCAGAATCAAACTGCTGGCAGTGAGCAGAGTTATCCTGCACATAATTAATCAACCAACCAATTGGATACTACTCTGCAGTGACAAAAACATGCATGCAAATATATGTCTCCTGCTTGTTGGTTACAGACTGGGAACACTTGTTCCATGTTCTTTGCATCCAATGGAGCTCACAAAATTGGCTTGCAATTCATATTTGCACTGTTAATAAAAGCGCCACTGTCAATCCATTGGAAAGAATGAACGGTGCTTGGCCAGACCATAGTATTGCAGAATTGATATGATAGCACTTTGATGGTGTTTGAGAGATAGATAGAGGAGGGAAAGTATCAGTAGCCGATTCTCCCCCCAAAATACTGATTGGTTGATGTCCAAATTGGGATTCTGGGCAGTGTTTTATAAAAAGATAATGTATCTTTAAGCCTAGGTGCCCTTCAGGGAAATGTATTGGATAAATGTCTTCTGAAAAGCCGGTAAATATTCCATCGCCTCACTGTCATTACTGCCATGAAATGATAATGAAGCATGAAAGAAATATAATTCCATATTCAGATGACAGCATTAGCCTTCATAAGCAAACTGAAATATTTATTAGTAAAATGTTCCGTATCTACGCCAGTAATCTAAGGGAAAAAAAAGAGGACAAAAATGTTTTATAATAAAAAAGAGATTGAATGCAGAGGTAAAATCTGGTTGGCTGATTTTATTGCTTATTATTAAATCCTGGCAAAACAATTATTTTTTTTTCTTTTCATTAGTAAGGCACCCAAATTAAAACTATGCCCCCAGGCTGCGAGGTTTACAGTAGTGATTAAAAACAAGAAATTGTGATACATGGGGCTTTTTTTGACAATGGCGTAATCAAATTCATTCATAATGTTAAATCTTTCACTGACATTTTTTTTTAAAGCAGTGAAATACAACAGCCAAAAAGAACCACATGCCACAACTATCAAGGAACAGAAATGAGAGGGACCTTGTTTAAATAGGAGACTTACACAATGTTTCTATAATCTTGAATACAAACATTAGAGTGTAGTTAATTAGGGTAATTATTGTCTAAATTGTGCCTAATTGTTTTATGCTGAATAGAAATGCCATGAATGAAATCTTCTGAGTTTGTAATGAGACTTGGAAGGAAAGGTTTGAGAAGCAAAATTTTCAAACATAAATGTGATAAGTTTAGATGGTATATTTCCTGCTGAGGAAGGAGAGATTGTCCCCAAATAGACCAAGACAATAAACTTATGTCTTGACCTCTGATTCACCTTATTGAAAAAGAAGGTGCCCATTTACAATACGTGCATAGCTAAGTATTTGTCTACTTGAAAGCTCATCCTTTAACGAAGGGGTGAGAGCAAGAAAGATCTTTGAAGTGGATGAAAAATTAGGAATTCAAGTGACCACAATCAATTCTGAAACACTGCACAAAATTAATTACAGTTTTGCATCAGAAGCAAGAATGTAGATTTGAGACAGTGGGTGTCGTTTATCTCTCAGCAGCACAATATACAAGGCGATTAAAAAGCCAAACCTGTTCCCACCCCCGATGTCTAAAGCCTAACAGAGGCTGTGAAATACAAATTATTAACTCCAAATCATTCAAGGGATTGTACAGATGCTTCAGCTTGAATGAAATTTGCAGCAAGTCAAAAACATTGCGAGGAAGACAGATTTGCAGTTCTTTATCAAAATCTAGCTTGATTATCACCGGCAGAAGCCAGATTAATGGCAGAGAGAGAAAGAGAGAGAGGGGCAGGCTGGGTCTGGAGAATGCTTAGCACTGGAAGGTAAACCGAGTCTAGTCATCTCTACCTATTTTTAATTGCTTGCCTTCCATTTGCATTTATATGCAATTGGATCCAAGGCTCTAACTAATTTCTTGAGGCAACTACTCTGTTATGTTTGAGGCAACGGCAATCTGTGTGGCTGACAGACCAGCTTCCTTTTCAGGAATATTTTGGGGAAAATGTCCGTCTTAAAGAAGACACTGTGGGAGGAAATTGGTATGGAGGCACTGTTGGAGTATCTACCTTCAAATCAGTGCCTCAGAAGATGCAAGAGAGAGGATAGTTTGGATCTCAAAAGCTGAGAGGAAGGAAGAAGGCCCACCTTTGTGTTGTTCTGTACACTTTTGAGCAAGTGGAAAGCTTGTTGTCGTATAACGTGCCATGGATGATGTTATTGTATGAGAAATAATAGAAAAATAAGGGGTAATCAAACAGGGACTGTTATTCTGTCTTCCTCAACCTTGAACCTTCCATTTTGGCCTACAATTCCCAGAAATCCAAGTTCTGTAGCTAACATTCTTATGATTAGAAGAAATCAACAACTATATTAAGAGCATATTGTTGTTGTTGATGATGATGGTGATAAAAATAGTGCATTTCTTTGAGTTGCTATAAATTTCCTCTATGCAAGCAACTTATCTTAGTCACTTAGCTAATCATGTCACTTGTTATTACATTAAAGAGAGAAAGAGAAAGAGGGGTGGGGGAGAGAGGGAGGGGGAGAGGGAGGGAGGGAGAGAGAGAGAGAGAGAGATGCCTTGAGCTTGGTGCTATGTTGATTCACTATTTTCACTAAATCCCTGAAAAAATACTGTTGAATACACAACAGTTTTCCTGAGGGGAGAAGGAAGCAGACTCTAAACTTGGTTTTGTCCTCTGCATTTTAAGTGCCATTTCATTAATCCTAAATGCACCTAGATTCCCCAAATTGTCTTCTTTTGCATATAAGTCACTTATGATAGTGGTGGGATTCAAATTTTTTTACTATGGGTTCTGTGGGCGTGGCTTGGTGGGCGTGGCAGGGAAAGGATACTGTAAAATCTCCAGTCAGAGGTAGTATTTGCCAGTTCTCCAAACTACTCAAAATATACACTACCGGTTCTCCAGAACTGGTCAGAACCTGCTGAAGACCACCTCTGACTTATGATATTGATGGACTCACCTAGACAAGTGCTGTCATAAAAGTCTCTTAACCTGCAACAAAATCAGTTGTGATGGAGGGATCCATATTAGAAAATAACCAAACAACTGTGCTTTAAAAAACACTTCAATGATATAATCAAACGTAACTTCGAGGAATTTTTACATGACCAATTTATATGCCCAAATCAGGGATGTCCAACCTTGGTGACTTTAAGACTTCAACTCCCAGATTTCGTCAGCCAATCTGAAAATAGTCTTCACTTAATTGATTTTCAGAGCTTTGAATAGACACATTTATGTGGAACAAAACCTTTGCGGATTATAGGAGAAAGAAAAGAGAGATATACTCCCCCAACCAACTTTGCAAAGCTCAGTTTAAAACAATTTGTTTATCAACCTAAATGACAATTGCTGAATGGAGACCATCCTGAATTCTTCTAAAATGTCCTTGCTGGCATCTGACGGAACATGTACCTTTCAAAGCATACTTTGATCACAGAGGATTGAACCATAGGGATGAGCAGAAAACAAACCACTTGCCTTCAGGGCAGAAATGGAAAATTTCACAGATATATAACCCACAGCAAGGCCTTATAGCAAGTGGGAATGTGCAATGAATTTCTTTTCTGCTTAGAAATAGATTCGGAAACCCAAAATTTCTTTCCCTCCAGCAATCACATGATCCCAATGGATTCATACTGGACTCTTCCAAGGGTCCTTGCCTTGACGTACGTTTGAGATTGTATTTTGGATGACAGAAATGTTCATGACTTGCACAAATGTATTGATTTTCCTTTTTTCTCTGTGTCTCTCCTACCCACCTCCAATAGACTGAAGCGTTTGTGTGTAGTTACGAGGAGGGGGGGTGGGGAGAGAAAGAGAAAGAGAGAGAGAAAGGAAGCTGTTGAAACAGTGTTGAATCTACTTCTTAGAATCCTGGGTTATCAAACTCATTAATCTACATGTCAAGAGGCTAGGAATGAATAATTGTGTGTTAGAATTTATCTGCCAACATGATAGCTACTTTTCAGGTCTTTCTCCAGAGTTCTTTTATTGTGCTGGCCTTTATTATATGCTTTATTCTCTCTTTCTCTCTCCTCCTGCTCCTCTGTTGGAGAGCTACAGAAATATGTATCTCAGCAGCAGGGAGGAGATGGGCTGAAGCATGGCGGCTACCCTGGCCTCTGTACACTTGTGAGGTTTTTTTTTTTAGAGGTGGGGGTTGTTGTAATGGACAGGCATGAACACAGTTTAGTTGCCGTTATAAATACATTAATTAGTTTTGCACCATGTGAATATTTGTGAATTCCATGCATGGGAGTGCCCGATGCTCCCATCAATCTTTGTGTGTGTGTGTGTGTGTGTCTTTGGATGAGATGTGAGGGGGATTTATAGCCTCAACTGGTTTGTCCAAACAAAATAGACATTCTGAGACAAAGAGGCTGTAAAACGAGGTGGATTTTGAATAGGTTTGAATATATGAAATTCTTACAGATCAAAACGTAGTACTCCATGTGAATCTATTTGGTGGTAGATAAAAAAAGCTTCTATACCATTGGCAATTTTAAGATGCGCCGACTTCAAACCCCAGAATTCCCATGACTGGCTGGGGAATTGCGGGAGCTGAAGTCCACGGATTTTAACTTGAAAAACCACCTCTCTGCACCTTAGGCCAGGCTTTCCAAACCTTGGCAACTTTAAGACACATGGGATTCAACTCTGGGGGATTCTGGGTGTCCACACATGTTAACATCGCCAAGGTTGGGCAACCCCATCTTAAGAAAGAATCTTAGCTTCCATGTGAAAGATAAGTGGGAGAGGACAAAAAGATCGAACTGCTGGCAGACAGCAGAATTAGCCTGCAATACTGCATTCTAACCGCAGCTGTTATAGAAGGCTGCTTTAATTAACCGCAGCTGGCTAATGGGGCAACATTCTAAGAATTCAGGCCACAAATGCCCACAGCCGAGATTGGCTGGCAGAATGCTGCTTCTTGAAAACAAAATGGAGGCGCTTGTGGCTCCATTACGTGTGTTTGGTCGAGCTCCTTGTTGATGAGTTTTCCTGACTCTCTTGGTATTGTTGGTTCCTCTTTAGCTGTGGCTTCATTCAAGACTCTGCTTATTGATTCCATTCAGGTACCATGTTAATTTTCTCCTATTCTGCAGTATGGTATGAAAACTCTTCAGATGAACCAGGGTTAAGGTTGGCTGGCTCTGAGGAAACAGTTCTGTGAACTAGCTTGTTACTTGTCTTTTATGCTTTGGGTCATGTTATCTATAAATACATTATATGTGAAGTTATAATCCTGGTTAACAGAACGGCACAGCTGAGGCAACTGATTATTCAAAATTGAGCAAGACCAAATAAGGTTTTAGGGCAGGCTGTTTGTAGCCTGAAGGTCTTGGTTTGTGGGAGGTTGTTAAAATTAGGCTTAAGGTATGAGGACAGAAAAATGGATATAAAAAAAAAAAGAACAACTGCAGGTATTTGGCAGCCTGTCCAGATTTTTTGGTTTTAATTTTTAAAACGCTTTGGGAGCCTTTTTGTAAAGGAGACATTTCCTTCCATAATTTCATTTCAAAAATATATGATGTCCGTTACTTCCAAATGTGGTTGAACCTTGTTTTCTCTCAGACTCTCCAATTGGTGCCATTGCAATAGGTTGACAACTTCTATGATGTCTAGGAATTCTGGGATTTGTAGTTGAGAGTCGCCCATGCAAGGAAATATATTTAGAAGCCATTTTAAGGAACAAGATGGAACCATTTCTCCTGATGGCAAAAGTCCATGGCAGGCAAAATTGGACTGCAAAACTCCTGTTGACCAACAAGCGATAATCTTTTTTTGTTTTGTTTTTTAGCTACCCTCTACTGGTTTTACAGCCCAGAGATTACTGTATCATTGTTATCATTGTTAGGTACAGTTCTGGCTTTGGAGAAAATGTTAATAAATCTATCTGCTATCAGAAGAAAAAAAGATGTGTAAGTCATTTCATAATAATAATTAAATAAAAAACTGATTAGAGATCACAAAGTTCAACAAGTATTTGCTATGAAATTTTTGGAAATAACACATTAGTTCGTTGGTATGATCTCATTTTTTTAACTGCTTTGTCACTTAGGGGTAGGGTGCATTTTTCTTTTCTCTAATTGTAATGAGTGATTTTAGTCATTGCTTCTGCTACTTTATTTTTCGTGTTTATGTCATTCTGGAGGAAAAGAGTTGTACATAGGATCTAGCGGAGTTAGATAAAAGGGTGTTTTATGGTGATATAATACTCATGGCATTGCAGAAGAACGATGTGGTGGCTATTAGGACATAGGGGCCAAAATCCTCCTCCTCCTCCTCCTCCTTCCCCCTTTCTTCCTCCCGCATAGTTGATTGGGTTTGTAGTAATAGAACCAAGTCATCATGAAACATGACTGTTTTCCTTTTGTAGCTTATGAACTACATCCCTGAGCAAACTAGAGGGTTCTTAACTACCCCTTAACTATTCACCAACCTCACCTTCCCCAAATCTGAGCAGAGGAGAAATCGAAAACCCTCAAATCAAGACCTCCAAAACTTCCATGTAAAGCCAAGTAGATCATGCATCAAATATACATCATCCCAAAAAGAACATTGTGGGGAGCAGCACATTTTATTTCTAAGGAAGCATTAAAGAAAACAACTTGAAACAAGAAGAGGACAAGAATTTGGTACCCAGAATCTTGTGGTGTAGCTTGGAATGTGGCTTGTGAGAGCAAGAGTATTGCAGGTATAAGAGGTTTCATCAGCGCTTCCTCCCTCAAGCATCTGGCCCCAGCTTCTGCCTTGTCAGCCACATTTATGATGTGTTCATAATTAAATGTCCATGGTGCTCACAGTATGTTGACCACAGAGGGGCCATAAGCAGTAAAGATAAATGAGAGAGAGAGATGTAATATTGTTTCACTTGTGGGCCTCATCTGATGTTCAAGATTGTCACTGATAATTATTAATATGTGACCTGGTTGAGTCTCTATGTGAACCATCACCATTTTAATAAGAGAGTGAACTGTCTTTGCACAGCTCTGGATTCTGCTGTGTCTGTGGCTGCTTTTCCATCACTTTAGCTCTATCTTTCTGAAGTGGAGTTTGAAATAATAATCTTAAAATATAAAGATTATTTTAAAAATGCGTATTTTCTCCCACCATTCCCTAAATCTAACAGTGTTTGAGGCTGGGATGGATATGGGAAAACATTGTACTAATGTATGGCATATATATAATAACTTATAGGTTTGGCAGCATTGGATGCTTTCCTGAATGCTGGTGTTGTCTGGGAATTCTAGAATTTGTAGTCCCAGCTCACCAAGTTTTGCAAAATTGATTGATCATGAACAAGATCACTTTACGATTATGGAATAGGGCATATTTCCTGGTGTGTAGCAGCTCAGTTTTTATCATTGGAGCACTTCTTCATTCAGGCTTTCAAATCCATTGGTTGTTGTTGATTCTTAGTGTTTATTTAATTTAATTTAATGGTTTCTATTCCTGTAATTCTGTAACTAAGTAACTAAAAATATGTCCAGGCAAAGGTATATTGTTTGCCCTGCTTGATTCAAAAGGATTCACGAACATCAAACAGAAATCTAGGTTTTGCAACTGACATAATGTTTAGAAGATAAATTATGAGCTTCCTTTCCATTATTCACCTTTGTTCATCATGATAGTTTCTACCATTCTAGTTTACCCTTTCTTAACTGGTTGCAGAGGTGGTATTCAGCAGGTTCTCACCAGTTCTGGAGAACCGGTAGTGGAAATTTTGAGTAGTTCAGAAAATTGGCAAATGCCACCTCTGACTGGAGATTTTACAGTATCCTTCCCCTGCCATGCCCACTTAGCCACGCCCACAGAACCAGTAGTAAAAAATTTTTTGAATCCCACCACTGACTGGTTGGTCTATTGCAACTGTCTACAATGTCTGCCTTCTAAGAACGTCCATGTTAACTCTACCAGCTGGATTCAACTCCACAAGAAGGTTAAGACTGCCTTTACAGGCAAAACAACAGAATCTTGCTAATCTGATTGTGCTTTGCTTCCTCCCATCCTTATACCCATGTGAATTGGAGAGGTGTCTATCTCAGCCATTTATGCAGACTTTCTGCTTGTTTTAGACTTAGAGTATGTTTTTCTCCTTGTCATTTTGGTAGTGGATCTGACTTATCTCTGTCAAAGTAATCTTTATTTTCTACAGTTCATGAGGCATTCTGATAAATAAAGAAGGTGCTGGAGTCCAATGTTACAAATTGCTATTTTTAAATTAGAATATTTTAAAATTGAAGGTGGAGCCTTTGTTAGACTGTGTAGCAACATGCTAGGGGATGGGTTGGCAGGAAAAGGGTATTTATATTTAGCATATTATGAGAACATGACAGAAGACAAGTAAACACATATACGCAGTCCATGTAATTATAAGCAATACTTCTGTGGGGGTGTGGCAGTGGCCTCATAACTGGGTGTCCAATTCAGCTATCCAGGCGATTGCCTCTGGCTTTGCTTCATGCAGAACCAGGGAACATACAGTGTGGGCAATCTTGAACAATATGTTTAATAGTTTGCACATCAGCATCACAATTGCAACAAGGGGAATCCGTCTATCCCACTTCTTTCAGTAGCACACCTAATTCTGTTCAATTTCGACCAGGCAAAGTGATGCAGATCAAAACCAGGTGATTTGGTAGAGGGATCACTAATGGACCATTCCTGTCTCTGGTCATACTCAGAGTGAAACTGGATAGACGTTCAGTGAATAGCTGTTTTCCATGCTGGCCTTTGAGATTTCAGTCTTGTAATGGACTGCACATTGTCTTGCCTTGTGGTTCAGCATCCTTCACCCTAAGGAGAGCTTGTTGTCTTGTAATGTGGGGTGGTATGATATTGCTAAGTACTGGCAACCAGTGCACAGGAGTGGAATGCAATGTGCCAGGGATTATACACATTGCCTAGCAGAGTTGGACATAATCCATTTGGGTGTGGAGAAAAAGGGTAGGGAAGATGGCAGGAGGAGTAGAAAGAAAGGTAAAATGGGTTAGAACTGGTTAAATTTCAGAATTAGTTTGGATTGCTCAATAAAAATATCCACCAGAGGAGGCTAAGGGGATCTGGTCTATCGCTAATGGAAATCCATTCTTTTATCCAAAGGAAACAAGTGTGATTAAGCAGAGGTGGGAAGCTTAACTGCTGATCTACTAATGCTTCCCACTTCAACTTGACCAGTGCATGGAAAATACTAATGATACTTATTTAAGCAACGTGCTCATAGATCAGCTGTAATAGTAGCGCTGCCACGTGAATAAAAGTAATTATGCTCATTAGCATGATGAACAAATATGCAAACAAACATTATTAAATGCAGCCATTTATCAAAAAACAAATAGTGGGACATTATATCTTGGTCTGGAAGAGGCAGGCAAGCGTAATGTCAAAGTTTGCCTGTCAGGATGGTGTGTTTTAGTGTACCCGATTGACACTAATTGGTGCAAGAGGAGGCGGAAGAAATTTAGAAATATAACGTGGCCTTGAAATTGAAATTCCGAATCACCGTGCGCTAATTACAACTGTGTGACAACCAGGGGTAACTTGGTGCTTTCAAGTTGGAAGGCTTAAACAAAGGAATATTATGGAGTTCATCATATTCAGAAAAGGATGTGTAGGTATGTGCAGGGAAGGTGACCTGTCAAATCAATATTTGTAGTGCTGAATGAATCATGTGCACTTGACAGGACATAATTCAGTGTTATATCCGCCAGCTCTACATGTATCCATCTTAACGTGTGCATTAAATAAAACCCAACCCCATCCTTTCTTGTCCTCTCAAATTCATTATCTCACAATAAACAAAGACAATTTAATTTCTGTGACATGCTGGGCTGAAGCTCTGCTTTTAAAATTTACTCAGTCTTCTTACTACCTCTGCTGAAATGGGTGTTATCCTTCCCAGGATAATTCTGTTTGCATCACTCACATGAATCCTTTATGTGACAATCATATTCTCTCCCCCACACCCCGCCAATACAGCCATAATGTAAATATTGCCTCAATGTGCCTTATGTGTTATTGTTACAGATGCATCCTGCAGTTCTCAATCTCTTTGGGGCAACTTTGGTGACTATTAAAAGAAGCAATAGTGGTTATGTATTTTTTTCTTTAAAAAAAAAAAGGTTCAAGCTCTTATTGTAGTCAAGAACTCACAATTGATCTGTTTATCCCTGATTAATATGGAATTATACGTGTCAGGTAAAAAGAATTTAAATAAAAATTCTGACTATTTCACAGAGTTCAAGGCTAGGTGTACCTTTCTTAGAAATCTCACCAAATTTACGCAGGTTTACTCGGGGGTAATGTGTATAGACTTAAAAAATAAATTTTGACTTTAATTGAATAACCCTGTGTCAGTTTTATTCAGAATAAATGTTAATAGAAATTCAAAAACATTTTCCCACACCAAAGTAAAAAAAGGTCAGCAGGTAATTCTAAATAATTCTTTAATTTTACTGGAGGTTAGTTCCACATGATGAGTTTTAAGATCTCATTTTATACTGTATTATAAAGGATTGAAACTTTGCTGGATTAAAAGCCAGAGGATTATTTGGTGGAACACTCTCTTTATGCTTTTGGAAGTCAACTTGGGTTTTTCTTTGGAAAGATACTGAAGAAATTAATCACATTCTTTAAGTTCTACGCTTATTTGTAAATACCCTAGAATTGTTATGCCTTAAGTCTTCGCCCTCTACATCTAGGGATATTTCTCCCCTTACAGAATGGTGCTGTAAGGATATTTAGAGGAGAATGAATTTGCTGTTTGTACAGGATAACAATTCACTCTGAAAGTCAGGTTGCCTACTCATGTTGGTCAAGATGAGTTACAAGAATGGCTTGGGGTCAGGAGAACCCCATCTCAAGCTGGTTTCTGGCAGCCCTTCCTTCACACAGAGGGATAAGTATCTTTTCTTCATGAAGAAAGAGTAGAAAATGAAGCGAGCAGAGTTTGTGGATTGACCTGGTTGTCCATAAGTCAGATCTAGAGGTCTTTGTTCTGACCAAAGCTTCCTAAGACACATGTTAAATCCAAAACCCTTTTATTTTAGTTCAACAGCTGTGAATTATCATCATTCACAGCCTGTAATGAGTCTCAACCAGTTATAAATAGTCCCATGGAAGGCTGCCAAAGTTCTTCTGGAGAAGTCTGATAAGAACACACCTTTATCTTTCTTGAAGTGCTGCCAATGACTAAAGTACCAATTAGTCTTTCAAACCCAAACAGAGCACAAATTCACTATGGAGCTTTCATATTCCAAACTGACCAGAGCAAACAACATTGCTTCCTGCAAAAGTTCCTGGCCCTTTGCACTTCCTTTATATCTTATGGTAGGGGCAATCACCTCCAAGCCCTTACTCCCGAGTTGCCCCTTTTGTCTAAACTGCTCTTGCCTTCTGGCAGCTCTGTGCAAATGCGCACAGGGAACAGGCTCCCCTTGTTCCTCTGCCTCGCTGCTGCCAGATTCTGGAGGCTCCGGAGTCAGCACATAACTCCCAGATGGCCCTGGCCCTATCTCTGTATTGAACACAGGAGCAACGTCTGAGTCCTCCCAGACTCCCAGACTGGCCCATTTTCCTCCCCAATGTCCGACTCTGCTGCCATCTCCACAGACTGCCAGCAGACCACAACAGTCTTGTGGATCAGAACTTCCCCACTGCTCATATATTAGAATAATATTGGCTTATTTTACATTAAGGTTAAGGTTTCCAAAACTATGTTTGGAAAATATATTAGCTGTGTTGATGCAGTGCCATATTGCAGACAAACTCTGCCCACAGCCTGGAGTTAGATCCTAACAAGACTCAGGATCCTTCCCAGGTTGGTAAAATGAGGACCCAGATTGTTGGGGGCAATATCCAAGTAATATTTCTACATTGTAAACCATCCAGTGAGTGCTGTAAGGTGCTATGGGATGGGATGTAAGTCTAAATGCTATTCCTATGTTATTTACACACACCATTTTATAGCCAGGCTGCCTATTGCAAAGAGAGTGGTTCTGTAAACGTTAAGGTCGATTTCCCATCCTTGCACCCTTCAGATGTACTGGAAGTGAAATCCTTCAAGTTCCATGTATAACGAAATGGCAGAAGCAGCAGAGCTCTTCTAGCATGTTGCTTGAAATGTTAATTATTATTATTAGAAACAATTAATGCAACTTGTCATCTCCCAGGGAAGATGTTAGCCCATCTTACTTAAACTCTGAACGTAATGATGTGATAAATGTTGAACTAGATGTTGCCATTGTGTTTTTGCTTGAACAGAGCAATGTAACGGAGATGGAATAGTATCAGAAGTGTCATTTCCCTTTCAATGCTAAGTTAATTATTCAGAAGGTAAATATGTAGCTTTTTCTCAAGCTAATATTTGGGTCTCCAGTCTCCAAGTGCTCATTTTTTTTCTCACTCCAAATTTATGCACCAAACAGTTATCTAAATAGCATTGACTATCAACTTCTTCAGCTTCTGCAGCTATAATTATTATTGAATAGCCTCTCCAGTAGGGAGAGCTCACTGATTTTACAAATGCAAGAGAGATTCATGGACATGTATCTACATTAGTGCTAAGGCACAAATCAGTAATTGTGTCAACAGAATAACCCAAGGGAGTTTTTGGTTTTGGCCACAGGGAAATCATCCTGCCTATTGTTAATTTACCAGGATTTAGATTAATTTCGCTTTTTCTAGTCTTCGTTCCTAGAGCATCACCAGTTCTAACTATTTAACTTTGATCTCCTATCATGGTACGTATGGGATCATACCACAGAATAGATGGTACCTGGCTCAACAGTATTAACTGAGAGAGATCTAGGTATCCTAGTGGACTGCCACTCAAGCGTGAGCCAGCAATCAGCTGCATTGCAAAAAAAAAAAAAATGTGTTGATTGAACCAATAAAGGGATAATTTCAAGATCATGGTTGTCGTCATTATCTTGACTTTTCTTGTAACTCCCTCAATACAGTCTGAATGGAATGGAAAAGAGTAGAGTAGAGTAGAATAAAATAAAAACTGTATTATCAGTTTAATGTACATTATACATTAAAATGAAATTTTGTTGCATTCAGCTCTCAAAAGATAACATTATGCATATATCCACATACACACACATATATGATGCAGAGAAACATCACAGTCTAGTTCGAATGTATACATATACATGGCAGAAAAAACCCCCTGCATGTTTACAAGACAGGTGGCATAAGGAACAATGCTGTTTCAGAATCTAGTAGTCCTACTATACATACTTGGGATCTTGGGAGAAAGGAAATCTGCTGACACGGAGCAGCAATATTGCCTTTGGGGTTGGGGCATAAGGAACAGATTGAATTGGAAATATGTACTACATGGGAAATAGACACTAACCCAGGGACCAGATGAAGTGTATTTAGGGATTGCTTTGTATATACAGCAGAGCCAATTTGATCTAGTGGTTAAGGCACAGGCTAGAAACCAGGAGATATAATTGATAATAATTTTAGGATTTTGTTTGTTTGTTTTGCTGTCAGTGCGTTTACTTTCTCATAGGAGAAAGCTGCATCTGATGTGACTTGGAAATGAAGAGATGTTGAGCTAAGAAAGCTTGGCTGGTCTCTACTTTTGTCATCACTATCTTGATGATCAATTGTATGCACTTCACAGCATAGCTGCATTTGGAAGGATGTTTCAATCAGAGGATGCCACTAAGGGACATAAGCAAACGGCTTAGATTTATTTTTATTTTTTTTGACTAGCGCGGTCCTTAAGGATGACACTTGATACAGTGTTTTCAGCCACATCAACATTTCTTGGAGGAAACTCAGCAGTGGGCATTATTTCATTGTGATTGGAGAGAGTAGTTCGATAAATATTTCCTTAAATCTCCAAATGAGAGAAGCAGGAAATGAATGACAAGGCTGGGTGTTCCTGTAATTGCTCTCCTTTTCCACAGCACCAGGGAAGGCAAATAAAACATGCCTTGTACCCTCTACCTTCTTTATATGAACATAGTCATGAAATTTAAGGCAATTGCCTTAAAATCTATGATCTAAAATCTTAATTGGCATGAATTTATGATCATAGCCCTGGTGCATGAAGAACTAAATTGCTTCCTTCTATCACTTGAAGCTTGGTGATACCTCTATTCAATGTCTCCTCAAGTCTACTTTTTATTATAGACATAAAATCCATCCAAATCACATCAAATCTTAGAAGTAGGATGCTGGCATTTTTAAAATTTTACTTATTATATTTGGAGATTTATATTTCTCCCTTCAATAAACTACTTAGAGAAGCTAGCAATAAATACAGACAAGATTCGGGCTTCTTACTAAGCATAATCTGATTTCCTTGGTTTGAGATTAGTTTGCTGTATGAACTCAATTACTGTTTGTAAAACATAGTCACTCTATGGCTTGTTGTGACAGATAAGCACAGCACTGGAGTTCCTTTCAAGAAAGCATCCATTACTCATTTGTAGGGAGGACAATGTGTAGTTGAATACTCATATGCCTTATCGTTACATTGAGAACAAGACCTTTTAATCAATAAAATTCTGGAAGCTTCGGTTTGTTCTAGAAAATGAATGCAACAGCTGAGAACTTTCATCTCCCCTTTTAAGCTTTGTAATTTTTGCTTGATCAGGTTCCCAGTTTTAAGGTAGAGATAAGTGGCTACTTTTGACAGTTGGTTGCAGGATAAAAGATCATCATTGACTTCCATGAGCCAACACCACTTAAATTAGCATTTACAAATTGGTGTATGTTTCTATTCAATGTATGTTGAAGTTTCCAAAGCAATAATAATGGATGGTGATAGTGAGGATGATATAAAAATCTAGAGTTTTTCTGCTTTGCTCATGTGATCTCGAGGGATATTTACAGTGTTGGATTGAATATCAGATTCTCCCTCTATGCATTTAGAAACTTGGGTACCTCTTTGTTGTATCTTCAAGATGATGCCAGTTTGAACTGTGGCTCTTCTCAAGGGTTCTGCCTGATGGAGAAGGAGAAAGAAGACATTTCTGCTGTTACATCTTAAAGATCCTTCCCTTTTTCTGCAGGTCAACATACTTTCACAAGTCTCCTATAGACATCCAAATGCCACATACATTCTGTTTACTATTATCTTCAGAGTTACTATTGCAGCAAAGTCTGATTGGCTTTGCTTGTCTACTCAGCAGAGTTATACCATCATCTGGCTATTCTTTACAGCACATCCTGAAAGACCATAGATTGTGCCATGCCAGTGATGTGTTTTCTCTTGAGACATATCAAAATAAGCACAGGATTAGTTAGAGAATTATATTGGAGGAGGTTTGGTGGGAAAAATTGCACAATTATGGATAGATCTTTGTACAATTGTAGACCTACACCTTGCTTATGATCATAATATAATTTTTTTTTGAGTGTCAATGTGCTGGTCATGTTATAGGCACAGCAAAACCTTCTGAGATTATATTGTGACTCCTCGTAATTTTCTTTTTGCTTCTTTAATGTATTTGATTGTGTTTTTGAGGAGAGAAATCCTCTTTAAACCTTCATCTTTTTTTAAACTAGAGTACATGTGATTGTGTGTGTATTTTAAAACTCCCTGTGCTTATTACAGATGCCATGGGTCTGATTTTAGTGTTTTATACTTAGTAAAAGCTGAGTATAGGTTTCAATTTTATATAACATACTAAAACTGGAAGAAATTTGCTCATTGCCAAATAACTCATGTTCTTAAATTCCAAAATAGCAATTTTAAGTGTGTAATTGGTTCCTTTCATTGACTTTAATTGAAATCAAGCCAGATGAATGATTAAATACTTTAGGAAATTATGTCTTGCAAACAAGTGGAGCTGATGGGAGATGCTGTATTTTGTTGTCTATTGGAAGTAATATATAGGAGTACTCTACAGGCAGTGACTTGAGCCCACCAACAACCCTTTGGGGAGGTAGAGCTATCATTTTAAAATATTCCGTGAAGAAGAGGCATTGAGATAGTCCTTGTAGCTGCCCAAATATTCAGTCTGTTAAGGTCTACTATGCAGCAAATGCTCGCCCGAAAGGAAGAGTCCCATATATGTGTATTCCAAACGCATAGTAGAAAATATGTTTAGATCATACTTGATTGGTTAGTCACACATTTTTATTATCTTAAGCTCAGACAGTTTATTTCAATTAAATCCATTTTATAAAATCCACCCCATGTGTTGTTTTTTTGCACATATCTCTTATGCCTCAATGCATATACATGTGTACTTTAGTGGATAATGATAGATCACTCCAATCCAGTGGATTGAGCACCAAAATTCATGGTGAGTTTTTCCCCCCCCATAGCCTACTCTATGGGTAATGAAACATCTGCAAGAAAACAGCCAAGCTCTGAGAACGCCAAAGACCCCACATGGATGCATGCCTGAGCTTATCTTTTTTTCTTCTTGCTATTACAGAATTGGTTTCCCTAACGAACCAAATGCCTGCTACTTCTGCCCTTTTAATGGAAGGCAGACTTTTGCAGGCTGCTCAAGAGCGATCCTAGGAACTAATTTATGGTGTTTTAAAATAAAACTAATTTTAAATAGAAAGGGTGGGTGTCTGTTTTGCACTGCAAATGTGCATAGGGGGGCGCTGAATGATTACCTCTCTTTCTTTTCAAAGGTCCGTTCGCAGTGGGTCTCCCGTTTGTTTTATGTTCTCTAGGCAGTCTTCATTTCTGCACCTGCTAGGTGACTTTGGAAAGGAAAGGCGAGCCTGCTACCTTTCTTCCACCCCTTTTACAAGCCATGTTTGAAATGGAAATACACAGAAAGTCATAATCTCAGCATTAGCAGCCACTGGCAAAACCTTCTATTAGTGTCAAACAGTATGTTTTCCACCAGGTTGTGACACTTGCTGGACTACAGGGCACAGGAAGGGACACTGATTTAGGGTGATTTATGAAACAAATGTACAGAGTTCTAGACAGCCACTGGCGTTAAAGAATATGGATTCTGTCGTAATGTATCTTGTATACTCTCAACTTGCTATTGGCAGCTTGGAAGTCAAAGTAAAAAATTAAGCATTTTCTTAACAGAAGGGGATACTATAAGGAAAGAGTTTTTTTTAAAAAAAATTCAAACAAAGAAAGCAGCCTGGATATTATAGCCATCCCACCAATCCCATTGTTCTTTGGAAATGCATATATACCCAGGATAAAGACATTATAAAGCTCTACAGAGAATCATTAAAACTGCCAAGAATATCATCAGGCTCCAACTACCAATCCTGGATGACATCTTCATATCTCGCTGTTTGAGGAAGTTGCACAACTTTGTCAGAGATTCTTCCCATCCTGCTTACAATCTTTGCGAACTGTTGCTTTCTGACAGAAGATACAGAACAATTAAAACTCGAGCTACACGTTTTCTGAACGTGAGTTTTTATTTCAGAGCTATAATTGTACTTAACAATGAACTTAAGGACCACCATCAGTGAGCTGTTGGACAGAATTACTTGGTCTGTTGTGTGGATGCTTGTGTGTTTTTAGGGGGTGGGGAATTTGGCAGGTGGGGGTGAGTTTGGGGATTGTCAAGTGTGAGTGTGTGTTGGGCCTGGTCTCTGGGTGTTATGTGAATTTCGTTGTATGTGTATACTGTGTGTATATACGTACAATGACAATAAAGAATTCAAATTATAATTTCCAAATGGAAAGATTTGGGCTGAGATTAGACTTTCACTAAGCAGTGTTATCAGTGTGTGGGAGTGGGTACCACAGCCTGGAAAATTTGGTAGCTAACTTTCAGCACATTGGGATTAGTTTAGAAGATTTTAGCTGCTGCCCTTTCAATTCTACTACCACCTTCTTCAATCTGGTAAGAGGCTCAGTGGCTCAATGGATTTTGGAAGCCAGAGACGGTCTCAGTTCTGGCGGTTCAAGCTTTAGCACTGCATGTCAGGATGAGTTCCCATCACTGGCCTCAGCTTTTGTCCCCCTAACAGTTTGAAAGCATTTTCTTTTATCTTTTAATTTTTAAATTTATACGTTTTTTTCCTTTAATATACAAAAGTGCTTTGTCACCAGTGTATTGTCTTAGTCCATTTACTTTGACAAAATAATAATAATCGTGCCAGTAGTAATAGTAATAATAATCATAATAACAGTGATAATACTAATGCTTGCTTACATGTAATAATAATCTTTCAGCATTTGCTTTTACATAACAATAATCTTTTATCTTCTAATTTCTACCTCTTTTATCTAACCACTGATAAAATGAGTCCCATGTTGTAAAATATTCTGTTTCTTCCTTGTTTTTTTTTATTGTTAATGTCAATCTATCCATCTCTGCACAGTCTAATATTTTTCTAATTATATTTTCATCTCTAGGGGAGTTTGAAAGCATTCTCTATTTAGATAAATAGGCCTCACTTTGGTTGATACTCCAGGCAGTCAATCAGATTCCTGATGGCTCTGGACTTTCCTGGTTTTGGTGCCTGTTTGCAAGACAGCTCCAGGAAGGAAGGAGACCTTGAATGATGCTGCAGGAAGAACCACTTTTTTGTCTCTGGTGTGAAGCCAGCATGGAGCATCTTCGGAAGCACGCAGGTGTGTCCTTCAACAGGGCTGGTATCTTGGCCAATCAATAGCATTGTGGTCTCCTGGCTACTGTATCAATGCCATACACTAATAATAATAGTGATAACAACAACAGCAGCAATAACAACAACATCAACAACAATTTTTGATAAGAAAGACAAAAAAAAGTCTGGATAGTGGATGTGGCAGTGCCTGGAGAAAGCAGAAGAGAAAGAACTGGAGAAGCTAATAAAATACAAAGACTTACAAATAGAAATAGAACGGCTGTGGCAAAGGCAAGCAAGGGTAGCACCAATAGCAATAGGCAGCTTGGGTTCAATCCCAAAACAACTGGAGCACCATTTGAACACCATCAGTGGCATTGACACATTCACTATCAGTCAATTGCAGAAAGCGGCTTTACTTGGAGCAGCTTCCATCCCGTGGCGATTTCTGTACACCATCAAACATCAGACCTGCCTATCCCAGGTCCAAACCCAATCTGAACATCTGGCTGATTGTGCTAATAATAATAATAAAATAAAAACGCAGCAACTCAAATCTTCACAGCTTTAATCTACAAACAAACTTCTCTGTAGATAAAAGATGGCTTGCGGCCAATTAGTCCAACCAGAAAAGCCTTGACAGAATTCTTCAGATAAGCCGGAGTCTCTACACACAATGCTGGATCCTTAGACCGTTTTTGCCTTCTGCAAAGGCAAAAACCTTTTGAAACCAGGCTTATATTCCCTGGAGGGAGGGGCCATTACGTTGCATCCTTACTCCTGAGTCAACTGTGCTGCTCCAGCTGTTCTCTTCTATGAATCATCCTGCGCTCATGCGCACCTGGCCCAGGCTCCACGGGAACCTCCTCATCACTGCTGCCAGCCCGCACAATCCCTGAAGGCAGCAGTCCACTCCCTGATGGTCCCAACCCCTCATCCGAACTCCTCGCTCTCCTCCACCGTCCGCACCTGCTGCCGGCTAACCACAACATGATCTGTGATATGAAACCCAGCATAGTTATCTCGTTTGCTGTGTACACTGTCATTTTTGTGTCTACTACTACTACTACTGCTACTAACAACAACAACAACAATTATTATTATTATTATTATTATTATTATTATTAATATTATTAAATAATAATAATAATTATTATTATTCAATCTGGTACAATCTGATACCTTTTGGCTTCTAAGTACCAGATGGGGGCCACCTATAAATGATACAAACAAACAAACAAAGACCTGTGAAGGATGCCAGTTTGGGAAAGCTGTTATACTTTAATTAGGTTGGGACTCGTATATCAGGAGAGACTGAAGCAAAGCCCTGGAATATCTGGCTTGTACATCAGCCCTATGAGTAATCTCTGACATCTCCCTTGCAAAGGATTAGGTAGCAGACCCTTCTCAGAGAGCCATTACCAACTAAGTAGACAAAAAGTGAACTAAATGGACAAATGGGCAGGTGTGATTTAACTCAGCTTCTATCCACTCTCATTCATCCTGGGGAATTCATGGTCAAGTCTAATCTGGCAGCCCAGAACACGGGGTATAAATATCAGAAAATGAGCACTGATTTAAGAGTCTGGAATTCGATGGGCAAGAAACCTCCTTATGCTGTGAATAAATGCTTTATCTGCTAGACAGAGATTATAATTTTCTGCACATTTTTTTGGAGTGTGGGGAGGTGTATCTTAATTTTGTTGGTGTTGTTGTTTTAGGGATTTGTTACTGGATGGGGAAGGGGTGCTGTTGTGGTCTGGAAAGCAATATGGAGAAAAAGTGAAGAGCATTTGGGGGATAAAACAAAGGCTGTTAGCAACAGTTCTGTGCAACAGTTGTTGAGCACACAAATTGAACACGCGGGCTTCTTGTTTATGTGTACATCATTTTCCAAAAATCAGGCATTTATCATTTATTCTTTAAGATTTTAGCCCATTTGGTACCTTTTGTCTTTGGTGCCTAGGTTATTTTTAGCTTTCCAGTTTATATTCCAGATTTTGTCTAATTTTTGTAGGATTCTTTCCAAAGTGACATGATAATAGAGCAGGCTTAGTGACCTTCTCTAACAGTAATTTCTTCCTCTGGGCATTAGAATTGATTTTCCCCCACCCTCATCTTGGCATGTGAAGATTCAAAGCATGCCCCTTGCCCCAAATCCCAAGAGCTTACTGTGGCATCGGAAGCAAACATGGGGGAGAGAATTACCGCTTCTGGAGCATTTGTCATGGAAGTTGAAGGACTACGAAGATCATCGGAGCCAGCTTGGCTGTTACTTACTGTAGGATGACAAGTTGTTTTGAAGACAGTACATTCTTTGGAAGCCCGAGAAGTGATGCTGGGACCTGATTTTTCAAGCAAACAGCATGCAAAGCCACGGAGACTGTGTGTAGATGGTACCACTTCATTGCTTTATGCCTAATTTGGCTCTTGTTATCTGAGCTGGTTATAGACAAAAAAGCATATTTAACTTCCTGCTGTAACACTATCTCTTGCCATCTCTTGGTTGCCTGTAGGTGTTGCAGAAACAATTTCTTCTGTCCAAATTATTATGCTAGAAGCAATTGAGAAAAAAAATCTGTTGGAGACAGTGGTGGGATTCAAATTTTTTTTACTGCCGGTTCTGTGGGTGTGGCATGGCTTGGTGGGCATGGCAGGGGAAGGATACTGCAAAATCTCCATTCCCTGCCCACCCCACTAACCTGCTTTGCAGCTCCGTTCTCCTGTGCAGGGCAACCAAAGGAGACCCAGCCAATCAGCTGGGACTCAGGAGGCACAGAATAGATGGGGGCGGGGCCAGTCGGAGGTGGTATTTGCCAGTTCTCCGAATTACTTAACATTTCCGCTACCGTTTCTCCAGAACTGGTCAGAGCCTGCGGAATACCACCTCTGGTTGGAGAGTATCTATTTTCCGGAATGTTGGAGATGGGTGCAATTCCACCAAACATTCAAGGGTATACAAGAAAAAGTAAATTTACAATAGGCCGTATGTATTGGGAGAAATGTATGCTAATCTTTTTTTTTTCTAGAATAAACAAAGTTACAGCAAGGTAAAAATGGTGAACCGGATACAAACAGAAAAAGACTTCAACCTTACACTGTGGCATTTAGTTCATCCAGGTCAAAATTGTCTTCCGATTGCCACTTCTTGGAGTCTCAGATAGTTTTTCTCTACAATTATTTTTCACTTAATTGCAGTGATTAATCTACAATTTGAATTAGTAATACCAGGGTGTCAACTTGGGTCCTATGGTCCCTTGCCAGACATATAGTGATATCCTGCCATGACCATTTATTTTATTTGACTCTTATCAATCAGTGAGCTTATTACCACTAAGTGGAAAAGGGTAAGCAGGAAGCTTCAGGATTTTGTGAAATGTTCAATCCTTAGACAGTGAGTTACAATATCATCTTGAAATTGGTTTCTTCAGCTTCATTTATAAGCAAGAGAACTGCAGAAGGCATGAAGGGATTGGAAGAACAAAGCCAAAATCAGCTTTCCTTGTGTGGAGGTTCTCAAAACTCTGGACTTTTCCCTTAAATTATCAGTAATGCTGACTAGGAATTCTGGGAGGTGAATCTGGGAGGTGAATCTGGAAGGCACTCAACTTGCAGAAGATTGTTGGAGAAATGTTTTTTTTTTTGCTTCAACAATATCTGCTGGAGGAGAGGACTGAAGCTTTATTACACTGAAAACATTTGAGAGTAATTAATCCAAGCTAATAGGATGTTAACTTTTCTAGACTCTGCTGACTTGGCTTGTGAAGTTCCAAGATAGAGGAGGAACAGTCAACCCCAGCCCAAGAACGACATAGAACAATCCAGACAAAGATCAATTCTTTATCTGTTCACATCCAATAGACAGAATCTTGCCAGACTAAACCCTTACTACTCTCATCTTACTGGATATAACCCTAACTCTCTTGGGTCTGCTTGGGCGAGGGAGGTGCTGGACTAGATGACCTACAAGGCCCCTTCCAACTCTGTTAATCTGTATCTTCCTCTGTCTCTTATCCAGCTCTGGACTGGGCTGCCTCTTGTCCCCCTTCTGGAATATTCTCCCTCCTTCCTGGGAAATCGCTGCTTCACTGCAGCCCATCACATTACCTCCCCTCCATAGATACCATTCCTCATGCCAACAAACATTTTGAGAGAACAGGAAGCTCTAGCTAAACCTTGAAAAAATCCCCACTTTTTTTCTTTCAAGGCTGCGTGCACAGTTTTCTCAAGCAATTGTCCATTCAGTTGACTCAGATAAACCTTGTTTAGTTTCAGCAGAGCTGCTGTTTCATCTCCTTTCAGCCCAGGGATGGGCCATCCGCCTAGCTCCATTTACCACTTGACATGGTACCCTAAACAAATTATCTTTGAAGAAAAGCAATTCTTGGAAGTTAAAAAGAAAAAAAAAGTGTGTTTGCTCTTCAAGTTATCCTATAAAATTTGATCTAACCTTTTACTTTTCAGCTTTTTTCAGACAATTTGTGTATCATTATCTGGCTTTGATAGATAAATGTATTTTAGGGCTACAAATTACGCAGTATAAATAGACCGATTTTGCATAGGCTCTTTGTTTTCACAGAGTTGAATATCTTGGATGAGATTGTCAGAATTTTAAAACTCCTTTTTGCCATAGTGAAAGGGTAGCATTTAAAAGGAAAAGGAACATAATGTTTCCATTTCTCCTTTGTTAACCATTTTGTTGAAATGGTTTCTTGCTTTGTTTTTGCTGCCCATCACTGGTAAATGGAAATAGAATGGAAGGAGAATAAACTCTTTTTTGTTTAAGGATGGGATCTTCTTTTGCATGTTCATAAGTAATACTGCATTGTAAAATAAAGAGCTAGTTGAAATGTTCTAAAAGATGCCTTTCATAGCAGTAATAATTGGCTTTCCTTCTTTGGTGAGGTTCCAATTCCTAAAACCGTCTTTATTTTTTCAAATAAAGCCTCATTTTATGTGAAGGGTATAGAACTGTAAAGTTTTATTCCAATTCTTTTAAAAAAACTTTTATTAAAGTTTTAGCTAGTTCACCTTCATGGCAATGCATCGACACCATATTATTTTCCCTTATAAGTATGAATTGGGGTTAGGTGTGACAGTTGCTCTAGGATGTGGGTAGTGGAAAATCCTAATCCCCAGGTGAATCTCTGAGGAAAAATTGCCAAATGCCTTTCTTTTTCTGGGGTGATGATAGTGAGAAGAAGACCTCCCCTCGCGTTCCTTCACAGAAATGTGTTGTCTATTTGATAATACGTTATCCATTTGGTCACATTCCCAGCCATCTATCATAAGGAAAGGGAGGGAAAAAAAATCCGAACTATTTTCCTATCAGTTTTCATTTAATCTGGTGAAAGAGAATCTGCTTTCAAAAATAAAAGGGAATTTCATTGATCTGCATGGAGTGAAGTATTTTCATAATTGTGCATTGCTGGAATGATATGGTTGAATGTCTTGCTTTCCTTCTTGCTTTCCTTCTTCCTTGGGATCCAAATTATTATTATTAGCTTCTCCCAGTTCATTCCCACCAACAATCAAGGATTAAACAATACCCAATCACAGAATTCCTAACTCAGACAAACTGCCTAACAGTACGCCACCATCTAATCAATGAACCACCACTAACACTCCGAGCAGCATTGACTGAGCAAGCTACTAGCTGTAGGAGAAGGATGGCAGAACTTTGGGGCAGAGTTAAAGGAGGGATCAGCCTAGAATCTCTTTGTAGCCACAAACTGACTAATTCCAAGCCCCCTTCTACTCTATAGACCTCTTTTAACTAAGCAGGTCCTAACAATTGGTTGAGAAGATTCCTGTACACAGTCTAGTCATGACTAGCACCAATAATGTTTCCTAGTTTGGATAAGAAAACATCTGCAAGAAACCAAGCAAGCTCAGAGAGCACTAAGGACCTCTCATGTCAACCCTGAGCTACAAATATTCTCCTTCATTAGTGTGCATGGTCTTTTTATCAATAAATTAATTTAATTGGACTTCAGATGTAGACGTGGTCTTTCACTTCTGATACTAGCATACAAAAGAGGGCAACCCTCACTCCCTTGTAGCACTGATGATGTTACTCAAGTTTGGTAATGAATGTCTGCAAAAGAACAACCAAACTCAGAGAGCACCGATGACCCATCCCAAAACTCCCCAGCCAGCTATTTATTCTTGTCTTCCACATATCTTCAACTGAGGAAGTTAAAATTCAGGAATCTTAAAGTTGGCAAGGTTGGCCTGATTTAGAATGTGCAAGCTTCTAGGTCATTCTGAGGTTGCCCGCAAAATGTTACAGGGAGAAGAGAGAGTGAAATCCACACACCGGCAAAAAGAGGCCAATTAGTCAGCCACATGGTCTGCCAATTACAAAACACCCAATTATCAAAAGGCAAACCACTGTATTTAGACCATGTATTTGCATCTTCCAAGAATGCAAATCCAAGAATGATCCTTAGCATCCCAGGTTACCTCTTCTCTCTTCCACTCTTACGAAGGATCCCACCGTCTCCCTGTGTTGTCTATGGAGATTCTCAGTCACCCAGGTCCCAAAGGCACTTTTTCAAGAGGCCCCTGGACTTTCTTTGTATTTTCCTTGAAGACATTTCGCTTCTCGTCCAAGAAGTTTCTTCACCTCTCACTGGGTGGAAGGATTTATATTCCTTGCAGTCATCTGATTATTAGCACTGTTTCTGAAAGTCTTCTGCTGCGTTAAATCTCAAGGGGAGACATCAAAGGGAAGTTCTTCCATAGGGTCTTTTCAACTTGGGTAGGTGTGAGCAAGCAGGTTTTGGAGTGATGGAAAAATATCTAACATTAAAAAACAAAACAAGCAATCTTTGCTTCCACAGGGCAAGGAAACATCTGAGAAATTATAGTGCAGATGTTGGCAAAGCATTAAATTAGACGCTGCAGCCCGCTGCCTGCTTTACCTCCTAATATTAGGAATGTATGAATCAGTAGAAATCCAGAGTGTGGTGATGATGGTGGCGTCACAGCCTTCAGCTCTTTATCTCGGCTATTTTTAAAATCTGCTGAAATATCTGCATCCATTTTTCATCAGCAATTTTCCCTGATACTCAATGCTTTCTAATAAAGCCTTCCTCAAAATGAATTTAATGACTTTCTCCCAACACACTTTTTAAACACAAATATCTTATTGTCGGCTTTCTGATACAAGCTTCCCTGATGTACACTTATATTGCTTAAAAAGTAAATAAAGCTAAGTCTTATTAAAGCACTAGCGATCCTAATATCCGGGTTTCAAAACAGTCCTCCAAATATTATGTCTTTTCATGGGCAAACAGACATTTCTTCCTCTCTATGATTTGGAGTGGACAATAAGTCGGTGATAGCAAAATACATTGATTGCAACAATCTGCTCTGTGACAAAGTCCACCTTAATGGATTTTTACCAGTTCTTTTCCTTTAAATGTCTTTCTTTTATACTCTCATCCAACACTGGCTTGATATTCAAGCAGGATTATGGATTAGTTATAGCTATTTGTCTCAGAACAAAGTCATGGCGTACGGCAGAGTAAAATTCTGGGAGCATTTTAGAAGCTGAGTTTCCTTTCATCTGTTTTTAGTCCTCCTGGGCAAAGCTAGGTCCTCCTTACCTCTATTTGCTTTAATTAATGCATGCACCGCAATGCTATGCCTGCTGTGTGTTAACCCTCATTTCTTTTTAATGCAGTTTTTGACCTTTCCCTTACCACTCATTTAAACAACAACCCAAAGTCCTATTTCTCCTTTAGTGATGGTATGGTATATATCAAGTAAAAGCAAAGTATTCAGAAGATGTTTTCCCACACTGCATTTATCAGAGAGGACATTCCATCCTACCTTTACAGACATTAGCAATAGCACTTAAACTTATATACCGCTTTATAGTGCTTTCCAGCCCTCTCAAAGCAGTTTACCTGCCCCCAACAATTTCAGTCCTCATTTTACCCACCTCGAAGGATGGAAGGCTGAGTCAACCTTGAGCCTGGTGGGAATTGAACTGTCAAATTGCAGGGGAGTAGCTTGCAGTACTGCATTCTAGCCACTGCACCACCGAGGCTCTCTAGACAACTCACTAGACAACCTGTGCCTCATTGGGTCATCATTTTAATTCTATAATCATGGAGCACACTGGTGATTTTGGCCCAGGCTTGATGACTTAGCAGTTAAGACACTGGAGTTGTTTAGTAGAAAGCTGGCAGCCCAGGTTTGAGATCCAAGTACCAGAGGTGGTATTCAGCAGGTTCTGATCAGTTCTGGAGAACCAGTAGTGGAAATTTTGAGTAGTTTGGAGAATCGGCAAATCCCACCTCTGACTGGTCCTGCTCCCATCTATTCTCCACCTCCTGAGTCCCAGCAGATTGGCTGAGTCTTCTTTGGTTGCCCTGCACAGGAGAATGGAGCTGGAAATCAGGTTAGTGGGGTGGGGAGGAAATGGAGATTTTACAGTATCCTTCCCCTGCCACGCCCACAAAGCCATGTCCATCAAGCCATGACATGCCCACCAAGCCACACCCACAGAACGGTAGTAAAAATGTTTGAATCCCACCACTGCTGAGCGCCATGTGATGTAGTGAGCTTCACCCCACTGCCAACCTCTTAGAGCATGGCAATGCAAGTAGATAAATAGGTACCACTTTGGTTGGAAGGTAACACTGCCCTGTGATGTCATGCAGGCCACATGACTGTAGAAATATCATAACGACAGGCTCAGTGGCCTTGAAATGGAGATGAGCTTTGCCCCTGTAGTTTTTAATGTCTAGCAGAAGAAAATTCACAGGGAATCCTCCTATCTTTTTTCATCTAACCCACCTCACAGGGTTACTGTTACGAGAAAAAAAAATGAAGGGAGGGAATGCTGTTTACAATATCCCGAGTATCTAGAAAAAAGATAGGATATAAATCCAATCAATCTAACTAATGAAAGGCTTAGAAACGGCCGAAAAACTGCTGCAAACCCATTTGAATATTTCACTTTCCTTAATTTATTTTTAATTATAAGATCAAGAAACATTGCTTCCCAGAAAAGACTTTTCTACTTTCCTTTTGTTTTGTTTTGTTTTTAGTTTGGCAAAGAAAATGGCAGATCTGCCTTAAAAGCCGGGATAGTCATTCCTGTATCTTTAAGCTTTCCTCCTCCTTTTTTTTTTTTGGCATATGTGCCCCACAGACAGAATGGCAACCCTATGAAAGGGCTGGCGAAATGGGATTTAATGAATCATTGGCAGAGATGCCGCCTGCGTGCGTGTTTCATCAATAATGCAAAGTTTTAATTGCAACATGAACATTGGAGCTTTATGAAGATTGTCCTGTGGAATGTTTGCTTTGCAAAATAATTGGTATCTCTCTGTGAGATAAGAGTGATATTAGTTACGAGATATAATTCCGACAGCAAATTTTTATCGTTGGAAACAAAAGAGGAAGCTTGGTGGCATAGTAACACTGCATTTCTGAGAAGCAGAGGGGCTGATTTTCAATCCCAGAGCTTCTGCAGTTGTAGGATTTCTTAATAGCAGGCAACAATCAACATCTTACTTTGAATAAATCATTTGTACACATGCAGTAAACATTACTGTTTTTTCTCCTTCCAGATCCTGTTCAGTTTTCCATTTGTCATCATACCTGAGCTTCAGTCCTAGTAGCTTCTTATTATGTAGCCTCTCCTTGACTCTTTATATTCTTTTGATTTCACTCAGGCTAGGAGAGTAATTCAAGAAAAGGTTTTAGTTACTGAAATCCCAAATGAAAGAGGACTCACCCTAAATTCTGCCCAAACTTAGTTTAACCATTTGAGATGGGAATCTTAATTTTACTTCTGCCCATCTCCTACTTTTCAAATTCCTTGACTTCCAATTCAATCTTTTGGCAAAAGAAACCTGTTTCTTCAACCAGGAAGTATTTTTTTTACCTACAGAGGTAGTTTTTTTTTTTTTTGGAAATGTTTATCTTTTTAATTTGGCAGGAGGTTTGTGTTGTTTTTCCATTAAAAGCATCATTGATATCCTGGCCAAAATTTGGTATCCTCCACAATTCCTCAAAACCGTAAGTAATCTGGGTGGCATTGTGGAAAGAAACTGGTGTCCCCTGATCAAATGTCATTTACTGCTCTTTGTGTAGAAAGTGGAGAAAATGAAGTGTGTCTGAATGTTGTACTAAAGAATACACGGAAGCTAATGGACTCGGCACAGATAGCCATGCGTAACTCTTGCTAAGTTGTCCATTCATTTTGGCTGAGATAGCAGATCCATGCATCAAAAACATTGTTCTAAATGAGGCAGGACAAAGACAAGACACAATTGCCAATTCAGAGGAAGAGCGGGAAAAAATGATGGACGGCATTTGGAGAAAGTTCTGCCATGTAGCCATCTTGAAGATGGGTTTAGAAGATGAAAAGTCTCAGAATTATTATTATTTTCCCCCACAAGAAAATGTGATCTGATAAATTTTGGCTCAGCTCTCCTTAAATCTTTTCTTCCTTGCTAGACTTTGTCTCATTTCTATACTTTTGCTGACAGCATCATCTTTTCCCCAGATTTCACCCATAAAGGGACCACTAACTTCTGAGTTATGGCTTCTTGGAATTACACCTTGTAGGGTTTTTTTTTAGCTTATCTTCAGAACAAAATGTTTTATCATAACATGATGTCAGGTGAACTTTAAGGATTTAAGTAATGATCTGGCTCATATATATGAATGCCACAAATTAATATATGATTTCCGAAATCTGGTGTCAAACACTTTATTAGTGTTGATCAAGTCATGCCACCATAATTAACAGGGACCAGAACAAATGAATAGGATGTTGAATTCACTATTAAGATTTCTGGCTAGAATAGAATAGAATAGAATAGAATAGAATAGAATAGAATAGAATAGAATAGAATAGAATAGTTTATTGGCCAAGTGTGATTAGACACACAAGGAATTTGTCTTGGTGTAAATACTTTCAGTATACATAAAGAAAAGATACATTAGTTAAGAATCAAGAATCATAACGTACAACATTTAATGGTAGTCATAGGGTACAATCAACAATCAAATCATACTAGGAAACAGTCAATAAAAATCGTAAGGATACAAGTGACAAAGTTACAGTCCTACAATCACAAGTGGGAGGGGATGGGTGATAAGGAGTGATGAGAAGATTAACAGTAATAGTAGTGCACACTTTGCTAATATTCTAAATGAAAAAAAGTTCTTACTGATAAGTTGAAGACCTTTCATGTTTAATACTTGAAATTTTTTTCTTTTGAATTACTTGAAAATGTGCATTTTTAAGATGGTTTTATATTTTCAGGTTCCTATTGACCAATTCTATCACCTAGACCAGTGTTTCTCTACCTTAGCAACTTTAAGATGTGTGGACTTCAACTCCCAGAATTCCCCAAGCAGCTAGGTGTCTGGGGGTCCCACCCCTTAACTCCCCCAGCAAAGGTTTGCAAATGCAGAGAATTCTGATTCTTTGAATTCAATTGAAGAATCTCAGCAATGGTTTGTGGACTCAACCTTATTGCAAATTATTATTTATGAAGCTGGTTCATTTTCATTAACCACAGCAAGGTGTTATGGTAATTTAGAATCAGGTGTGACCTTTTTTCAAATAATAGGGAAACATCTGTTTCTGCTTTCCATTTTCTTGAAGCTATTTTTGAAAGTGGGACACAAAAATATTAAGGTCACTTCAGCTAATTTTGGTGATCCTAAACTGGTTTTACATCTGCTCAAGACATTTGGGATTGTCCTCAATGTTCTTGTCAAATATAGAAAACAAATTTCTGCTGGGAAATAGGGAATTCCCTGTGAGCAAAGGAGAAGCTGAATCCAAAATCTAGGAAACATATTGCTATGTACCCAACTTAGCATTACTATGGGAAGAAGCTGAAAGTATAGGTTGGAATTGTTAAATTTGATTAAAATACCAATTTTACTGTTTCTAAATAAGGGTAGAAATTCATAGATGTAGGTAATGAAGGGGTAATGTTCAAGGGTTAAAGCTTATGTCTGGAGCAGACTCCAACTTTAACAAGGTAGATTAACACAAGCAATTTTTTCTCCCAGCATGTCAGAAAACTTGGCGATTAAATAGAGCCATCGGGAGTAATTTTAGAGACAGCTTGCCTTTCAAGCAATGATGATGAAGGAAAACAACAACAACAACAACAACAAAGAAGCAACAATATAGACTCCATTTACATACATATATACATATATATATATATATCCCTAGATTAGTGTTGTTTAAGATAATAATTTTAGTTTTGTTTAAATGCCTTCCTATAATAGGGACACTTTGGAAAATGTGATAAACAAAGACTATTAAATGGAGAGTTTCCACATTGCTTAATTCATTCATCATATTCACTGCCCAAAGATGGGGTGAATGCAGCTATTTGGATAATATCAGAAAAAGAAGATGGTGTCAGTCTGGTTTAGAGAGCGTCCATCAGGAGCTCTCCATGGTGCTGCAGAAATCTTGCCCTCTACACAAGGTGTTTGCCAGCTCTTTGCAGATGCCGTTGAACCTTGAGATCTTGGAGATGTTTGGACTTCCACTCCTGATGGTTGAAGAATACAGGGAGTTGACGTCCATACCTCTTAAAGTCGAAAAGGTTGAGAATCACTGGTCTACAGTATCATTTGTAGTCCAAAAGCTGCTACGTTAAAGGGTACTGATGAATTTATAAAAGGACTGCCATTGTGGGCAGGGTGAGACAGAAAACCTTTGTGCCAGAAGGCAAATTTGATTGGGTCCTTGCCATTAGCATGTTTCGTTTCATTCATACCTTTTTGCCCCTTCCCATAGCATATGGATACCTTCCTAAACAAAGGGTGATGAGAAATGGCTATGCGTCCTTTTTATTTGCAAAAAATGCCTTTAGGGCTAATGTATAGCCCAGAGCCTTTCTGGGAGGTGTAGAGAATACGGGAAGCATTTTCTCTTCTTTGTGGCCTGTCAGTTTCCCCTTAATTCGTTTTAAGTTAAAAGCCCCAGGTTGGGAGGCTGGGGAATACATACGGGAGGAAGCTGGGTGCTCCCTTGCTTAGGACTCATTTTTAGTCTTCTAGCTATATGGGGAGAAACAGAAATATAGAGTATCGGGCTCTATCTTGTACTGCTTAGAAGTGATTTTAATCGGCTTCTTTCAATTAGCAAGGTTTATTAAGCTGGAAGGAAAAAAAAAGCTTAAATGGCTGTTCCAGCAACATTATTAGCTGTACCACAATAAAAACTTGATTCATTCCCAAAGCACGTCATTACCGTAACTAATGTTTTATGCAGTTTTCCTGGCTTAAAATGACCAGTATAAGGAAATTGCAGGTTAGAATGGAAATGTGTACAGTATTTGTGAGGGTGCGTTTGTGTGTGAGAGTGAGAATATGTACGTCTGTATATAGAAATGGCAGAGAATGTTGCTGATTTAGTTCAGTTATTCTATTCTATTCTATTCTATTCTATTCTATTCTATTCTATTCTATTCTATTCTATTCTATTCTATTCTATTCTATTCTGCTTCCCAGGATTATTTGAAACTTCAAATTGGATTCCATAAAAGTGCTTTGGAAAATGTAGAAACCTAGCACTGGTCTGCAGATCCTTGAACCATTTGCATTTTTCCCAGCATCAGATGACAGTTGCTTGATACTAGAAAAAGATACAGTTGCTTTAATGAGTTTCAGACAATTTCTCTGTTCTAGTGCACTTCAAGGCAGCTTTTTAGAACTAAATTTGAAATGCTGCTCTGCTAGTTAGCATGTTGCTACTTAATAGTACATCAAAGATAGTTTAAGTAAAATGTATTATACATAAATATAGAATGTCTCTGTGTGTATAGCCTAAACCAAATCCGAGGCAGATTCTTGATTGATTGCAAGTCTGTTAAGGGTACTTTATATGAGCTACAAAAATCTGGATGATTGCAAGAGAGTAGCCAATAAGTGAACTGCTAATAGTTAAGAAGATGAAAACTTATTTGGAATTATTTTTTAACAGATATGTACAATTTTACGTTTTAGAAGTAGAACATAATGCTTTCTAATTTTCTAAGCCTATAGCGGCTATGGATTTTAATATTATTTAGGAAATAACTAAATAAGAGCATTATGTCATAATAATGTGCCTGATAAGAACTAATTAAGAATCTAGGATAATATAAGCATTTTAAGCAAGCTACAGTATTTTCTTTTGTAACTCAATTTTTTGTTCGCAAAGTTTGTGATCCTTGCTTAGCTAGAGATTGAGTTGACTATAGTGGAGGTGATTAAAATTTGTTTAGGTTAAACTAATTTGTTCAAACGTCCATTATGATAACTTAGTCTTTCCTTCTTCATCTTTCCTTAAGGGCAAATCTTTTTTGGTCTGCGTTTTTTTTTGGCAACCTAACTAATTCTCAGTCAACAGCAGATTGGTATACAATTGTCCTTTGAATCGGTTGTGGCTATGATGTTTTGCACCTCACTTCCTGGAATAGAAAAAGACAATCCCCCAAAAAGTGTTCAGGGAAAGTTGAGTGCAAACATTCTGTCAGGCTTTTCTCTGATCAATATGTGAAACTGGAAAGCTTGCAACTGGAGATTCAAGGACACGGCTCTGATAAGTTCTTTTTTATTGCAGATGCTAGAAAATGGTTAATAACACAGAAAACCAGTTATTGCCCACTGTAAGATTTATGTCATATATGTCTTTTGTCTCTCTGTCCATCCAGCCCTCTATATTTCCATCTGTTTTATCTGCCTATCTGTCAGACTCCATGTTTATGTCTCTTTCTTCTGACCTTACCTTAACAATTGATAACCCCTTGGTTCTTGTAGGATAAAAGTTGACATTTCTGCATTTTTTCTAACAGGTCAGCCTCTTCTTAGGTCTTTGGTTCCCATCTTGCATGCTCCAGGCCCACCTTGTCTCTGTTTCCAGAGCAATTACACATGTAAAGAAGTATAAAATTCTCACACAATTTTGTTCTTGAGAAATTGCAGGCGATTCAGAAACTCAACAGAACAGTTATGATTAAATCTTTGGAAAATTTACAATGAACCAAAAAATAGAAATTCATCTTTAGGTCCCTCTATAAACAGAAGTTGTATTTTTTGTAACTTTTTTTCCAGGGTGAAAGCCACATTCATGCCTAAATTTATTTCCAAAAAAAAAAAAAAAAAGAAATGGCTGGTATCAGAGCAAAAATGAAATTTGACTTCATTTAAATTAAGTAGAATTAAATTAAATTCATTCAATGCAATTAAAATGATTACTCGCAACTATTCATTTTTTCTCTCTGTTCTTAATTGCCTTCTAACGTTACTGTAGGTAAAGGAAGGTGAAATTTTACATGTAACAGGCCTAGAATCACAACAGTAAAACAGGTAGACTTTTAGCCTCCTTGAGGGATTGACGTTTGTTTGAAGATCACCACTGAATGAAACTGGAAAAAGAATCTGTCTTAATTTCATTCAGAATCTGAAGTTAGAAAGATGACAAATTCAGGAAAAGGAATTTGCTGGACAAAAATCAATAGATGGACAAGAACTACCAGGATACATCTAAACTCATTTGTCTTGGTCTGGCTAGGATTATTTTAAAATCACAATATGATACTATACAGTGCAACGCGTTAGAATATAATACATTTGCCTTTTTTACAGCCAGCATAAAGTAAAAACATAAAGGATGTGACATAAAAACAGTTTATCAGTATTCTCACACAACTGATTTTGAAAAATTTGTAAGAATATTGAGGATGGAATTAAGAGACGGGGAGGTAAAGCTAAAATTAAAGCCTAAATTTGTGGAGTCCTGTAAATTGATTGTGGTTAGGTAGACTTCAACTTCCAGAATTCCTCAGCCAGCCATGCTGAGACAGCCAATTCTGGGAGTTTGAAGTGCACAAGTCTTGCCAAGTTTGGAGGCCCCAGATCTTGAGTATCAAAACACCTCTGTGTGTGGCTTAACAAATACCAGTTGGTTTCAGACAAGGCAAGGCCTGTAAAAAATGAGGAAGGAGAAAGAGATTGTCAAACTTAAGGAATTCTCATCAGAATTTCTTAAGACCAGATCAGACCAGAGCAGGTAGCAACATCACTGATGGGGAAACACAAGTAGGTCATTTTTGGGTAGAAGCCTAAGCAGCAAAGGGGATAGAATAATAATTATATATTACGATGACATGGAGGATACGTAAGTGATGGGTTGTCATCTTTTTCAACTCAGCATCCAAACCTACTGTGATGACCAGGGCGTGGCAAGTCACACAAGCAAGAAAAGTCCCTTTAGTACCTCCAACTTTGCCCCCAATATCTAGTTATCTTCAGCTGGAGAAAAGACTCTCCCAAGAACAGTCTTTAAGTGGAAGAAATTCAGTCCGAAAACAAAGTACATATAATCTGTAAATAAAAATCCACACAAACCACACTGCAGCAATTAACTGAACAAGGCAGGATAAGGAATTGCAGACTTCAAAGGCCAATAAAACACACAGTTGGGAAGACGCCAGGAACCCAGATAAGCCTCGACAATAAAAGATAACTCACAATTTGCTTCCAACAAGTTGCTGTGCACAAACTCCCTTTTTAAACACTGTGTTCCCAGCTGCAGCTAATGAAGGGAATCAGGGCCCTTTCCTCCCCCATAAGCCATGCAACTCACATTGCTCCCTTCTCCGTTCCTCCCTGCATGCCCTAGGATGAAGAGGGGATGAGCCAGGTTCTTCCTCTGAACACCCTCTGCCTTGCTTTACCTCTCCCCTTCTCTGCCCAGCCAGATTGTGCCCTTCCCCAGTTTCTTCCACAGCCAACAGCCACCCTCCCACTCTCTGTCAGCTGCTCGGCCTCCCCCTTGGAATCAGATTTACACAACCCAGGTAATATCAGGCCATATTTTTGAATAGCAGGAGATAAATACCTACCTCTATGCTTTTCTGTGTTTTAAATTAGGAGACAATCCTTCCTTATACTGTTTGCTTATATTCTCGGACATTTTTTTTAATTGACTTTCCAAAAGGGATACTTTGGCATCTGTTACATATAATGCAGAGGTGATTATAGTCCCGAGACTTGGCTTTAGGGCATTCAACAAGCTCCTGCAACCATGAATTTGTTGGCGTTCACACAATGTGTGGCTAACCTTTTCCAAGAGTAGCTATGTGGATGTGTCTCGGTTCCGGCTGCCAGCAGAACACTGACATTTGGCAAATAGCCTTCCCAGAATAAACTATTCCAAAAGATGTTAGTCTCTATTCATCAAAAGCTGTCGCCCCAGGAATTCCGCCCCCCCCGCCATGTAAGTCCCCTTTCTTCAGACAGATCTTTCTCCTCCTCCCCATCTTCCTTGTGTCTCTGGTATATCTATGAAAACAGGGACATTATTAACATATTAATGATCAGATGTTATGTGTTAGGCTTGCATTTTAAAAGTCCTTCACCAGGCAAAAAAGAAGGATGGTTTGACAGTCTTAATTCAACACAAGACGACAAATGCAGCTTATAATGAAATTAACATAAATCTTTGGTGTTAATCATTTAGCATTATTGATAGCCATATTAAAAGGAGCCTCACAATCTTGGACATGCAAAAGGGAAATGTGATGCTTTTTTCCAGCTGTCCTGAGATGCTCTGAGTCCATATGGTGGAAGAGAACTAGCTTTCTTTTCTAATTTTCCTCTTTGGTTTGAGCTGTCAGCGACTCCCTCTTTCTTTCTTTCTTTCTCGGCAGAGTTTACTTTTTTTTTTTTAATGGTGTTCTATCCCCTCCGCCTTTCTTTCTTTCTTTCTTTCTTTTAAATGTTTCTTTTTTTCCAGAGTGCCAGATTTCTGGAGTAGGTCAAAAAACTATCGGCATCTGTAGCTGTCATCAGTCCCACAGCCAGGCATAAGCGAAATAGCGAGGTGACAATGCCGCAGCCGATCTTCATCGGTTTTAATTTGGGAAACTTCACTTTCGTTTATACATTCAGCTCTAAAAAACATAAACGAATCCAAGAGCAGCATTTTGAATGGCTTCGGGTGCCTTTTGGAACACATCGCTGGAAGTGTGGGCATCTGGGAGGTGGCAGGGTGGGGAGGAAAATCGTGTCACTTGACAATCCCACCATTGATAACTCTGTCATTTTTAAGGGGTGGGTGGGGGGAAGGCTGGAGAGAAAGACAAGGAGCGAGCAGTTGTCTATTTCGGGACTTTGAATGAATGAGAGATGCTAGGTGGGGGGTGGGGACAGGAAGCGAGCTTTGCAAATGGATAAAAGTACTACTCAGAACTCTGCCTCCTCTTTGGCAATTATTGCTTTGCAGAAGAGCCTTCCTTAAGAGAGTCTAAAAGGCATTTTCCCCTCCTTTACTTTTATCCCGAAGGTGCTTTTTCAAAAGGTAACAGGACTTTCTTTGTGGTTGCTTGAAGATGTTTCGATTCTGATCCAAGACTGAATGGTGGAGAACTTAAGAAGCTTCTTAGATGAGAAGCAAAACGTCTTCAGGCAAAAACAAAGAAAGCCCAGTTGCCCTTTGGGACAAAAAGCACCTTTGGGACAACCATGACCTGGGTGGCTGAGAATCTCCATAGACATTTCTTTACTTTTAACTTTCCCCCAAACTAAGTAGAGTCCCTTCTGAAATGTTTCCTATGCCTATTTTTTCCATATCTGAGCTAGCTCTCTTTTGCGTGATTGTTATCTGGTATACATAAATTGGATAAAGTATTGAGGGGTGCATCTGTGTACCCCACTGGTGTAGTAAGAAATGGGAGGCTCTGGAAACAAATGCAAAACATGGACTATTGTGCTTTTAGCAATCATCCCCTACCTAAAACTGTTATTTATATAATTAGTGCCTGTTTGATTTGAGACTCTGAGATCCAAGAAGTTTTCTTGCAGCAATCTGGATGTGATTTCTCTTTTGTCCTACTTCTCAGATTAATATACAATTATATATACTACCATAGCGGTGTTTCTCGACTTTAAGACATGTTAGCTGGGGAATTCTGGGGGCTGAATCCTCATTGTTGCTGTTAGTCTTCTTCTTCTTCTTCTTCTTCTTCTTCTTCTTCTTCTTCTTCTTCTTCTTCTTCTTCTTCTTCTTCTTCTTCTTCTTCTTCTTCTTCTTCTTCTTCTTCTTCTTCTTCTTCTTCTTCTTCTTCTTCTTCTTCTTCTTCTTCTCCTCCTCCTCCTCCTCCTCCTCCTCCTCCTCCTCCTCCTTCCCTCTATCCTTCTATCTCTTTCCTTCTACCTTCCCAACATCAGAATCTTCTTCAGAAAGCATAAAGTATTCATAATAGGATAATTTGAACCTGGCCATTCGTGGCTTGAACAAGAGCTCTGGGTTGAACCATTCAATGATCCTTTGTCATCTTTTCTTGGCTGTCCAAAGTATTTTCAGGAGTTTTGGAGAACATCCTTTATAAGTATCAACACAAAAGAACAATAGGGTAATATCCAGTTCTAAACGGAGAGGCCCAAATAGATTTTCATCCAGAGAGATGAATGGATAGATTTTGTTCTCAAGTGGCCACACTAATGTTAACCAAAAGTTTGTCTAGGTTTTAAGAAAATGCTGCCTGCCCCTGAGTTACATTTGACAAAACTTCCTCTCTGCCCATTTCATTGCCCCAAGAGTGCAAGAAAAACAGGCAGTGGACGGTGGTGGCAACCTGAACTTTCTGTGAACGACCAAAGTTCATGCACCAACTACGTATAATTTTTTGTTTTAACAGCAAAACGTTGCTTCTCTACGCCTCATCAGGCCAGATTTTTTGAATGATGCCTCATGGGTCAATATTTCAACAATAAAAAGGGGCAGGAGAGAAAGACACTCTCTATTTAGATTTTTATGCTTCCAATTTAGGCGATTAACCTAGAACCCTTTCCAATTTGTATATAAAAACCACCTCCAGGGCTTAGATTGCCGTGGCAGTTTTAAAGCCCAGAGTGAATCAGTTTGAAATATAAGCCCCCTTGCAAACAGAGGGATGTTTTATAATGGAGCCACTGACAGACCCTTAACTACAGAGGCGCTAGCGGGCACCAGCGTAAGACGGGAATAAAATTAAATTACATCACTTGTCATCATTAAGAATTTTTCTTTGGGTCTCGGCTCTTCATTTGAAAGCTCTGTAGTTAATGAACAATTACTGAACCATGACATCAAAATGGCTAAAATATAGGAATTCAAGTGAGGTCAACTTGGAGTATTTTTTAAACCGTGAAATTAAGGGACCGGTTCATATAGGTGGGATGCTGCAATGTTAGTTTGCTTTGTTAAGTCTGTATCTAAGCTTGAGGAATGCCCCGCATTTTAGAGGGCAACAATTATGCTTTATTTTTTGTGGCTGGAAGAGGTAAAAACTCCGCAAGTCTATGCAAACATGGATGGCATCCCCTTCACTCGCTCACTCACCTTCTTCTCAGAAGGAGACGTATACAATTTGATTTGGAGTATTCCAATCCAGAGTTCTCCGATTTAACTACGGATCCCAACTTTTAAAGGATTTCACTTTTCTCCAAATGTTGCGAGGCAGCTATTGGATTGGCGGGGGGGACATGCTCAGCTAGATCTGTGGCTCTGCCATTTGACTCTGGCAGGGTAGAAACATTTCTAGCACAGCAGCTGCATTATGCGCCATTGCTAGGAGCCACACGCTTATGGGAGGCTCCTTCCAGCAAGGCCAGCTTGAAAGTGGGCACATCCACAGCAGCATCTCTGAAAATGCGTTAAACAATTACCTGGGTTCATATGTGGGGGCAGGAGTTGTATCCCTGTATTCCTGTTGGTGCCTGGATACTCCTGGAAAAACACTTTAGACTGTAAGAATTTCAGCAGAGACACAGGTATACAATGAGTGGCATGGTGGTCTAGTGGTGAAGATGCTTGCCTGCCACTCAAAAGGTTGAAAGTTCAATCCCAGGTAGAGGCAGATCTTTCTTTCTTAGGGCTCAAAGAAAACAAAATCTGCTGTGAACGCCACATAGGCGTCAGGAAGGGATGCAGTAAATCAATGCTGCCCTGACTCTGTCCTGAATTAAGGGATTACAAGATCATAAAAAAAAGGAGTAAATGGGTATAAAACTATTCAGAGCAAGCATATTTTTCAACTCAGCCTTTTAAGACACAAAGAAGAGATGATTTATTTCATTTCTCTTGTCCCATTGAGAAAATGCCCTAAATGTATGGAAACAATTGGTTCAGAATATTGAAAAATGAAGACTCGTGACTCTACGGATGATAATTAGAATTAAACTTCCCAGAAACACAAGTGAGCACAGCTGGATAGGTCTGTCCATAGTTTCCTGGTCAGTGCTGCTAAAACAACAGAACAAAAAGCTAATATCCGATGGCAATCCCTCCCAAAAGCCTGCAATATGTGGCATGCGCGTATATTGTTTGTGTGTATTTGTGCATGTGCATGTTTGTTTGTTTGTTTTCCCAAGGTTTTGAAACCTACAGGGCAGTTAGAAACCCATGTTTTTCATTGAACTGTGTCTTTTTGAAATTCACTAGCCTGACATGTCAATGGCATGACGTGTCTCAGCCTGTTACACTGAAATGCCACATTACATTGTGTGACAAGACAGGCCGACAAAAAGGGACAAGACGCACCAGCCCAATGGGATATCAAGCTTGAGAAATTCAAGCCACGCATCTGACTTCGTCTATACATAAAAGAACAGCAGTGGCAGCAACAACAACAAAGATTTGGCTCTCGAATTTGAAGCCCTTCCTTCTTTCCTTCCTTCCTTCCTTCCTTCCTTCCTTCCTTCCTTCCTTCCTTCCTTCCTTCCTCCCTCCCTCCCTCCCTCCCTTCCTTCCTTCCTTCCTTCCTCACTCTTTCCCTCCCTCCCTCTTTCCTTCCTCCTCTTTCCTTCCTTCCCTTTTTCCTCCCTCCCTCCCTCCCTCCCTCCCTCCCTCCCTCCCTCCCTTCCTTCCTTCCTTCCTTCCTTCCTTCCTTCCTTCCTTCCTTCCTTCCTTCCTTCCTCACTCTTTCCCTCCCTCCCTCTTTACGTTTCTCCTCCCTCCCTCCCTCCCTCTTTTCAAAAACTCTTTCCTGACCTTTATTCTTGCACTTGGTAGGAAAGCTTTTATCCAAATCCAAATGGTCTAAGTCGTTCTGCATTTGTGTTTTTCAAGGGCATTAGATAAGTCTCTTTTTACCTGTTTACAGAAGGCTAACGTTACAACGGAAGATTAAAAGCCAGACCATAACTGTTGAGGTAGGGGGGGAAAAAAGAGAGAGGTAAACCTGCAAATTATAAAAGCAGAAATAGAACCCGATACCTAGCAGGATAAAAGCCATGGAAAGGATTTAAAAACCAAAGAAGGGGATGAGAGCAACCTCTTTGCCTGGTACGTGATGACATGAATTGAGATGGCAAGGGGTCTTTTGGGAAGAACAGGCTGCAGTGTTAGAAAGCTTCCCCTGGGGCTGCTTTATAAATAGTTCCATGGAGCGTGGGGCGAGCAACCAGTGTCCCCAAGGCCAGGTGTCCAAGGGCCAGGAATAAAGTCTGATTTGTGGCCCTTGAAAGAGTGGGGGCCCTGCCTGCTTTCCCCACTGTCCAGACGATCAGCTGGCCTGTGCAAAGCCCATCAGATAACCAAGGTGATTAATTCACTCACCTCCGCTTAACTTGAAATTTACAAATTTCGTGGGCTAATGCAGAAAAACAACCCTGATGCAGAGGTGATATTCAGTAGGTTCTGACCAGTTTCTGGAGAACCAGTAACAGAAATGTTGAATAGTTCAGAGAACCGGCAAATGCCACCTCTGACTGGCCCCGCCCCCATCTATTCTCCGTCTCCCGAGTCCCAGCTGATTGGCTGGGTCGTCTTTGGTTGCCCTGCACAGGAGAACAGAGCTGGAAAGCAAGTTAGTGGGGTGGGGAGGGAATGGCGATTTTGCAGTAACCTTCTCCTGCCATGCCCACCAAGCCACGTCCACAGAACCAATAGTATTTTTTTTTTAATCCCACCACTGCCCTGATGGTACGTGAATTCGATGATCATATTCTGCTGGTTTACTTTTTGGCTTTGCCCATTGTGTGAACGCATCCATTGTGACTTACAAGTTTCTTACCTGTTGTTAGAACAACATTTGGTAGACTTGATGGCTGGAGGTCTGAAAATAACAGGGGTCTTTTTCTTCTAGACCTGTAAAAGGAGGAAGGACCTTGTAAATGTGCCAAAGGAATGGTTATGGAATAATCTCTCTTCCGATTGAGGGGTAGCTTGTTTTAGATCATCATCAACTGTAGCATGCAAAATGAAAAAAGCAGAGTGCCTGGGAGAACAAATACAGGTAGCCCTTGGAAGGGACCTTGGAGGTCTTCTAGTCCAACCCTCTGCTTAGGCAAGAAACTCTACACCACTTCAGACAAATGGTTATCCAATCCTTTCTTAAAAACTTCCGGTTTACAACTTCAGGAGCATCCACAACTTCTGGAGGCAAGTTGTTCCACTGGTTAATTGTTCTCACTGTCAGGAATTTTTTTCTTAATTCTAAGTTGCTTCTCTCCTTGATTAGTTTCCACCTGTTGCTTCTTGTCCTGCCTTCAGGTGCTTTGGAGAATAGCTTGACTCCCTCTTCTTTGGGGCAGCCCCACAAATATCGGAGCACTGCTATCATGTCACCCCCAGTCCTTTTTTTCATCAAACTAGACATACTCAATTCCAGCAACCGTTCTTTACGGGTATCAGCCTCCAGTCCCCCTAATAATCTTTTTTTGTTGTTCTTCTCTCCCAAGAGATGTCATGAAACGGGGAAAAACTCACCCAGCAACTGTTTCACATAGCAAACAAAAATTTTCTGAGCTCAATTACGGTTGTAAGTTGAGGACTACCTGTATATTGGTGGTTGCTTGGGGGGGGATTTTTCATATGCAGCCACTGTTCTCAAGATTGGCAGGAAAAGATCTGCAGGCTCATTCCTGTGTATTGTTCCATGCGTTTCTCCTAATGACGGCCTTTTTGTACATGCCTTATCTCGCCTGCCTTCTTCCTGCGAGCCAATTTCTTCCCCCGTAGGAAAATGCAACACCGTGTGGATTTTCTGAGCGGCCAAGCCTTATCCCCAAATTTTGAATATATGACTCTCAAACTGCAGAGGTATTTTGGGGGTGCTCCTGTATATAGATAGTTCTCGACTTACGATGACCATTGAGCCCCAAAATTTCTGTTGTCAAGTGAGACATTTGCTGGGTGAGTTTTGCCTCGCTTTACGACTTTTCTTGCCACGGTGATTAAATGCATTGCTGCAGCTGATAAGTTAGGAACCCAGCTGTTAAATGAATCTGGCTTTGCTCATCAGACGGTCACAAAAGGGGACACTGCAATGGTCATAAGAATGAACCAGTTTTCCAAGCATCTGAATTTTGATCACGTGATTACCATGGGGATTCTACAAAAGTTTTAACTGTGAAAAAATGGTCATAAGTCCCATGTTTCAGTGCCGTTGCAACTTTGAGCGGTCAGTAAATGAACCGTTGTAAAGTTGAGGACTACCTGTATTTAGCAAATCCCAAATTCATATACTTATTAAAAAAAAGCCCCGATGGATTAAGTTTGTTTTTAATCCCTGGTGGAAGTGAGATCGTAAGATTTCAAGGCTAGGAAGATAGTGGGGTTCATTTGGAAAGCAACGTTTTGCTCTTATTATTTATGCTTCCCCGCTGAAGCAACAAAAGTATTTCAATAATCTCCAAAGAGTTTAAGAACAATATACTTAATTGCTATGAGTAATTTCAGAGCTAATTAATGTGATAAATCTCCAGAGCGAAGTATTCTTACTTAATGAACAGCATAAAATGGAAGAGGCAGAAGCCTTTCTCTGCAAATATATGCATTGGCTGCTGATGCGGTTGCGAAATGATAGAAATAAACACATCCATGCAAACACTTGCATTTATAATCAGTTAGGTAGATTGTGTGCTGCAGGCCCCTAGCTGCAGAAATCAGATTGGGTCTTATTCATGTTCTCTACTCGTACTCCAGGAAAAGCAAAGGCACCTTGTTTTAATTTTTTTGAATTGAAAATGAAGCACGAGTGGGCACACAACTGGCCTCGCTTATTTAACAACAGGAAATGAGGTCCTGTTTGAGGAAGACCAATGCCCTGGTATGGCTTGGAAAAAAAAATCAATGCAACACCTTTCAAAAATTGGTGGTGCGTGATTTATCAGCGTTGTAAGGTTTCTGCTATATCTTCTATCGCCTTGCCAGCCAAACATATTTTGGATAGATGATACCATCCTTAAATGGAGGTCTGTTATTTTAACGTTATCCCAAAGATATATATATATATATATATATTTTCAAGAGGCAACTGGACTTTCTGGTTTTTCTTTGAAGATGTTTCTTTGTTTTTCCTTGAAGATGTTTCTCTTCTCCTCCAAGAAGCCTCTTCAGTTGAAGAAGCAGAAGCAGAAGCTTCAGAGCTGAAGAAGTTTCTTGGATGAGAAGTGAAACGTCTTCAAAGAAAAACCAGGAAGTTCGTTTGCCTCTTGAAAGAAAAGCACCTTTGGGATAACCATGACATGGATGACCGAGAATCTCCCTCGACATTTACTTTAATGTTACTTTAGAAGTTTATGATCATCTAGTCTCTTTTAAACATACAGAGTATTTTATTCCCTTCTAATTTATCTTTCCTATTTTTATTTACATCTTTTAGGCTTGTTTTTATTGATAGAAAAGCAGTTAATTTTTTATTTCATGGAAGAAAGCAATCAAATAAAATGGAATGAACTAGTGATAAAAGAGATCAAAAACAAAGAGTTTAACAGCCTCCTCTTATGACCATATCTTCTGCTGAAAATATTTGGGTCCAATTGTATCTAGGGGTTGTCTAGTTGCTTCAGTGTCCATTTCCTTCCTTTGGGTCTGTTTCTTAATGACTGTAACCGTTAGGGCCATCCCAATCTCTTATAAATCAATTTAAAAGGTGATGGTATTGTATGGAGTTAAATCTCATAATTATGATATCCTTGAATGGCAAGCAAGGAGAGTCATGTCTAAGGAGGGCAATGCAACATTTTTGGTGTTAAAAAATTACCCAAAAGATAAGCCATCTTGCGCTGAACTAAAAGTGGTCCAATGGAACAAAATGGAAGGATCACAAAATAACCGAACAAGATACTGGATAACAGCTTCTAAGGCTGTAGTTTAATTGCTTTATTAGCATCGGTTCTAAATCTTAAAAAAATATTCAGCATACCCAACAACTGGCAGAGTTGACTGAACATTATTTCCGCATTATCTAATATTGGAATGCTTGTCAAGAGCAAAGCTATATGCAGTTTGCAACAATGGTATATGAAACTTGAATTGTCTGCAAAAATTATGTTTCCAAACATTTTTTAACTTTTCTCTGTAATTATAGCCTTATTCAACCTAATACTTCCAGGCTGAACTTTTATTACCTCTAATAGCTACAATGATAATTTGCTATTACCAGTGGTTATTTAGATTATTTCTGATGGTTACACAGGATGGCTAAACCATAAGATGAGTGACTGAGGGAACTAGGTATGCCAAGTCTATTGAAGAGAGGGATTCATATTTTCCTCTTACAAACACATTGAGTAAAATACATAATTTTAAGGAGAAACATTTTCTTTGAGCACAAATAAAACCACCTCCTCTTTCATTTGGGGATATCTTGCAATATTGAAAGGATGAATTGCCCTTTTAATTAGGGAATCTGGATTTTTTTTATAAAAAAAATAACCCAAACATCGACTGATGCATCAAACAAAGTTTAATCCAGATTTGCCTATGTTTTATCCATTCACTTAAAAATGATTGCTGAGTATTCTTCTCTCCCTATTTTGCAAACTTTCCATTACTGAAATTCTTTTTCATGCAAAGCAATTCCCTCCCCCTTTCTCTTTTGCAAATAAAATATATGGTAGCATCAGTGGTACTAAGTGGATTCAAATGTGACTCTCTCTGTTTTTGTAAAAGCAGGATGGAATCTCCTGAATATGCGAATGTAAGTCCTGCTATGTTAGATGTCATGTTTTCTTTCCCCATCCTTTTGTTGTTGGCTAGAAGACAACATGGAAATACTTTGGTTTACCTGTGTAATCCCAGGGTGTCCCAAGTGCCAGGGCTGGCTGTTAAAATCAGCATGTCGCCTGTCAAAAATGGTTGAAGTGAGACAGGGACAGCATGACCACTGGGCCCAACAAGCTACAGAGGTCAGGTTTCAAGGACAGCCATACGTGGCAGTGATGGTCTTATGACAAGTTGTCAAGTGAGCAACTATAAAATGGAAAATGCAGAAAGGAGGAGATGGGAGTTGCTCGGGGAAAAAAAGAGAAAGTTCTCTTGCTCCTGATGAAATATTCAGGTAGCTGAGAATACAAGTCCATACAGAATTTAGACCCAGTCCTTGCCCTTAAATGAATCAACGCTAGAAGAACAAATTAAAAGGACGTTGTGTTAAGTGAAGAGCCTTGTGTTTAACACAAATCAGGCTCTAGTTTCATATTAGGGTGAAGGCCGATTCCCAATAAACTAGGCACATTTTTGGCTTCTTTCTCTGCCAGTTGAACTTGCAGGGTTGTTATTATGGAGAGAATAGGAAGAGGAAAGTATGTTGGATCTGTTTGCCACCTTGAGTTATTTGTCAAACTAATAAAGGTGGGATATACGTTAAATAAATACAAATGCAAAGCAAAACAGGAGGAGGAAGGAAGATTGGGGATAGGGTGTGGAAAGTGGATGGAATGTACAAAAGGTGGAACCTGCATTAAATTATAGGAATGTGGAAAGTGGAATGTGGCTTGCTTAGTTTCAACTTGGAATATTGTCTGGAAGTTGAGTCATGCCAACTGGACTTCTTTTCTTACTAGTACAAAATATTTCACTGCTACCCAAGTAGCTTCTTTAGTCTGAGCAAGTTGGTTAGGGAGACCCCATATATGTCCCTTTAACCTGCTTGCTCAGACTGCAGAAGCTACTTGGATAGTAGTGAAACATTTCCAACCAACAAGAAAAGAGTTATAATTGCCATGACTCAACTTGCAGAAAACTCTACCTGAATGACTGAGAACCTTCATCATCTTAGAATATTGTGTGAATCTCCCAGCCACTGTCTTTCGACCACTAACCTATGATTAAACAAGCAAGTTAAGGTCTTAGTTTGTCTATTCCTGAGTTTAAACATTATACTTAGCTATAATACAATATCTTGTCTGACATTTTGTGTGTTGGATAATTCCATCTGCTGTGACTTATTCATTAAGCTGTGATTGAGCAAGCTCTGGCTGCCCATGAAGTGTATACCAAGCCAATTTTAAGATGGAGGACAACATAGACATTCAAATTAGCTCCATTTGATGTCTTGGAATGTATTGAGGTGCTGTTGAGAGACTAGTACCGTATTCTATATGCATTTTTAAAAAGGAATTATGGAATGTAGCTATTACAAGAACTGTACATTTAATGCATTTAGTCCTGAGAAAAGATGACTTAGGGAAAATATGATGGTGGCACTCTTGAAGAAGTGACATACAGAGGGAGACCATGCTTGGTTTCTAATCATTCCAGGCTGTAGACTGTGAGAAGGGAAAGGAAGACAGACTCTGGAGAAATGTTAAGACCAATTTCCTAGCACTTAGAGCATCTCAATAGAGCAGTGGTGTCCAATCGTGGCAACTTTAAGACCTATGGACTTCAAATACCAGAATTCCTCAGACAGCATGGCTGGCTGTGGAATTCTGGGAGTTGAAGTCCATAGGTCTTAAAGTAGCCAAGGTTGGACATCTCCTACAATTGAGGAACCCGTGACATAGAGAGGGGATAATCTTGAAGTGCTTTTAGGCTAAGGATAGATAGTTGCTGGGTGTCCTAAATTGTCCCTTCTGATCCCATTGTTTGATAGTTCTGTGATTTGATGGAAAGATTCTCTGTGTCTAACAACATCAAATTAGTGACTATAGAAAGTTGCGTGTCCTAATTAAGGAAATAATTTTTTAAAATTGCCTGAACTAGAACACTTCTAATAAGGTACATCGATGATAAAAAATAGAGAATGCCTTCTCCCCTTCCCACCCCATGCTGCCATCTCTCGCAGTGACACAGATCTTGACATGATTTGCAAACGCTTGGCAGTAAGTGGCTTAGGGTTGGAAATCAGTTAGCTCTTAACGTTATGCTGATGCATGGTTTTGCCTTTAACCTATTAATGATCTAATCCCCCGTGCTCTGGCAGATAGGATTCCTGCTTTTGTACAGTTCTTTTTGGATAAAATCCACGGTGTATCCAAAGAAAGCAGATTGGGGATGGGTTATGGGACAGATCCTATCTATCCCTAGTAGGTAGGTATTTTTGGAGAACATTAGAATGTTTAAAAGATCAGGATGTGATGGAAAAATGTCCAGGCAGCTGCAATCAATGTTTTTGGCAAAGTATGTATATGGATGTTTACCACTTAGGTGTGAGTATTGCACAACAACATTAACTTGTTTTAATACTCCCAGGCTTGTCAATAGGAAACAGCCCACGACCTTAAGACTAAAACCTGCATTACACGCTTTTGTCACTTTTGTGAAATCTGGCATATGCAATTTCTTTTACGTTTTCTTCTCAGTCTTGAGATTCAAGGCATGTTCTGGAATTTATTAGTTAATCAAAGATAGGGGAGGGGGAAAACATCCTTTCCGGTTATTTTCCCTTCAACTTTTTTTTTTAATGGTTTAATCCCCCCTAATTTGCACTGCATTACATTTTCACATTTGCTAAATGAAATTTACAATAGCTTATGGGCAGGGTTCAAATTAACACCTCTTGACATATTAATGAGCTGTTTTTAATCCTTTCTGACCAGTTATTATGCAAATATGAGGCTAAAAGCTAGCTTTTGCATACGGCTTTTAAGGAAGAAGGCATTTCATGTTGGGATCCACAAATAAAAGATATGAAAGCAGCTCATCTGTCAGTGTGTTGGGGTCCTTCGATATCATACAGGGGGTTTAATTTGGGGGAAAGAGTTCTAGATAATATTGATCCCATCTTGCCCTGATAATAATGGCCATATTGACATAACATGTTAGAATATGGTAATATGGATCCGGTATTTTCTAGCTATGCATTGTCCAGCCATGATCTTGTATGTAGTGTGAATTAGACCCTCATGTTAATCAACTAATGGTAATCAAATAACCACCTGGAGCCACTGTGACTGAGTTGGGTGGCTATATCCCTGTCCTAAATAAACAAATAAAGATATGCATATTTATCAATGCCTCACTTAGTGATGGTTGCAATTACAATAGTGATGACCGATCCTTGTATTTATGACCTTTGAATGTCTGCAGAGTAAAGTAAAGACGAAGTAAGATTTGTAAGCACAGTCACGGTTTCACTTAGCTACTGCTTCTCTTAACAACCGATTCCAACAAACTGGTCTCAGTTGTGAAATGAGGACTATGTAATGTGCATAATCCCACATTCTTGACAACTACACTGAAACACTATTCTTAAAAAGAACAGAAGAAAGCAATTTCTTTCTCACAAAAGCCATTTGCTGAAAATAAAACATGCAGAAAATGTTGCATCGTAGCAGTATTCCATAATATTTAAATTACAAGTGTTTACATTTTGTAGTAGTTGGTATTGTAGCAGTGGTGAGATTCAAAAATTGTTACCACTGATTCGGTGGGCGTGGCTTGGTGGGAGCACTTTGCGTGCACATGCACACGAAACGTGCACTTTGAGCAATTGCAGAGGCATTCCTGGTTCGGTCTCGGTAAAACCAGGCTGAACCAGTAGAATACCACCACTGGCATTGTAGCTTGGTGAGGAAGATATCAAGGGACGAGAAAAAAGAGACATGAGAAAGGCATCCACGAGGCATTTTTTTCTTTTCTTTTTCTACTAAATCTTGGTTTAATGGTGGTTATAGACTAAACTGCACTTGATGGATTCATGTATACTGCTAAACTATAAATCATGGCTTGCAAACCACAGTGGCTGGTTCACATAGCACGTGAAGCCAAACCTGATCAAACTGCATTATGGCTAATTAAGATAGCTAATCTTGCCTCCGAAAAGTCTTTCTTTGGTCTTTTTATTCAATCATCAAGGTGGCAAAAGATTTTGCTTTCAAAAGGATTCTCTAACTACAGTATAGGCTGCAGTTATTAAGGAAGAAAAATTGTAGCTTCTGCAGGGTGCAGAGTGAGAAGCACACAGACATTTGAAATATGTTCGGAATTGTTCAGCTGCCAAGGCTCTCATACCCCAAAGCAGCATTGTCCAGATATTTCCCTGTTTCCTCTCCTAGACATTAATTGATCCAATTAAACTGCGAACAGCTCTTTCCTGTCCCCCTGTTTATTCACTGTTGTAGATCAGTCTGTTGTTTTTCTATCAGTAATTTTGGAGTGAACTCGCAGAGCTGTAGGGGGAAAAATGTTCTTGCTGGCACGCCTGCGACTGGAACAAATGAAGAGATTCTAGTTCATCAGAAATGGGGAAAAGGAAATTAAAGGGTAACTTGGCCTGTTACGATGGCCTCAAAGTATGTGGCTAATTCCTGCGTAATGTCAGGGCCTCCGTGGCTCAAGTCTATTGACTTGCTGTACTTTCTTCACACTTGAGAATTGGCTGATGTAATTGGCAGGCAATGCTAAGTGTCTGGATTGTGTCTATCCAAGCCTTGTATAAATATCTGGAATATGGACTTCTGTCCTTCCTTAGGATGATAGTGTTCTGACCAAGGCTTCCTGAGACCCTAATTAAGCATACACTTAGTCCAACAACTCTCTTTTTATTTCAACGGCTGGGAATTATGTTCATTCCCAGCCTCTAATGAGTCCCAAACAGTCCCTCGAGATAAGCACCCACCTTTATCTCCTTTGAATTGCTGCCAATGATTAAAGGGCCAAATGAACTGTAAAAAGCCAAACGGAGTACAAAGTCCACACAGAGCTTCAAGGTTTAACCCGAAAAGAGCAAACAAAGTTGCTTCCTGCAAAGGTTCCTGTCCCTTTGCTCCTCCTTTATCTCTTATGGGAGGGGCCAGTCACCTCCAAGCCTTACTCCTGAGTTGCCCCTTTTGTCTTAACGGTTCTTGCCTTCTGGCAGCTCTGTGCAAGCGCACACTGGGAACAGGCTCCCCTTGTTCCTCTGCCTCACTGCTGTCAGACTCTGAAGGCTCCGGAGTCAGCACATAACTCTCATCTCTGTATCGGATGTAGGACCCTCGTCCGAGTCCTCCCCAGACTCCCAGACTGGCCCATGTTCCTCCCCACTGTCCGACTCTGCTGCTGTCTCTGCAGGCTGCTGGTGGACCACAACAGATAGTTGCCTAAAGAAGGTGAGGATTTAATAACATTTGCACATAGTAAGTTACATGCAAAGCTTAGAAAGTACCAACCCTAAGCTACGAATATTCTCCTTTATTGATACATGTAAAACTGTATGTTTGAAATGAAGGCCTGTATTTAATGAAGGGCTACCTATTATTTTGTAAGCAATTGACAAATAAAAATAAAATAAAAATAAAAAAAATTATTTAAACTAGGTTTTAACTAGTCCAGTTCTTACGTTCAACCTGCAACTTCCTACCTATCAGTCAAACCTGTTCCTAACTTTGAACTCCACTAGTTTCCATGCCTCAGTGTATAGGGTTCACCCATTGTACTAAAAGTACTAAAAGAGATGACTTTTAATAAACCACGATTTGTGGCTTAATGTATTATAACGTATCAACTGTGACTTAAAGAAAAAAAGATAATCCAACCAGCCTTCTTAGTGGCATAAATGAACCTAGCCATAGTTTGATTAATAGCTAAGAGACTAAGATTGTGGATTGTGTCTGGAGACACTCAGATTCAGCTCTCTCCTCAACCATGGACAATTTTTCATTTTCCCACACTCTGGATGGATGCAATGTTCTATTATATTTTCATATAAGCTAATTTGGACAATTTTCAGAAGATAGAGAAAGTTTCTCTTCAGACTACAAAACCTGGAAGTCTTCGCCTTAAGATTATCTGAGAGAATGTGCAAAACTGGATTTCTTTTTGTGCTGGCAATGGTGGTCATCTCAGTTCTTTGCAGATGAGGTCAAGGAAGCCCTTCCTTCCTTCCTTCCTTCCTTCCTTCCTTCCTTCCTTCCTTCCTTCCTTCCTTCCTTCCTTCCTTCCTCCCTCCCTCCCTCCCTCCCTCCCCAAAGAAAGATTGTATAGAAAAGATAGTTCTTGCTGGTTTTCTCAGTATAAACAGGTGAATTTATCACATAACAAAATCTATGTAAAGAAAGGCATTGAAGAACACATGTAAATGAAAGGTAAAATGGCCATTGTTTTAGCTCTACATAAAGAGACATCTATACATAAAGAGGCATCTGCTGTAATTCTAAGGTAGGGAAACATCTGTTTTACCAGAATATGAAAGAAAGGAACAATTGTACTGGAGAAAGACATTCATGTTGATAGAGCAGAAACAACTGTAATAAGCTAACACGTTCCTTTATATTGGTAATGATTGGCCAAATCTTTAAATTAAAAGACTTACAAAAGTGAATAAAGAAGCTATTCCACCACAGCTACCCATCCAAAGCTACTTAATCTTTGGATTGAATAACATTTTCTTTGACTCTCTACTGATCTTCCATTGATTTTTATTAAATTCCCAACTTGGGAAAGAAACAGAGAGAAAAAAAAAGAGCTCTGACCCTTCCTTCCTTCCTTCCTTCCTTCCTTCCTTCCTTCCTTCCTTCCTTCCTTCCTTCCTTCCTTCCTTCCTGAGCTGTCTATCCCAACAGACTCCGCACTGCTTACAAAATGCAAAATTAAAGCAATTAAAAGCATAGACAAAGCAAAAAAAAAAAAACATCTCGGATTAAAAAAACCCTCACAACTATTACAATAATAATGTCATCAGATGGTCCATGCAGAAAGAAATGGGGAGCAATTGTCAGGAAGAATAAATGTGCATTGGGGTGTCACTTCTGCATTGCATGCTGTTGTCCTCATCCTGACAATTCAGTGGAAAGTTACCAGAGAAACACACTTTCTTTGAAAACGTCTATAATCTTTGCCAAAGGCCCACTATGCCATCGGGGAGGCATTCTGAGCATCTCCCCTTAAATATAATTTTCTAATGAAATTTTTCTTCTTATGAAGGTGGAACTTTCTGATCTTATTACACTTCTAATTTTTCTATGCATAGCAATCGAATGACCTGCTCGTATTGCCACATAAAGTATAGATTTAAAGTTAAATGATCCAGTCATTCATTTAACATTTTCTTTCAAAGTAATTTCTTCGGTAACTCCTGGATGTTTACCTATGATGTCCTCTTCCTATTTTATATTTACATTTTTAGAATTGAAGGGAAAACTGACATTCCTTTTTGAAACTGTTTTTAATAGCCTTTGTTTATTTTTAATATCTGGTGTTCCGGACTCCTGCTCTAATGATTTTTTTTCCCCCCACACTACATTGGTAATTAAATTCATTCATTTTCCTGGCTACATGATTCCTTTAAATAATAATAAAAAAAAGTTACGGGTAATAACACCTATTATGTTGAATGTACAGAGCAGAAAAGGAAAGACAATAAGCTTTCTGTTCAAGAAGATCATGGGAAGGTTCAGGCCGCTAAGATGTACAATACACCCTTCCTAAATATTTGAAATTTAGCCTTTGAGAGTTTTGTGGTGGGGTTAACAATTTTGATTAGGGAGCTGTGATAGCCTAATGTGTAGTACCTATACTTCCCTCCCAGAAGATGAGAACAACAATACATGTAAATTGCATTAAATACATCCTTTGAAAAAAAAAAACCTTCATTGACAGAATTAAAATCACGAATATGCTTGAATAACAGCCAACTCTTAATCCAAGAGGGTAAAACGCTAAGGTGATTAGTTAAGCAATGTCCCAAAGGTGCTTTTTCTAAAGGGAACTGGATTTTCCCCCCCCCTTGAAGACGTTTCTTTTCTCATCCAATAAGCTTCTTCAGTTCTCCATCATTCAGTCAGAAATGAAGAAGCCTCTAGGATGAGAAGAGAAATGTCTTCAAGGAAAAACAAAGAAAGCCCAGTTGCTTTTTGAAAAAAAAAAGCACCTTTGGCACAAGTGTGACCTGGATGACTGAGAATCTGTACAGGTATTTAAGCAAAGGGTTTAGGCTAAAGATTCAGTGTGGCCTCTGCTTTGTTGCTGGTAAGAGAATGGATCGGATCAGATCTGTTGCACCTAACCAATCAAACATTTAATTTTCCTGAAGGCGTGAATTGTATATTTTAAAAAATGGATTAGATGAGAAGGTTCAGCAATTCAAAAACTAAATGCAGAGATCACCAATAATGCAATATGGCTTAGGTTAGTTTGTTGACCTTTGAGATATATGTGTACGGTTCAGTTATGTTCCTTAGTGATGGTGACCTCCAAGGTGTGTTTAAAACTGTAGAAAGTCATGTATTAGTGTATTCTTTTGTAATCATGCTTTTGTGATCTGTTGAGTTTAAGATTAGGGACAGAGGCCATCCAGATAGACAGATGAGATGGTGCTATTTTTAAAAATAGTTTTCCTATCTCCAGCTCTATTTGCTTCTCCTTTTGCAGGATTAAAGGACTGTGATCTCTTATTTTTATTTGAGCTTATTTTCTGGACAGTAGAAGACAGCTCAGCTGATGGGAACGTGGTTACAGGTCAGATGGTGACCACTGCTTTAATGTGAATGGGTTGAAACAGGGAAATGGTTGCAATTCATATTGAGCCAACTTGGAATGATTCCTCAGGATAAAAGAGGATTGAGATGGTTTTTAATTTGTGCAAAAAGAAGGGAAATGATTTGCACTTCAAGAATTCACCACACAATATGAACTTTAGACTGAAAATAAAGGATTTTGCTATTTGCAAGCCAGAAGACAAGTGAGAAGCTTCTTGTTTCCTGAATTCACCATTGCTGGCTTCCTTTTTTAAAGAGGATGTTTGCAGCTGAAAGAAAACTCATATTTTGTTTTCTTTTGTTTTCTTTGCTAAGGTGTTTATTTTAATAGCTGTGGTTATATTTCTTTTTTTCTAAATGAAAAGAAAGAAATTATCCATTTTTTTTCCTGGAAGCCCCAATTCAGGTATATTTATGAAAATCCAATTATTTCATATCTTCCCTCTTAGATTAGTAAGGGTTTTGTGTTTGTAGAGAAGCAAGTTATTTTTATTCTCCACAAGAGAAGCATCTCTATACAATTTTAGTTTCCACATTAATGAGTAACTTCTAAACGGATATTTTTTTTAAATTCCTCATTCAAGTAGACAAATGAGGCTCAGAGCAGGAAAATGGGGAACTACACACATGAAGGTATGGTAGCGTAGTTAATTGTTAAAGAACTTACATAGTAATCTTAGTTTTCTAAATTTGCCCAGAGGGTATTTTCATCTAGGTGGGCATGAAAGCAATGCCATTTTAGAGATGATAGCCCTGTGTGCTTTTATCAAAAGAGAATGCAATGATTACCATTGGCTGAGCTGCCAAGTCACCTGATTTTGTCAATCACCTTACTGCAGCATGATCAATGAGAGGAGAAGAGCAGGTTGAACTGTAAGGCGGAGTTAAACATGTCATCAGTTTGGAGTCATTGCGTTGCCACAAGAGAGTCCAGCCCCCTATGAATTCCATTGATCCTTATCCAACACCAGTTTAGCTTTGACTGTTAGTTGACTAGATTCTTGTGTGCAGGTAGCAACAATAAGCTCTTCAGTGCTTTGAATTCAGTGAACGCTCCTGGTTATTTTGCGTCTGACAGTCCAAAAATAGCATAGTAAGAAAATGATGGGTAGATGCCTCAGCTTAGACCACCAATATCTTAGAAATAAGAGGCGTGAGTAGCGAGTAAACACTTGGCAACATGAAGCATGTTGGCTTGGCATAGCACCATGTCATTCTGGTCACAGCTAAGGATGATGCTGTATAAAAACGGATAATGATGATAGCGACAATAAGGTTCCACTTTCTTGTGAAACTCAGAGCGGCTTCCATTGGCTTCTCCCCCATTTTACAATATCCCTCCAGCAAAACCCTTGAAATCTGTTGGGAATGAGTCAATTCAGTTTCGGTAACTTTGGGCCAGTCCCTCTTTCTCCACCCATGAAGTCAGACTCAGACAGGGATGGGATGCTGCCGGTATAATAACCGGTTTGGTGATTGCACCCTGCACGCGCATGAACAGCAAGGCAAGAATCCTTACCTGCTATGTTACTTTGGGGGAGTAACACAGCTGAGGAGCGGCAATCCGTTCTTCCACACTGATCAGCTGGGACGATAAAGATCAGTCCAGTGCAGGGGCAGGCAGGCGGGCCCACATGATTGTTGGAGCGAACCAGTTCTCTTCTAGCTGATCTTTAGAGCTAGGGATTTGATCGAACTGGTCCAAACGGGCAGAATCCCACCCAGGACTCAGGTGACAAGCCAGTCAGTCAATTCCCGTTGAAACCAGTGGATCAAAGCTCAGTTCCTTGAACTTGTGGGAAAACACCAAAAACAAAACAGAAAAACAAATGTTAGTATAAAAGATTGTGGGGCTGAAATATATGACAGCAAAAGGCATTGTTGAATCGCCTTGGGGCTACATGAGCAGCGAATAAATAAATAAAAATACAATTTCCTGTATTTATATAAAAGAGGGACCCTGTGTGGTGTCATGGTTAAGGTGCTAGAGGAGAAGCAGGGAGATCCAGGCTGTAGTAATCCTTAGGCAGAGCAACCAGTTGGGTGACTTTAGAACAATTGCTTCCTACCAGCGTCTGGCTCTTCAACAAGATGTTACCTGTCTGCTTGTCTGTCTACCTGTCAGCCATTCCATTCTATCTGCCTCTCTGTATGTCCATCCATCCATCCATCCATCCATCCATCCATCCATCCATCCATCTATCCATCCACCTGCCTGCTTGTTTATATGTGTCTATCTGTCTGCCCATCCATCCATCCATCCATCCATCCATCCATCCATCCATATATCATCTATCAGCCTGCCTGCCTGCCTGCCTCTCTCTCTACCTGTATATCCACCCTCTGCCTGTCTGCCTCTCTCTGTGCTTGCCTATCTATCTATCTATCTATCTATCTATCTATCTATCTATCTATCTATCTATCATCTATCTATCTATCTATCTATCATCTATCTATCTTGTCTGTCTAGCTATCTAGCTATTCTTCCTATCATTCTATATCTGTCTGTCTGTCTGTCTGTCTGCCTGCCTGCCTGCCTGCCTATCTATCTATCTATCTATCTATCTATCTATCTATCTATCTATCTATCTATCAATCATCTATCTATCTATCCTGTCTGTCTAGCTATCTAGCTATTCTTCCTATCATTCTATATCTATCTATCTATCTATCTATCTATCTATCTATCTATCTATCTATCTATCTATCTATCTATCTATCTATCTATCTATCTATCTATCTCTATCCACAGAGCTGTTTGAAAAAGCTGTTAGAGATAAATAGCAAGCATTCTCCAATTTCGTGTGTGTGTGTATGTGTGTGTGTGTGTATGTATGAGTGCTTGAGAGAATTAGGTCAAAATAATTTTTTATATGAAAACAGCACTTTGTCTTTTTATCTACAACACACGTCTTGCAAATTTGTAAATCACGTGTTGCTCGGAATAAAATTCCAAATTGTAATGAATGGTTTAGACAGCATTATCATCAATTTTTTGCAGGTGCAACTGTGAAGATCAGTCACTTCAATCAAAACCTTCTGTCAATTCCTGAAGCATGCTCATTTTTTACACTCAGATCCTGCTCAAATAAACCCCCCAGAAGGAGAATTTTTATTTTTTTATTTTATTTTTGGCAAATGACTTTATATCCTTTCTGCCTTTAGGTGGCGCTTTTGAGCAGAGCAGCAGCGCTGGTTTGTGTGTAGCAGATCCAGCGTCACTCAATTCTTTACTGTTTTCAAGACTAACATAATATTTCTTTTCTGAGATTAGAGTTAAAATTGCCTTTTGTGGTTTAACACGCATTACAACAACCTCTTAAGGCAAAACAAAAAAACAAAAACAAAGAACAGGGCAAGAAAAAAAAAGGAAAGCAAAGGTATGTACTTGAAAATGAGGTATAAATACGAGAATTTGTGCATTGTTTGTGCAACAGAAAACCTGCCTGCATTTTTCCTTTTTTTCCTGACACCAACAGAATATATTAGATAGTATTTCATAATATTACAAATGTGTTATTAAAATTCTCATCTAAGACCTTTTTTTTATAAAAAAGATTTTAAATTGTGTAAATATTGGAGGCCAAACACTAGTTTGATTTGTCCTCTGGTTCTTTGCTGAAATTATTTCCCAGAGTTGTGCTTTAAACAAAGCAACATGAGTTACGGTAAGGAACTCAATGCAGGCTGTTTAATAAAAGGCTATTAAGTAAGAATGATGGCAAATCATTAGCCCTAAACCTTCTGAAAGCAACCAGATTTTAATTTTACTAGCCAGGAAAAAGTGGAAATAACTGAGATCCATTTGAATCCACGGCTCCATGACTTGTGATGTATGAATGGGCTCTGGTTAGCATGAAATGAATCCTATCACTCCTGTCCATATTTAAGTCTTTCACATCTGGAGCTTGTACTACTGTTGCTTTCCTACAGGGCATCCTGTGAAAATCTCTCTGGGAGTCTGAATCATGAAGAAGTATTCCCCGCCCCCCAATTAATGCAAAAACATCTTCAAAGAGCCTGGAAATTCGAAAAGCATTTAAGATCTTTTTATTTCAGCAATCTAAGGTCAGCTCTGTTATTCCCCTCTTCTCCCAACCCTCTAGAACCTGGGTTGTTTAATTTATCCTTTTATAAACTATTCAAGATGGCGAATACCTCCCATATGTCTTCCTCCTCCTCTCACAACAACAACAACCCCGTGAGGTGGATTGGGTTGAGAGAGAGTGATGGGTCCAGTTAGCTGGCTGTCATGCCTAAGGTGGGACTAGAACTCACCATCTCCTGGTAATTGGCCCAAAGTAACTCAGCTGTCTGTCATGTCTAAGGCAGGACTAGAACTCATTGTTTTCTGGTTTCTAACACGGGGTTTTAACCGCTAGACCAAACTCGCTCTTGATAAGGTACTAAATATGAATCTTAAGCATGCAGACTTCCTTATAACTCCAAAAAGAGCTAAAGTTTATGATGTGGACAGATGACTGATTCAGCAGGATTCATTAACTTCTTTATATACATAATAACTTTTGAAGTAAAGTTTACAATACCAATAGTAGATTCTTCCAGTGTAACACAAGCAAAACACAAGCAGCAGTTTCAGAGCTTGGAGCAGATTAGTTTAGTTTCACTTTAAACAGCTCAGATAAGTTTCATCTCTTCAGAGCTGAGCACGGAACTAAGCCACGCGCAGAGTCCTTCCAGTCCCAATTCAGCTCCCATTCAGGGGTGGGATTCTACAAATTTGCACCTATTCTCTAGAACCGGGTGTTAACATTCTAAGCAGTTTGGAGAACTGGTTGTTTGAAGAAATTACTGGCCTAATCCTGTAAGGAAAGCAGGAAGGAAACATTCTGGTGTTGCTTACAGAAACTGCCTCTCCGTTAAGCCTTATTACAGTCTTGGCAGGACTGGACTTCCTATCTCAGGAACTTCTCTGGAGTTTGTTTTCCTCCTTTGCTGGTACTTTGCTTGTGTGGAGTGACCATTCAAAGTTACAGTGGCACTGAAAAAAGTGACTTATGACCATTTTTCACACTTACGACTGTTGCAGCATTCCTATAGTCACGAGAGGCCAGGCAAGGAGAAGCGTGCCTCGATGTGAGTGATGTTGAATTGGCCACGCCCAGCCAGTCACATGACCACTAAGCCACACCCACCAACTAAGCCACACCCACAGAACCGGTTGTTAAAAATAATTGAATCCCAGCCCTGCTCCCATTGGCTGACCTTGTTAACCGCGTCCCTGCCAGTTCATGAATATTCTGCCAGTTTAGATGTAGGAAAGCTGCATATGAAATATTGTGGCTGAGAGCTATACCCTGCTCGCTTTTATCTTGTTTTGGGTACTCTTCCCAAACCATCCTCCATTAATGTTGCAAGATCAGGTTTCTTGTTCACATAGTACAGCACAGATGTTTATATATAAGAAAACAAGTAAAATAAAGGACAACCTTGCACACTTTAATGGTCATGCAGGGGTTGCTTCAACCTATGGATCCCATGCGTAATTCTCCAGAATTCTCCATCTTCTAAGAGCCAGGCATTGGTTTAATCCACTGTGTTGGGATTGCATCTGGCTTCCAGCCCTTATTTTTGTGTGTGTGTGTGTGTGGGGGGGAACCAGCTGTTTCCAAAACTTGGGGATGAAAATGCTCTTGCAGCAAAATTCCTACCAGTTCGAAAAGCGAAATATATGAAAAAGCAGCAGAGCACCGAAATGAGCAGGTGTGTGCAGTTTTACAGACAGGTCTTCCAGAGTCAAGGCCTATCTATTTTCCACTTGGAGATTTGATAACTAGAGACCCAGGAGGCAATTCCAGACACAGTGGAGAGCGGAGATGGGGATGCAGCTCTAAGACCTTTTCTCTGGCAAGAGGAAAGACATTATCTGCTGAGAATAGCAGGTTAATACATTTGCCCAGCAAGAACCTTTCTCCATCTTATTTTAAAAGATGCCAGGATGTCTTTTATATTAAGACAATGTTAAAAGAGGTAAGTCGGGTGGGTCATAATTGGCTTTCTTTGGTTTTGGCTTAGTTCCCTTGTCTGATTGGAAACAAAGGCTTGTAACCTAGGGCTTTGTGCCATCCGATCTCAGCCAATCATAGTTTGTTCGTTTAAACAATGATTTGATACAACAAGGACTTACAACAGGCCGAATATAAACTACTTGACCTTGTTTTAGTTTAGCAGAGCAGAGCCGGTGTTCTGTCAGTCAATCAGCCTGTTTTAAAAGTGGATCTCTACTCAGGAAGTATAGATGTAGACCTCATTGGGTTAATAATATTCCTATTGCTTATATACTTCATCGTATCTTCATTATGTTCAAGTAGCCCTGATGTATGTGATCCTAAATTCTCCCTTGCTCCCTATGAAGAGATGAGGAGGAGGCTTGTCCAGGTGTCCTGGTCCAGCTCCCAAACACAACAAACCTTCTGTAGTTAAATAAATGTTCCCTTTATTAGGAGCATCAGAAACCCTGGCAAAAAATTTCTGTCTCTCTCACAGCAGGCTAAGCTAGTCTGTCTGTTAGGGAGATGAATAGTTATCTGCCACACCCATTCATCTCCGCCCCCTGCCTTTTATCCCCAGAGCTCAGGTGGGGCTTCTCTGGCAGCAGTGGCTCATCTGTCCCAAGGACTGGCCCATAGATTTCCACTGCTCTCCTCTCCTCTGCCTTCTGTGCATCCGCATGTCAGGCACTGGACCAAGCTCCTCCTCCTCTTCTTCATCAGTCACCTCCAGACCTGGGAGCTATTGACTCTCCATCTGAGGGCTGATGGAGGCCCAAATTCCACCTCTGACTCTCTCTCTCTCTGCCATCTCCATTACCTCTTCCTCCTCGGAGCTCTCAGGTTGTCTTGATGTTGACCCTGACTCCCACATCACCTCCTCCTCCTCCTCCTCCTCCTCCTCCTCCTCCTCCTCCTTCTCCTCCTCCTCTGATTCAGCTGCTGGAGGGACCAGCGGTCAATAGGCCACAACACCAGGGCCTGGACGAACTTTGGTTGGGTTTACTCTACTAACAGCGATTTTTCAGAATTATTCTTTGGACTGCCACTCTTTTTTTATAACGTGGTCAACCATCTTAAAAACCCAAAGCTACATGCAGACTTCCAAAGCTTCAGGTGTACCTTCTAAGCCCTTCGAACAGGTGTTCATGAATCGTAATTCTTAATGTTGCAGGTTTGGAAGGCATTCAAGATACAATAATAGCAACATTTACTTTCTTCCAAAGATGAATTTAAATAAATCATGTTTAGCTATGATCCTGCCCTTTGGGATATGAGCTACAAGTTAGCCTGAAAAAGGTGATGTATCCCTAGCATAAGCAGTATCTTTCTGAGCCACAAAATATTTTTTTTTCTTTGACATAATCCATCAATCTCTATTTTCATTCATATCCAACTGTATGAACTTACATTTGTTATTTGAAGGACTTACTCTCCCTCCCTCCCTTCCTTGTAATATTATTCTATTATTAATATTCTATCATTCCTTGTAATAAGATTGGGTCTGGGTTGGGAACTTCTGTCTTCACTGTGAGTTGTGTTTGTGTGTGTGTGTGTGTGTATGTGTGTGTGTGCATGTGTGCACGAAGGGAGGCTCAGCCAATCTCACTGTACACATGTTGTAGTCTGACAATAAAGATAATAATTCCTTCCTTCCTTCCTTCCTTCCTTCCTTCCTTCCTTCCTTCCTTCCTTCCTTCCTTCCTTCCTTCCTTCCTTCCTTCCTTCCTTCCTCTTTTCTTGGAAATCTTCCCTTCTTTTAAAATGTAAGACAGCAAAACCAAAATTTCTCAGGGGACATTTCTTAGGCAAGGTTTCTGAACGTTTCATTCTCTCTCCTCCCTCCCTCCATTTTAAAAGTTGACTCTTCCCCTCCTAAAAGCGGCATCTATGTTATTGAGACCTCTGCTTATGACAATTTCCCAAAGAGAGCAATTAGGACACCACGTTTGGCCTGATTTTGCAGCTTATGGATGAGGCTAAACGTGTACCTATTTGACGCATCTCTGTGTGCGTTTGAAGTAGACAAAGCTAGATATTACATCTAATTAGATTTTAGAAGAGAGATTGCTCTTGGTGTTAAAAAGGTCTATTTGAGGCCTGATCTCTCTTTCCACCTCTACCTGCCATCAGCTAAGGAATCATAATAGAACTGTATTAGTCCAGGTTTAAGATGATTGAGCTGAATTTGTTTCTGGGTGATAGGGGCATTTTCGACAGCAGACTGAGTGCATTATTCCACCCTCCCCTTTACAAATAGACTTGGGTCTGTAGCCAGAAATCTTTGAAAATGCCTTTCTTGTCTCAAATACTGTATTTAGTGGATTACTTGAAGAGAGATGCTAATGACTCTTGCATAGAAGGACAGAGGAATGTCAATTATTTGACTTTCTTGATCTATGAAAAAAAAAATTGTTCCTGTTGGAAGACCGTTACAAAGAAAAGATGTTGATACTCTAGAAAGCATGCAGAGAAGGAGAAGAACAACCAAGATGATTAGGGGACTGGAGGCTAAAACATACAAAGAACAGTTGCAGGAACTGGGTGTGTCTTGTCAAATGAAAATAAGGACTAGGGGAGACATGATAGCAGTCCTCCAATATCTCAGGGGCTGCCCCAAAGAAGAGGGAGTCAAGCTATTCTCCAAGGCACCTGAAGGCAGAACAAGAAGCAATGGGTGGAAACTCATCAAGGAGAGAAGCAACTTAGAACTAAGGAGAAATTTCCTGACAGTTAGAACAATTAATCAGTGGAACAACTTGCCTCCAGAAGTTGTGAATGCTCCAACACTGGAAGTTTTTAAAAAGATAACCATTTGTCTGAAGTGGTGTAGGGTTTCCTGCCTAGGCAGTGGGTTGGACTAGAAGACCTCCAAGGTACCTTCCAACTCTGTTTTTCTATTCTATTCTATATAATGTTGAAGGGCATTCCAATAATAATAATAATAATAATAATAATAATAATAATAATAATAATAATAATAATAATAATATATAAACCCACATGTTGGAGTCCTATCTAGAGAGACTAGATCCAAGGCCTATTTCAGTCTGTTTCTGTCACTGTGGCCTACCCAGTTTTATCTCGGCTGATTCTGAAACCTGTTTATAAAACAAGAGGTGGGCAATGTTTTAGGTGGCTGAGCCCCTGAGATTTTATTTATTTATTAACTTTATATGTCACCCATCTTGCAGGCATTCGACTCTGGGGAGCTTTCAATCGGGTAAAGCAATATTATAACAGATTAAAACAAGGTGATACAGACAGTCCTCAACCACAACTGAGTCCCGAATTTCTGTTGCTCAGCAAGTCAGCTGTGAAGTGTATTTTTCCCCATTTTACGACCTTTCTTGCCACTGTTGTTAAGTGAATCACTGCAGTTGACAGAGTTCTTGAGTGAATCTGGATTCCCCATTGATTTTGCTTGTCAGAAGGTCTCAAAAGGAGAATCACGGGGCCTTGGGACTCCATCATAGATAGGAACCAGCTGTTAAGCATCCGAATGTAAATCACGTGACCATGCGGCAGCTGCAATGGTCGTAAGTGTGAAAAAATGGTTATAAGTCACTTTTTTCAGTGCCGTTGTAACTCTGAACAGATGTTACGTGAACTGCTGTAAGTGGGAGGACTACATGCACATAAGACTTAACCTGAAACTTACAGTAAAGAGAAAGTATATTTGATTATTCATGTATTAACTGCAGCTAGAATTGTATAATGTGAAATCTAAATGTGAAATCTAGAAATAGCTAATAGATTAGAGAAATATAGAAAATAGGTTTATAGAATTAAATATGTTAAAAAGAGGAGTGCTACAGTAATAGAAATATGTATATCAATAAGAATAGATGATTTTTTTAAATCAAGTTTTTTTATTTCAATCTACACGTATACAACAATACATTAACAGCGTGTCATCAATATATCATCCATTTTAGTATAGGCAGAATTAATGATACCAATCATATCTCTTAATATATATATTCATATTAAATCATAATCCTTCATTGCTTATTGTCAACATTTCAATACTCTCTCTTAATGCCAACCACCATATCAGTTAAACATACCTAGTAATTATATTATTCAATTTCCTCCTCAATTTTTTTTTTAAAATAAAACATTCTCATTTGGCAAGCAGTATGGTTCCAGGTTTCGCATCTCAACACAAACACGACCATAGTTACCTATTCATTTTATTTATTCAATTTCATATCACATGATCCTTATTAGTATTAAATATTAAACTAGATAAGACTAGGGAATGAATACCAAAGTAATGAACAGGGATGTAAATTTTAATTGTTATTGCCCAAGATATTTGTACGCAGATATCACACGGTTAAATGGAAGATGAATTGTATGTACTTTAAACAAAATTTAAAAAATTACAAAAAAAGACAAGCTTTTGTTTCTCTGTCACTCTATTCTGTGCTGTGGCAGAAACTATTTTCACCCCACTCTTTAACAGAGATTAGAGATCAATGAAGGGAAAGGAAGATTTAGATCAGGGAAAACAGCAAGGTTGGAGAAGAATGAAATGTCCCTGGTGGTTCCAATCCAGGCCGCTTACCAACTTTTATTAACCAAAACCAGACTTCAGTTCATTAAAGGGGATGGAGGTGAGGAATGGATGCAAGTCAATTATTTCTATAAACATTTATTTCCCTTCTGCACCTTGCAGTGTCTAGGCGCTCAACGCTGTAAGAGAGTGCACAGCCTGTTTCGTGTTTTGTGCTTGCAACTTGGCCTAATTTTGTCCGCATGCCAACATTTCACTCATGCCATCATGTGGGAGGTCCCCAAGGTAGTGCCCTCGTCCAACCCCTGACTTTTAAACCATTTTCAAGCTGTCTTGAAGAAGCATGAAAAGGCGGCGCGCAGCACAACGAAAGTGCCAACTTTCTGCCTCCTCTTCATTTCTAGGAATGCCTCAGGGTCTCAGGTGAGCCCCAAGAAACCGAAGTAGGAGTGTGAAGGGGGGGGCGGCAGTGGCTACAACCTGGTGATTTGTGGTGAGCTATTTTAAATACCAAGCCAGGCATTCTCCAGCAATTATTTTTCAATTTTGCAAATGTGCTAACAGTTTGGCAGACCTCTGATGCAGTGGTGGGTATGCCTCTCATTTAACATATCTGTTAAATAGATAATAAGATAATCAGAGTTGGAAGGGATCTTGTAGATCATCTAATCCAACCCCCCACCCAAGCGGGAGACCCTACACCATTTCTGACAGATGGGAGCCCAATCTTTTCTTGAAAGTCTCAAGTGATGAAGCTCCCACAACTTCCGAGGGCAACTTCTGTTCCATCGGTTGATTATTCTCACTCTCAGAAAGTTTCTCCTTATTTCCAGATTGAATCTCTCCTTGTTCAGTTTCTACCCATTGTTCCCTGCCTGGCCTTCAGGTGCTTCAGAAAATAGCTTGACCCCTTCCTCCTCTCTGTGGCAGCCCCTCAAATATTAGAAGGCTTCTATCCTGTCTCCCCTGGTCCTTCTCTTCACTAGACTAGCCATGCCCAGTTCCTGTAACCGTTCTTCATATGTTTTAGACTCCAGTCCCCTAATCATCCTGGTTGCTCTTCTCTGCACTTTTTCTAGAGTCTCAACAATCTTTTTTATAGTGTGGCGTCCAAAACTGGATGCAGTACTCAAGGTGTGGTCTTACTAAGGCTTTGTAGAATGGTATTAGTACCTCACTTGTAGGTGAGCATGCTACCAGTTCGTCCCGGTTCAGGCAAACCAGTAGTAAAAATCACTCCCGGTTCAGCTGAAGTGGTGGTTTAAAAAAAGCCTCCAATCAGCTGAGGGGAGGAAAAAAAATTCTCTGGCAATTAGCTGAGAGGATAAAAGACTGAAAAGCGCATGTGTGTATGTATGTGTGTGTGAGGGTCATTCCTAGCTTTTAGTTTCTTCATCCTCTCAGCCTATTGGCTTGTTAGGTGTGTGCGTGTTAGGTGCGTGTGCGTGTATATGATCACCCATCGAAATGGTAGTGACTCTGATACAATTGTGTGCATCGTTCTGGGATGCAGCCAGCCCTACCTTAGGGGCCGAAAAAGATTGGTCTTTCATAGAGAAAGATCAATGGTGAGCCAGCTCGTTAAGAATGCACCACAGGTATCCTCGACTTAACAATGGTTCACTTAGTGACTGTTCGAAAAGTGACTTATGATCTGTTTTCAAACAACCATTGCATCTCTAGGGGCATGTCCTCAGATTCAGACGTTGGCAACTGACTCATATTTATGACGGTTGCAGTGTCCTAGGGTGAACTTCTGACAAGCAAGCCAGATTTTCTTAATAACCCTGTTCCTAACTGAACATCTGCAGTGATTCAATCAACAACAATTTCAAGAAAGGTCATAAAATGGGGCAAAACTTATTTAGCCACTGTCTCGCTTAGCAACAGAAATTTTGGGATCCATTGTGGTCATAAGTCAAGGACTACCTGTACTGTATTATTGTTTTGTCTTGTTCCTCCCAAATGTCTATAGAGAGACTCTCAGTCCTCCATGCCATGGTTGTCCCAAAGATGTTTTTTCAAGAGACAACTGGACTTTCTGGTTTTTCTTTGAAGACATTTCTCTTCTCATCCAGGAAGCTTCTTCAACTCTCCCAGAATGTTATACTGATGTCCCATTTCCTTGCCCAGGTTGAAATAGGTTTCCCCATGTCCTTTTCCTTTATTTTATTTGTGAAAATAAAGATTGAAATTGGTTTCAGCCTCCTTCCACTTTTGATTTTTGATCGCTAGCTTCACCTGTGACATTTCAGATCATATTTCTGCAAGGGCTCCTTGTAGCTTTTTTCATTTTTAAAAAATTTCCTCTCCTTAAATTTAATGTTGTCAATAACTGTTCAGCTACTCCTGCTTTTCTATTAAAATGTACATTTTTCCCTTGAATGTTAATAGCACAGATAGAACAATTTCATTTGGCACAGGTCTTGATATGTAAAGGCAGGGAATATAATGGCATTAAATTATATTTTAGTGCAAACTTTTAGTGCTTCTCAAACAATTTTAGTAATGCATATAAAATTACACACCCATTCCCCAGAATTTAAGCACCATATCTTTATTTTAGATATATGCATTAACCATTTTGGTGAGAGGCTGTGTGTGTTTTTTTTAACTTCTTCTCCAAGGAAAAGAAGTGTACTGGAGGTATTTGCTCCGCTCTATGAATGCACACGATCTGTTTTTATCTCCATAAAAATGATCTGAAACAAAAGGAGAACAGTGTGTGCTTTGCAACGTAATCCCTTGCAGATGCTATGGTGTGTTTACTTGGGAGTACATGCCAGGTATCATTTTTTTCTTTCCCTTAACAGAAAAAAAAAAAAAAAAGAAGAAGGTACAATAGCATTCAGGTATGCCGGGATATTAGTAAAAGTGTTGACCAAGCAAAATGAGATTAGACAAATGTCTCCTCATTGTATGAAGCATGAAGGCTTGTGATAGATGATTTCAAACAACAAAGCGCAGCCACTGAGACAAAATTAGTGTTGTTTTAATTACCAGTGTCTGCAGTGTTATCTATCCATAACTGTCTTTGAAATAGATTGTCAACGGAGAGGAACAGAAGGAAGATCTAAGCTAATTCTCCCAGCGTGTTATATCTCTTACCTATCTGTAGTCACAACAGCATTGCTTGTCCAAAATATCTTTTTCTACCCCCGCCAAAAAAAATTACTTTTGGCAACAAACTTCTCTTTCTGAATTTGTTTTCTTTCTTGAAAAAGTATGTCTTGTTTCAGGAACCAGAAGTTAAGGGAAAGCTCTTTAGTGATCGACAAAACCAGATGAAAGTTGGGTTTGTAGAGGTAGTTCTTGATTTATGACCACAATTGGGCCCAATGTTTCTGTTGTTAAGTGAGACATTTGTTAAGTGAGTTTTGCCCCATTTTACAACCTTTCTTGTCACCGTTGATAAGTGAATCAGTGCAATTGCTAAGTTAGTCGCAACGGTTGTTAAGGGATTGGCTTCCCCACTGGCTTTGCTTGCCAGAAGGTTGCAAAAGGGATTCACAGGACTGTGAATGTCATAAATATGAGTCAGTTGCCGAGCATTTCAATTTTGATCACATGGCCATAGAGATGCTACAACGGTTGTAAGTGTGAACAAGGGCCATAAGTCACTTTTTCAGTGCCATCGTAACTGTGAACGTTCACTAAATGAACTGCTGTAAGTCAAGAACTATCTGTACTGAGTCTTTTTCACCCTAAAGTTTATGCAGGGTGCTTTGTTTTTCTTTCTGGTTGTTATGAAACTAAAATTATGATCAGGAACATCATATATGCTTGTTACCTACACACTTAATGCATTTTGAGCCGTGGTGGCGCAGTGGTTAGAGTGCAGTACTGCAGGCTACTTCTGCTGACTGCCAGCTGCCTGCAGTTTAGCAGTTCAAATCTCACCAGGCTCAAGGTTGACTCAGCCTTCCATCCTTCCATCCTTCTGAGTTGACCCAGCCTTCCATCCTAAAAGGAGGACCCAGGTGGTTGTGTGGGCAATAGACTGACTCTGTAAACCACTTAGAGAGGACTGTAAAGCACTATAAAGTGGTATATAAGTTTAAGTGCTATTGCTATTGCTATTTTATGAAGAGGACAGGTAGACTAAATCAACATGTTACATTTTTAAACCTTCCAGAGATGAAAGATAAGGGCAGTTTTTGAAAATGGCCTGGCACCATCCAGGCTACAAATGAGCAGGTGAAGCAATCGAGCTAATAGATTACAGTAATTATCCAATCTTTGGCTAGTTTGTATTGGCAAACTATAAATACAGTACACATTAGTACAAGGTGCTTACAGAATCTACATGAAAGGTCAATGTAATTTGCAAGTTGCTAGTCATTAGAATATGGTAAGAAAAAAAAAAAGCATTGCTTCAGGGTCTCTGCCTTTTTTAAAAAAAAAAAAATCCCCCCCTTCCCCTTTTAAATGATGAATACATTGATTATTAAGTAGCGGAGGAAAAATGTACCCGAGCTACTGTAATGCAATGATGGGTCGCTTTATTTTGGGAAGGAAATCAACTAAGCTTCAGAATGCATGCATTGAGAAATATAATTGCAGGCAGGGAACATTCCTCAAAGGAGCTTGGCCCATATTAAAAGCAAAAACTTGAGACATGTTTGTGATAAGATTACTAATAAATCTCTGGTAAATCTTAGACTCCTGACAATAACATGGCAACACAGCACTTCATCTTAGCTGTGCTTTAGAATTTAAGATCGGTCACAAGCCATCTAAATTACGGCTGATCTTAGGCAGATGCAGTGCTGCGCTACGTTGCTCATCATAAATCTCCTGTTCCTTATATGCAAATTAAATTCCATTTTAAAAGATAATTTTTCACAGGGTGATCGGCTTTCTTTACAAAATGTGAGAGGTTCTTAATTGGAAGGGAACCATTTCATGAGTTTGTGGTGCCAGCAGAAAGTGAGAAGAGGTGGGAGACACACCATGGGCGTTGGGTTGTTGTTTTTTTTTTAAAAAAATATTATTATTTTATATTTTGGAATACTTTGGGTATTAGTGAGGGGGATGATTCAAAGAACTCTGTTGAAGTTAGACACAACTGTATTCCTGTTTCTTGCTCAGCTTGGCTTGGCTTTTCTCCAGCTGCCGCTTATCTCTCCAAATTAAAGGTCTCCTTTGTTTATGTCCTTTCAAATCCTCAAGGCTCTTGCAGTCTTCAAAGATATCTCTGGGATTTGGGGAGGGAAGGAGGCAAGAGACAATCCAAATTGTTACAGAAGAAAAAAGATACATGCTTTGTTTCTCTAAGGAGAAGGACTTCTAGGGACTGGGGATGTGGTGGAGTCAGTGTGACCTGGCTCTAGTGAAAAACAATCCAACCAGACCCAAAGAACTGAGCCACTTAGTGGTAACGATCACATACCCCAGCCACAATTTGGCCTTAAAGTTTTTAATTTAACACAATGTTAGAATTCAGCTCTTGTGGTTTATGCACAAACCAATGGTGGAAACCAAGCCTGGCTTTACGCAAAGTGTATACACTAATTCACATTTCATATGAAAATCCTTTTGGAATTTGAGTCAAATTTAGGAATAAGTGGAGGTTAACTCTCATCCTACCATTCCATAAATAGCCAACTGAGCTGGGTCAGAAAACGTAGTTAACTGAATTGCTATCCCAAAGGTGCTTTTTTCAAAAGGCAACTGGACTTTCTTTGTTTTTCCTTGAAAATGTTTCGCTTCTCATCCAAGAAAGCTTCTTCAGTTCTGACTGAATGATGGAGAACTCAAGAAGCTTCTTGGACGAGAAGTGAAACCCTTCAAAGAAAAACAAAGAAAGTCCAGTTGCCTTTTGAAAAAACACCTTTGGGACAACCATTATTTGGATGACTGAGAAGCTCCATAGACAAGCTGAGTTTCTACTTTGCCCAACGTAGAGAAGTGGAGCTGCCCGCAGGTGAATCTGCTGCAGTTTGGATGCTCTGTCTGGGTGATTGTGAGGCTCCTTACCAGTCAATCAAAGCAGCTGGCTGAATTGAACACCTCCATTTTGGCACTTTGGTTTGAATGGTGCAGTCGCCTCACAATTAGGAGGCTGTGAGTTTGGAACTAGGTAGAGGCTGATATTTCTCTCTCTGGGCACGTTGAGATTATGTCTGCTGAATATAACTCCACGTTGGTGACAGGAAGGGCATCCGGCCAACAAACACCCGGCTCCATTCAGTTGCTCAGACTCCACTCTCCAAGGGATTATGGGATCATTAAAAGACGATGATGGTTTTGGCACTTTGGTTTGAAGTGGCGAAATTCAGAAACTCTAATGTACCAAGTCATGGCAAAGCTTCCCATTGGATGGTAGTCATGACGCTTTGTGGAACTACCTTGCATGAGCCTGCACTGTACTAGCCATAACTAGCTTGGTGGAAAAATGGAACATTTTTGGTGGGTTCCTTATCTAGGCTAAAGCAAAATTAGATATCTCTTTGACGTCTGTTATTTTCGCTATGCAGTGTTGTATATCAGCACTGGGTTTCCCATGATGCTGGGATCTATTCATTAGAATGAAGGAAAAATGCATGGTTGTAGAAAGTTCCACAAAGTATATTGGTACAGCATATGGATACAGTAACTGACCATTTCCTCAAGGCCATCCCTGGCATTCAACAGAAGAAGGAAATTATCCTTGGTCATTCTGCTGTTCTGTTTTCTTGAAAGAGAAGTCTGTCCTACCTGACTCTTTAATCTTTCCAGGGACCATGGAAGATGCAATCTTATATCTGGTGCAGAAGTAAGATTCAAATTGTAAGATTGCAACCAGAGTCATTAACTTTAGAAACTGCACCTGATTACAGGATACATATTTTCCTTTGCCTTAATAGTACCAATATTTGGTACTTAAAAGTACCAAGATTAAGAAGAGCTTGAAAAGGGAATTATCTTTTTAAGTTGGTTAATCACTAATTCTACAAAGATTTGATCTTTCCTGAAAAATCAAACCGAACTAAATTCATAGAAATACCTTATCCAATAAACAGGCACATCCTTATATTTAAAATCCCATTTGAAATGGTATTTCAGCACAAAGCTCAAAAGAAATAGAAGGATGTGAATTTATCAGAATGTCTGTTAAGGGGCAAGCAGTCCACCAAGTGAAAGATATATAAATATATTTTACAGTCCTGAGCTCCCTATCATAAAGAGGTTTGTGAGCTGATGGAAATTTACAACAGGTGCTTATCCCTTGTAAAAACACTTGCAAATAAAAAAAAAAGAGTTTGAGGCTGTAAATACATTTCAAGAATGGTTTGTGCAAGGGAATCATTTGAAAGAAAAATCATTTTTTTTCTAGATCGTATTGAAGGGAATTGGAGTACACAGACCCAAGCTAAAAGTATATTGGGGGCCTGGTTTTTTCATTTATTAATTTTTTTGTGATTAAGTGTAATGTGAACTAGGGCACAGTTCTTGGCATCTGTGATCTGCCCCCAAAATTTAGCAGGTTGTACAAAATCATGCTGATGGATTGTTTCTTTGATTCTTGCAAAGGATCCAAACCTTAATGCAGCATTAATGTTTAATTCGGCAATATTTTGATTTTCAACATTGGTAACCAAGGGGAAGCCCAGATCTGGAGTCGAAAAATAAGAGGTTTGAGGCCAATGGGGGCCTCAGATTAACTATTCTGATTTATTCTGAGGATGTCCAGAGCACCATCTTGCCTAGCAGAGAAATCTCTCCAGAGGACAAAATGGTAGACATAGCTGTGAGTTCTGGCTTATCATTGACTTTATTTAAGTGGTTAGAATCTGGATTGGGAATCCAGTATAACACCAGGAAAGGGCATATTTAACTAGTTTCTTGTTGATTTAGTCCTCTTATTTTGCAGACAATTAAATGGTGGAATCCTGATGCTTTTGGGTGGAACTTATTATCTCTTAACTACTGGCCTTACTAGTTGGGGCTACGACAAGGTATATCTCAAGCCCATGAGACATCATTATTTTTACAAATGTGGTGGGGATAGGAGTATATTAATCAGTAAACCACGGCCATTTGCTGGAACTCAAACTAGATTCACTTAACAACTCATAGTTCATGATTCACTTAAAGACTGCTTGATTCATCTTACAACCATGGCCAAAGAACACATAAAACTAGGTATGATTCACTTAACAACTGCCATGCTTAGCAATAGAGAGTCTGCCTAGTGTTGTAAGTCTAGAACCACAAGTAGACTAGATCTTGGGTCACTCCTTATCATTATCCTCCTAATGCCTCCTGACGAATGTATACTGAGAGTATTTACGCCAAGACAAATTCCTTGTGTGTCCAATCACACTTGGCCAATAAAGAATTCTATTCTATTCTATTCTATTCTATTCTATTCTATTCTATTCTATTCTATTCTATTCTATTCTAGTTCAGCTGGCTTCATGCTGGCTCTCAATTTTTTTTTAAAGAGAAAGATTCATTTTAATTTTCTGCAATGTCCTAGAACCTAAAGCGATGATAGTGACCGCACAGTAATTTAAATATGGTTGGATTGCAACTCCATCATATCTACCCATCCTATGTTATCAGAACTGATGGAAGCTCATTTCCATCTGGAGAACAACAAGGTGTCCATTTCTGCCACTGCCACTTCATCAGTGCTCCAGGCCATTGTGGGAAGTTTAGAACGTTGTCCAGGTGTGTTTTCTATGAATGTAGTTACTCTCTACTTTGAATTAACCTGAAAGAGACTCCGGACACAAGTCTAAGTGTAAGTAATATTTGCTTGGAAATACTTTGCTGTGATCCTTTTCTCCTCTTTTCCTCCCCCCGCCTCCTCCCCAAGTATGTTGTTTAGGGTAGGTTCCTAGATACACTTGTTACGCAGACAGTAATTAGCCTGTTACAGAGATATTAATTAACATGTTAAAAATGTTTTCTTTATTAATGAGAAATTCGCACATTCGATTTAAATTAATTTGTGTAGTTTAAAATTAATTTATGGTGGCCTTCAGTGACCTTGTCTCTACCAAGACAAAATGGAAGCATTGTAGTTGTGGTTAAAGCAATCATCGAGCATTTTATGCAAATAGTGTTTATTTATAAACAAATTAACTGCAAGGATTTTGAAAACAGGTGCTGTGTTGTGAATGCGTACTAAATGATGTGGTACTGAAAGAATTAATTAGACATTCAGATGTAATTAGTCGCAATAATTTGCATGATTAGCGGCTTGGTTAAGAAGTAAGACACACACATATCGCAACGTTCACTGTTGTCGCTGTTGCAGTAGCTTTTTGTCTTTCAGACAGCAGAGAGGGTGGGTTTTTTTGGTTGTTGTTGTTCTCCCTGCGTTTCAAATCTTTTTCCAGATATTGCTGACAGTGCTTGATTTAATTGCCAAATATTCTTTGGGGGGTAACGTGTTATTTGGCCCCTTCCTGTCCCTGAACCCCAATGCTTGGATTGCCCTCTTCCCTGTCAGATATACTATGTGCACCTCAATGAATTTTTAAAGCACCAAGTTGTTAACCCTACATCCCTGCCTGCTCCCCTTGGGACCGTGTGGATGCTCAACTTGTCTGGGGTTACAAGACAGTTCGTGGTTGTTGAAAGCCAAATGAAACATGCCTTGTATTTCAAGTATCCATCCAGGTGCAGAGAAACAGCTTTTTTTCCCCATCCTGGCCTATAATTTGATTCGTTCACATGAATAGTAGCCTAATGAAGCTTGATTTGAATTCTTGTTACGCCTCACTCTTTTGTCTAGCTTCAGCTATGGACAACATAATTCCTCTAGTCCATTTCTTTATGTCTTTCTGTTTTCCTAACAACCTTGTAGATTGGGGTCTACCTCAGGGACCTTGGCAACTTTAAGATTTGTGGACTTCAACATGGCTGGCTGAGGTATTCTGGGAGTTGAAGTCCACACGTCTTCAAGTTGCCAAATACCTTGCGATTTTGATGCCAAATAAGGATCTTGGTGTGGTTCTTCAGACTTAGACTGGACTTACTGATTGTGCTAAGACATGGTTGACTTAAACATTATTTCTTGAATAAATTACAGCGGTCTATTTATGCAGCACACTAAGCCAAAATCTCTGACTTATGTCCCATAAGGACTAAGCTGGGTTCACCCAAAGTGCTTGACCAAACCCAAGCAAAGTACTTTACAGCTGGATTCAGTGTCTTAATGCATGATCCCCCCACCATTGTTCCATATAGAAGTAGAAGTGGTCAGTAGATGAATTAAACAGGGTTAGGTACAACCATTACAAAGAAAGAGAACAAAGGATGAATATGAAGTTTAGAGGTTTACTATTTAAAGAGATATAACATCAGTCATTGCCTCAATTACTGGGCTCACAGAGAGCCCTATTATCCAAATGATGCTGATATTTTCCTCATGATTTCTGGAAAATTTGAAAATACCATGATGGATTGAGGGAAAAAAATCCCGATTTCCTGCCCTCCCTCCATAGTATAGATTTTCATTCAATTTGATTTAAAAATAAAGTCTAACACAGAGAAGAAGAAATATTCGCTGACATTCTTTTGAGGTATGTATGACATTTTTGTAATTGTCTTTATGTATAGAAGTGTTCCTCTTGTGATTTTTCAGAGCATGAGCAACTAGAAAAAGATTGGAAAGATACATCCAATAAAAGATCAGGAGGTCCAGCTGGCTTAGAAAACTACCAGGAGAAAATTGATAGAAATTATCAACCAGTTTGGATGATTTCAAACAACTTGCAAGATACAAAAATATAAGAATAAGTGAAGACAATATTTAAAAAGCTGCAAGGACATTTTTGACACATCTGCATTTACATTACCTGTTTTGTTTGTGGTTGATTTCTTTTGCTAAAAGCCAGAATTTGCACACCTGATATTTCTGATATATATGTCTGTCTTATATTTTTTTATGTTTTCATCCTATGCAGTTCACATATTCAAAAAATATTCCTATAAAACATGTGCTTGGATATTTTAAAAATTATATAAAAGTAAGGTTTCTCATAATATATATATACTTAATATATTATAAGTTTTTATAGCCATACATGAAATCCATGAGAGAGTTGAACCTGATCTATGCATCAAATTGAACAGGGTTATTTAGATCAAGTCTTCCATTGCTAAAGAATTTTTAAACAAAGATATTGAATGTATGACATATCAGTATTTTTATTGATTAGAATGATATACTGCAGCAGTCGAAGACAAGCAAATGCAATTTAAAAAAAACAAAAAAAGATGGTTTTCGAGATTCACACATAATATAATTAGATCACTGAAGAGGTGGGGCCAGCCATGCTAAGGATTTTCCTTGATTGGTTCTGCCATCTTCCAAAATGAAGTATTTATTTTCTCTGATTCTGCTTGTAATTTAAATGCATCTATGCTTTTCTGAGAAACCAATTAATCAAACCATATTCAACAATGCAACAGTAACTAACTCCATTCATAATAATTAGCTCAGCTTAGATTAAACGTTTGTCCCTAGTCAAGTATTTGGGATCATGCTTGTCATTCTTAATATTCACTGCATTCTGTTCCATCCATTATGGATCCATTTTATGACTCCTTCTGCATCTTATTACAGATTAACAGAGTTGGAAGGGACCTTGTAGGTCATCTAGTTCAACCCCCCACCCAAGTAGGAAACTCTACACCATTTCTGATAAATGGCAGTTCAATCTCTTCTTGAAAGCCTCCAGTGATGAAGCTCCCACAACTTCTGTTCCGTGGGTTGATTCTTCTCACGGTCAGAAAATTTCTCCTTATTTCTAGGTTGAATGTTTGATCAATAAGAGTGATTGTTGTGAGAATGAAATGAAGGGAGACCCTCCATGTGTGTTGAACCTTCAGAGGAAAAGTAATTGTTGGAGATGACTGGGCTGAGCCCGAGGGAGGGGTTAAGCATGTCATCAGTTTAGAGTTCCTTCATGCTCACAAGAGATATATGTCCAGCCCACCCTGAATTATGTTGTCTCTTAAGTCTATGGAGATATGGACATGTTGACTCTTACCTATCGCCAATTGGCCTCGGCAGTTAGTAGTTCAGATTCTTGATGAGAGATAGCATGGAATAGGCTTGTACTCATTGAACAATCCTGGTTCCCAATTTCTTGCATCTGACAGTAATAGATAAATCATCCTCCATTTCAGATTGATTTTAGATGGCCACATGGACTCACCCAACTTGCTTTATTTTTTAGGAATAATGGAGTGCTTTGCTACTATATTACAGTACCTTCTTTAGTGGTGTTTTTCCCAACTTCCCAGTTTATCTTACGAGATAGAATCTCCAGGTGGCTTTCCTATCCAAATACAAAATAGGTCTAACTGCTTATCTTTGTCAGGATCAGTCACATTTGGCTAGGTCTACTGGATCCTCCAGTAGAAAGGATCCATTCCAAACACAAGGAGATGATACTGAACTATTGGATCAGAACACACAAACCTCTTGGGAATGTAAGATTTTGACACATGTGATATCAGATATCATATAAGGAGCTCTGATCAAGATGGCAAACTCTAGCATTGTGAAGGTGGGGGCAAAATCATTCATTTCCACTCCCACTGCCATATGGAGAAGAAGAAGGACGAGTGAATAGGCCACAACAAACGTTCATTATTTTTACAAATGTGGTGGGGATAGGAGTATATTAATCAATAAACCATGGCCATTTGCTGGAACTCAAACTAGATTCACTTAACAACCCACAGTTCATGATTCACTTAAAGACTGCTTGATTCATCTTACAACCATGGCCAAAGACCACATAAAACTAGGTATGATTCACTTAACAACTGCCATGCTTAGCAATAGAGAGTCTGCCTAGTGTTGTAAGTCGAGAACCACAAGTAGACTAGATCTTGGGTCACTCCTTATCATTCTCCTTAGGAAGTTAGTTAGGAAGTATCTTCTGCATATAATTTCATCCTCTGAAATTCAGTTTTCTACTTATGACAAAACCTCCAGGAACATTACAAAATTCAACCCATGTAAGGGAAGACTCTCCAGTGATAAAATTGTAGCACCTTATTATTTAATCCAATTAGAAGCCACAGAAACTCCATCTAGTAAGATCTCAAAGAACACAAACACTTTCTGTGGTGACAGAGATAGGGATATCCTTTTTTTTTTTAAAAAAAGAAAGTACTTTATCTGTATATGATAACTTGATCATCAAAGCACCTTGAAGGGAAACTTTTCTCACAGAACATTGGTAGCATAGTGCATTACTGTTACTTATTGTTACTCTGTTTAGAATACATAGCTTCTGTTCACTAGGGAGTGGATTCATTTGAATATATGGGGTATGGCGTTCGCCAGGCAACCAATACTGTGTATGAGTTGCAGAATGGATTGATCTAAATCAAGTTGACTTAATCACCAAGGGGGAAGGGAAACACACCGATTTAAATCATTGATTTAAATCAAGTTGCCCATTTTATAATTCATGCATTTCCTGAACCAGTGTGCATACTAATTTAATTGCTTGCTGAAACAATGAAAACGTAAATGGTTTTCAACTGAATAAAATCATCACACAAACGAAGAGTCTACTATATTCCAATTTTCCTGGTGATGCTGCTCTTTCCAACCGATCTTTCTCATTTACCCCCATGAGAAAACAACAACACAGAGATGAAGGGGCAATTGTGCAAGGAATGGGTTTGTCTGGATCTCTCTGTCTCTCCACACTCACAAAGATGCATGTATGCTAAATTCCCTTTTTTCCTAAGTACAAACCAACGTTTTTGAAGCTCTTTTGAGATCCATTCATACTTTTCATGTACAATCAAGGCATATGAGGGAACATAGGCCTATAGGTACTGCCTTCTTTTCTAAGGTAGCAACAAGAAGGGTCAAGGCCAGTTTGCTTAAGGCATTACGGTAAAAACTGGGATACTGTGAATTTTAGTTCTGTCATAAACATAAAGCCAACAGGATGACCTTGGGCCAGTCATTCTCTCTCAGCCCTAGGAAGCAGGCAATGGCAAACCACTTCCAAAAATTCACCAAAGAAAAAGGCAGGGCCAGATAATACCCAGGAATCAACAATTAACTTAAAAGCATAAAAGCAAAATGAACCATGAAACAATAAAAAATCCCAAATGCCATGTTTTTGTAGGCCGTGTACAGAAAACCTAAACCTTATAATGATGATTGTGGGATGTTGGCTCAATATCTCTTTAGAGCTTGAAAAGACTGTTGTGTGAACTTATGCAACCTGCTTTGCATTTTCTCAGATAGTTCTTCTTCTAAAAAAGCAGAACAACAGAATAACAGCGTTGGAAGGGACCTCGGAGGTCTTCTAGTCAACCCTCTGCCCAAGCAGGAGACCTTATACCATTCCAGACAAGCAACTGCCCAGCCTCTTCTTAAAAGTCTCCTTTGAGATATCATTTGGGGTTTTGAGCCTATGCTGCTGCTGAAAGTATTCCCCATTGCTACAGCTACAGATCTTTTCTGCTATTCTTTTCCATGGTGCTAAAATTTCCTTAGCTGCCCCATGAGAAAAATCTGGGATGTGAACATTCATCCTGGTGTCCTCCTCTTGGATTTAACTGCAATGTGGGAAGCCAAGGAAGTCCAAGAGTTAAGAGAAACTCTTAAAATCATACATTTTTCTGGCAATAGATCTCTGAAAATATTCATAAACATCTCCTCTACTTTTCTAATCTATCAGCCCTGAAAGGGTCTTAAAACATCAATCCAGATGGCCAACACATGCACTTTTCTTTCAAAACCTGTAGCTAAACAATACTTAGAGCTAATATCTTAATACTGTGGTACCTCAGTACTCATCAAATAATTTTTTCCCATATGGAGTAATATAGTGAGTCACCAGGAAGCCAACACCAACAAGTTTTAGCTTGTGCGTTGAGTACCAAACCAACTGAGTACCAAAATTTTCATGTCAAAATGCATTGAGTACCAAGTTCGATGAGTTTGAAAGCAGTTGAGTACCAACTACTTTGAAACACATTGTAGTTCAGTGTGCAGGAAAGAGCATCTTAGCTTAACCTTTGAATGGTAGCAGTGGAAACTTCAAGGGACTGTGTATTCTTCATACTGGTATGGTTTTATTTGACCCTTTCCTAACCAGATATTCTTCATCCTGGAACCCTCAAGTTATGATAGATTGGACTTCATTGCAATGTTTGTTTGAACAAAGATGATTCATACTGGGCAAGATAGCATTGAGTTAAGGGGCGGGGTGGGGATAGAAATGAGAAAACCCTGACAGTGTGTTAAGGGAATGATTAATACCAACACTCAGCTTCTAAAAGCCACGAGATCTTTTAATATCAGCAAACTATATGAGGCTTCATCTGAAATTCTTCTTATCTGAAGGATGGCATCTAGGATGCTATTTCATCTCCAGACATCCAGAAGGAGCATCATTTCTGAAAACCCTTTTTGCATTGTTGCAGGACCAATTCTCAGCCGGATACTATGCTGCTCTTCTGGATCAAATGGATTTGGCAGGTTCTCAACAGTTTTCTTCCCCTGAAACAAAAATTGTTAACAGCATGTCTTTCCAAGGTGCTTTACAATTTGTTTGAAAATTTCCCTTAATTGTTTTAAAGGGAAATTTTCACTTGTTGAAAATGGCTTGAGGTTAGGGTAATTTTTCTTTCCTTTTGCACCTTGTATAGCCTCCATGGCTGTCTGTACTTTCCTTTGACTTTGTTTATTTTATTCTATTATTTTACCTCTGTTCTGTTCACACACCTTTCATTTTTCTTCCTTTTTATTATTGTAAGCTGCCCAGAGTAATCCTATGGCAAGATAGGTGGCGAAAAAATGAACAAACAAACAGAAGTTGTGGGACCTCCATCACTGAAAGCTTTCAAGAAGAGACTAGACTGCCATCTGTCAGAAATGGTAGGGTTTGGACTAGATGACCTACAAGGTCCCTTCTGTTAAAAAATACTTCCTAGGCTGAAAAATTAGCTGAACTCTTTTGAAGAGATAATCTAATGGGAGCATGAAAAGCCGAGAGAGATAATTTTGCAGAAAACGACACGGCACGGATCCGTATCCTCTGGCTACCTTATAACGTAACTTAAATGTATGGAGCTCAGGCTTTGTGAAAAAAAAAGAAAATAAATTCTCTTTTGAGACATTGAAAAACGGTAGGGGAAAAATGCAGGGTAATTCTCAAAGGCGCTAATTTGGCTGCAGACAAGCAACATTTCTAGCCGGAGTCCTCTCTGCAGAGATGCAGACAACAGCAGTTCAAAGCCGCTTGGTTTGAGGATAGCGCTGTTTCTTTACGTCTATGTGTTTTTCTTCCTTCAGCAGTTTTGCACCCGGTTAGGTTTTGGGGCAGTGGTGGGATTCAATTTTTTTGACTACCTCTTCTGTGGGCGTGGCTTGGTGGGCGTGGCAGGGAAAGGATACTGTAAAATCTCCAGTCAGAGGTGGGATTTGCTGGTTTTCTGAACTGCTCAAAATTTCTGCTACTGGTTCTCCAGAACTGGTCAGAACCTGCTGAATACCGCCTCTGTTTTGGGGGATTATGAAATAGTAACAGAATAGAGAATGCTTCTGTTGTGTGAAAGAGACAAGCTATAAAAGAGATAAACGATCAAGAGAAGAAATGAGAATGTGTACATTTAGACTTCATATCCACGTCATCATGCACATTGGCTCAAGAGGCCTGATTCTCACCTGGTCCAGAGTTTTTGCACTTCCAAATCAGTCATTTGATTCCTGCCATTCATTTCTCCTGAGTAATTCAGTGATTGCAATTACTAAGCTTCACACTAAGCTTTGATTTGCTGATTTACAGACTAAGATAAGGGTCTTCAAACTTGGCAAGTTTAAGACTTGTGAACTTCAACTCCCAGAATTCCTGAGCTAACATGACTGGAGGAGGGATTCTGGGAGTTGAAGTCCACAAGTCTTAAAGCTGCCAAGTTTGAGGACCCTTGGACTTAGCTGAAGCTTAATGAGGACATATATTAGACTTAGCCATAGTTTACAAAATGCAACAACTTGATTCACATAACAGAGCAAGCTAAAACCAAACTATGTGTTGGCATGACATGATGAATATACCCATCCACAGGTCTCCATGAAACCTTGAAAGTTTCTGGGAAGTGATGGATGACAACTCACAATATGATTTTGGGGGATTGTTGGGAGCTGTCATTCAGCAACAGTTGAGGTGCCATGAGTGACCTATCTCTGCCCCATAGTAGGTAAAATGTTACCTGTGGTAATGCATAATGTGCTTTTAAAAAATCCATATCCTCAGTTTTGCATGCTGCAACATAAAAGTTACTTTTACTGCTTATATCTCTTGATGAATCAAATGATGACTCTTCCTTAAGAAATCTGTGAAATAAGCCACTCCATCTTGAAAATATGATTTCTGGACTCCTATTGGTGAATTTTACCCTGAATCTTTATAGTGTATGAAGGGTACACCTCTCCAACAACAAAAAAGTAGAATAAACATGGCTTATTTAACAAGTTAAATAGGCAATTAGCACCAGCTGTTTTTAGCTCCTATGTGAAGTCCTGACTCATTCTAGCTGTGTTTGCATTGACGACAACTGAACCCAAAGTGAGATGGTTGCAGCATCAAAGGTATGAAATTTGTTTTGTTATTAATGCGGGTGTTTTTGAGGTAATTTTCTACAAGGAAGTGTGTAAGATTTTCTAAACTTTTACACAGAAATGTTTAAAATGCAACATAGTCCTACACATGAGGAGTGCAAGACAGGTTCTCTTTGATCAGAATTTACCAATCTGGAGATGACTCTTTGCTTTTGTCTAAAAGGTAAATGATTCCTAAGATAAACACAGTTGACAATTTTGTTGACTATTCCACAAAGAAAATGATTGCACCTTTAAAATTTTTTAACTCTGCCCTTATACTCTCTTTACTCAGAGTAGATAGATTTATATTTGCAGGGATTACCATGTGTACATATATAACAGATAGATGCTTTACGTTAATCCCATTTGTAGATTGCGCCAAATATGCTGCATTTTCAAAAATGAAATGTTTTCTAGGTGTGATCATAATTTTGTGAAACATATTTGCAAATTATAAGCTACAATATGTGATCAAATGGCACTACAGAAAACTTAAAACAAAATCAGCCCTGAGGACAGAAGCTGGTTAAAACTATGGGGGATTGAATAAATGGAAGTTTTAGCAAAGCTATCTCTGATTCCAGCCGATAAATTACCCTTCTCTCTATTTTGCATCTCTTTGGGACTGTACTACATAAATTATGACCAAATATAATTTAAGCTATCAGTGCATATTTCTGAACATCTATCTTGTACATTTTAAGTATAAAATTACCATTTTTGCAGAAGTATAAAATTGAGACAAATTTTTTTTCATCTGTGCATTTAAGTTTCAAATACTTTATAGCAGCTGAAGCTTGGAGGAGGACCGTATTACTATCCAAACAGCCATGCTAATCGGATGACTGTATAACTCTATTAAGAGCCATATAAATGTGTTTAGACATTAGAAGGCAGGAATATAAATGTGTCCATCAAGTCAAAGGGGCCACCGCACCTTTATTCCGAAGCATCAAGATGAAAATAATCAGTGCTGTGTTATGAATGATCTTACTGACTGAAAATGTTAAGTTTTAAAATATTGGAATAACCTTAAATTCCGTGCGTTAAATATTCAGAATACGAGCAATCTGTTCTATGCAGGCTTCTATGCCTGCAAGTTGCAGAAGTGTGAACTTCAAGTCGTAGTATGGCCAAAGCTGAGAATTCTGGGAGTCGAAGTCCACCTACTATATGAGGGCACCTACTGTGGAAGGTAATTCTAGACTAACTGCCTCCATCAAAATTCTCACGGTGCATTAAATAGCTGCCTGAAAGAACATTTCTGAAGACCTGCATGGCTGAGCAGTGGCTAGAATGCAGCATTGCAGGCAAACTCTGACCACAGCCAAGAGTTCAATCCTGACCGGCTCAAGGTTGACTCAGCTTTCCATCCTTCCGAAGTTGATAAAATGAGGACCCAGACTGTTGGGGGCAATAGACTGACTCTGTAAACTGCTTAGAGAGCAGTAAAGCACTATGAAGTGATTGCTATTTATTTGAGATTTAATACCATTCATAGATCAGATAGAGATGACGGTTTCTTTATTATGGTATATGTCTTAATTAGCTCATCAATGCAAGAATATCTGCTGTCAGCCTTAGAAGCCATTTTTTTTTACTTGGAAGCTTCAAGGCTGCCACATTCAGTGCAAGGGAATCTGGGAGGGGGGATTTCATAATGGGGTAGAAGATTAGATACTACAACATTCTTTCTCAGAGAGTCAAGGACATGTTGCCCTGCACCTGGAGGGGAGTGACTGGAGGAATGTCTCCAGCTGGGATGAAAATTTGGTTTGGGCCATGTGATGGACTGATGGGTGCAGGGGATGGATCTTTTCTTCTTGTGTACACTGAGAGCACCTGCACCAAGAGAAATTCCTTGTGTGTCTAATCACACTTGGCTAATAAAGAATGCCTTCTTTCCTTCCTTTCTTCCTTTTTATTCTCTCAGTAAAATTAAAATAAGTATGCATGGCAGAGATTTGCAGACTCCTTGGATAAAGCTTGGGTGAAAAGCATGCCTTGGAGTTTTGCTTGCTATGGATCTATTAATTGGAACCCTGACAGCCTGCGTCCTGATTTCCAAAACAATGTTTTTTCTGCTGAAGGACCACCCCAAAGCTGACAATGACTGTTTCCACAAGTTCACTGTAGCAAGGAACATTCCCCCTAGGCTAAAGGTTTTCCATCTTGCAATGACAGGCTGCATTTACAGAAATCTCCTATCGGAAAGATGCAGTATGAATTCTATAAAATTCAGAGAAGGCAGGGCAACTGGCATGCGAGTGTTCTGTGGGTACCTTTTCCATTGTAAATAAATTATAAAAAGGAATGGAAATTCATGCTGTAAAAGGATGATGTGCTGTAAAAATAGAGAATAAAAAAACAGGTAAAGAAATAGATCCAAAATTGTTAATTGCAAGTGTAGCGAAAGAGATGAATCTCAGAAAGCAAGCAGGGGGATGATTTTGCAAAGCTAAAATCATGTAAATAAACAGTTAAGGCTTAATTATTATTTTTTTAAAAAATGTAATTGCAGAGTGACAGAGAGATACACAAAGCTCCTGATATTTGTAACAAGTATTTTGATAATTATAACGAGCATTTTGTGATAAACGCATTAAATATGTGTTGATTTTGGGAATCTGGATGCAAATGATATGGTTGTATGATTTCTTCATGATAAAATGCCTCACTTTACAACTCTATTTAATATCTCACTAACCAGAACCCTGTATAGAAAGGATGAATTATACTGAATTTGTTAATGCTGCTAAAGCAAAATACATAGACAGCTATGTAATTGATGGACACTTTTAGACAGTGGTATGTGGTGTGTTTTCATGGATGGTGACAAAACAGGAACTGCCTTCCAAGAAAAATGAACCTTTATGCACCATGCACAATGATGATTTCAGGGGATTTTTCAGGGATGGGAATGGGATTGATGAACAGGTATTTTTCTACTGAAATCTTCACCAATTGGATGCCATTCAATCGGAAATAACCCTTGTGAATCATTGCACCGCTCCATTAGACATACCATCCATGTTTGGATATCACAAGTAAATAGCAATCGCAATAGCACTTAGACTTTATACCACTTCACAGTGCTTTACGGCACTCTCTAAGTGGTTTACAGAGTCAGCCTCTTGCCCCCAACAATCTGGGTCCTCATTTTACTGACCTTGGAAGGATGGAAAGCTGAGTCAACCTAGAGCAGGTCAGATTCGAACTGCCAAACTTCAGGCAGCAGAAGTAGCCTGCAGTGCTGCATTCTAACCATTGCACTACCATGGCTCTACTCATTCTCACCCTCTGTCCCAGTGGGCCTCCGGAATGGAGAGGAAGACAATGTTCAAGAATCTGGATTATATAAATGGGAACATTATCTTCCTTTAAAGTGGCAGGAGAGGAGCTTGTTTAATGATGTAATATGCATAATAATAGAGCTGGAAGGGACCTTGGAGGTCTTCTAGTCTAACCCCCTGCTCAAGCAGGAGACCCTATACCTTTCCAAACAAGTGGCTGTTCAGTCTCTTCTTAAAATCCTCCAGTGATGGAGCACCCACAACTTCTGGAGTTCAACATTGCATGGATTAATTTCTCTCGTTGTTGAGAAATTTCTCCTTAGTTCTACCTTGGTTTTCTCCTTGATTCCACCCATTGCTTCTTGTCCTGTCTTCAGTTGCTCTAGAGAATAGGTTGACCCGGTCTTCTCTGTGGCAGCCCCTTAGATGTTAGAACATTGCTATCATGTCACTCCTTTTTTTCATGAGAACTTTTCAGACTTTTCTGCCCGTTAACTTTTAAACCTGCCCTCAGGCACTTTGGAGAATAGCCCAACCACTCTACTGTGTGACAACCCTTCAAATATTATTAATAAAAGACATTTATATTAACCTGTTGCAGTTTCTGTATCTAAAGTGTTTAAATTAGAAAAAAAAAATATCAGAGTGCTTTTTGATAGTTGAAAGGAGAGCTCAAAATTCGTGTGCCTGATTTGCTTTGTTAGATCTGGTGTCATTGCTGTTTGTTCTTATGATTTATGACGATTGTATTTTATGATTATGATCATGGTTTATCACTTGTTGCTTGTATGTACACTGAGAGCTTATGCGCCGGAGACAAATCCCTTGTGTGTCCAATCACACTTGGCCCATAAAGAACTCTACAATAAAGGGAAATATTTGTAGCTCAGGATTGCAATGTGCTCTCTGAGCCTGGTTATTTTCTTGCGGACGTTTCATTACCCATCATCCGTGGTAATAAGGGGTGAAGTTTGTTTTTACTAGTTTGGGTAACGAAACGTCTGCAAGAAAACCAGCAAGCTCAGAGAGCACCCAGGACTCCTCCTCATTTGATCGTCAATTTTGCATCCTATAACTGCTGAAGCCCCAAAACCTGGCCTCCACGAAGCCACCATCTTCTTTGTTTGGCTTTCTTGTTTTATCCTTCTGTGTGGAACATTGACCCCCTGGAAAGAAGATGCCTTCCTACTATTTCTCCCCCTCTCTTCTAAGGGTTACTCTCTCGCCTCAATTTCTCGCCTGATTATGTTGACGCCTGTCAAACCGAGATGCTCTCCCCCTTCTTTTGCTCTTTCGTCCTAATAGACAAGAAACAGCCCAGTCAATAATATTTTACTTGTCTTCCCACTGCGTGTCTCTTCCTCCCGATCAGTTTACGCGGGCTTGACTGGAAAAAGTCAAGAGGGAGGTTAAGATCCGAAAGTTCAGCCAAATGTTATCAACTGCCGAGATGTTGCTCAGAGAAAGGCCTTGCAAACTCACCCCCCCCTCCCAGCCATACCCGAAGCCAATAATCACTACACAGAACTGATAACATCAACAGCTGTCAAAGATCCAGGCATTTGTGGTTCATCTGTAAATCCAAACACCTGTATTCAGTCAAGCTTTGATTGTTATCCTCTCTTCCTGTCATTCCAATTCCTTCCTTGAAAGTTCTGCCAAAGATATTCTAAGCTGCGAGTTGATTTATAAAGTGAAAGGGGCTGGGGAAGGAGAAGTTCAAGAGGGGATGGAGTGAAATTGACAAGATGCTCGCATTCACAAGGTGACAAGCCGTCTTGACGTCCATATTGACAGGCTCTTTTATACATTGCCGTTTTGGAGTCTTGTCGGTAAAAACGATGATAATAAGATCAAGAGCCTTGGAAGGGAGTGTTGCAAAGACTTTTAAATGTTTCCAATGTGTGTCGCTGGAAAGAATGCACACTTGTTTTAGGATTTTTTTTTTTTTGAGGGGGGAGATAGGCAGGCGGGTGATGGATTAGATCAAAGTAAGTAATAAACTTTTGGCTTGAAAGCTCTTCAGAAGACAGTATATGCATATACAGTATATGTTTGTGTGTGTGTGTGTGTGTGTTGGAGATATTTAAAGATAGAGTTTCAAGGATCAAACTGTAAAATAAACCAGTGTGTCTTCAATAGACAGATGATGCCTGTTTGTCCAGCTACGATCAAAAACAGGCAATTTTCCATCTTCTATTAGCTTTAGGGAGGAAATCTCTGGGAAGGAAGGAGTGTCTAATATTTTGTCTGACAGAACTGCATCTCCTGAAAGCAGTAGCATAACCAATACTGCTAAGGGAAAAAAGGATTACCCCAGTAAATCAGACACAAGGATCCAGAGCAGAAAAATGACCAATCAGTTAGCTAGAGAAATTGTTTTATTAAATAGGGATGATAAAAAGAATACATCAATTGACCTGCCTGATTATTCTGTGCAAAGTGAGAAATGAAGAAAGCCAACTTCTTCTCTTTATCTTGTTACTTTTTAAAAAACTTTTTTATTTATGGTAGCAAAAATCTTATAATACGACTGATTATATATCATGAAAAATCGGAAAAGATTACCTAGTGCTTATATCTATTTAATGTTACATACCTTCAAGAGTTATTTCACTCTTTTAGAAAAATCTGAAAAACTTCCCTCCCCTCTCCTTCCCGTTAATAGATTTTCAAAAGTTATCCTCCTTAATTCCTTTCCTCAAGAGTCAGATAGATAGTTTTTAAGCGTGAGCTGTTCTGATATTTTAATGAAAAACAGTCGATAGATACTTTAAATTAAGAAAAATATGGAGAATAAAATTTTATTGGTGGCATATCCGGGTAATGGAAGACTTACTCCAGGGACACTGGGGTATCACTAACACTTTTATAACTTGAGCAACAATCTTAAAACTTTTCCATTGATAGTGCAAAAACTTTTATTAGCAGTTTTATTAGCAGGTGATTTCCTCTCCTTTTGGCAGCCTCTTTTCTATGCTTTTTAACTCCCTGTGCCAGGTGCCTTTTTAATTCTAAGTTAATTGTGAACATAAAAAAGTTTATTCTGTAGTACAATAATAAGAATGTTAGCAACTAAGTTCCTAAGGTCCACCTACAAGCTTTGATGTTCCAACTAGGGTGGACCTAGACTGTATGTGTAGTTTATGAATTAATGGGCTAATTTAGGGACGAAGTAGTAGGTGTTGTGGGATAACATCCTGCCATGGATTTCTGTGAGAGCAAATGACAGCAGACATGCCATGACAACTGCATGAAATTGATGCAATTTAAATACTTGAATCAGACATCATAACATAATTGACTCATTTGCATGGTGGCCTTGGGACATACGTGTCATTGCTTTTGTATCATGGCTTGTTACAGACCTTGTTGAATCCTGTGTCTATTCAGGTGTCAACTTGGATAAGTAGAAGGAGATGTGATTCAAGGTAGTGTATATATAGCACCTTCTGAGGCGAGCTTTTCTTTAGAGTTTGTTTCTATATTATTTCTTCTTCTTCTTCTTCTTCTTCTTCTTCTTCTTCTTCTTCTTCTTCTTCTTCTTCTTCTTCTTCTTCTTCTTCTTCTTCTTCTTCTTCTTCTTCTTCTTCTTCTTCTTCTCCTCCTCCTCCTCCTCCTCCTCCTCCTCCTCCTCCTCCTCCTCCTCCTCCTCCTCCTCCTCCTCCTCCTCTCTTCTTCTTCTTCTTCTTCTTCTTCTTCTTCTTCTTCTTCTTCTTCTTCTTCTTCTTCTTCTTCTTCTTCTTCTTCTTCTTCTTCTTCTTCTTCTTCTTCTTCTTCTTCTTCTTCTTCTTCTTCTTCTTCTTCTTCTTCTTCTTCTGGGGTTCTAAGTGAGCTTTCAAAGGGTTCTAAGCGAGATGTACATATTTTGTTCTATATTTTGTGCTTGGCTTCCATTTTTAGCCTCCACTGGAAATAAAATTCCCCGGGGGTGGGGGATATCTTTTCTTTACAACAATTTCTGATGCCAGGGAATTGGGTGCATCTTCTACTTTTTAGGAAATTGGGAATTTTAAGGAATTTAGGGTGGCAATTTGCAAAGAGATGGTGTAACAAGATCTGATATAGAAAATCTCCCCCCCCCCGCAGTGATTTATGGATTTGAAATTTTAAGAGTGAGATGCCTTCCTGTTCTCCTTTTAATTTTCAGACATCTGGATTGTTCATTCATTGGGACCACAGGGATAGATGACAAAAACCATATGCTTGTGAAATAAGTGTGAGGAACATGGTCATCGAGATATTGTACACTAGGAGCAAAGTTTTTTAAAAAGGCCTCCTTAGCCTTCCAAATGTGTTGGGGTTGCAGTTCCAAAATTTACACTCTGTATGACCAGTTTGATGATTTCTGATTTAGATTTCATGCATTGTATTTGTTTATCCACGCTAACGACATACCAAGTGAAAAAAGTTCTGTGGACCTTAAAAACTGTTCTAATCTCATTGTATATTAGATAACATTAGAAAATGGTTTAAGGAAACATTAAATATGAATCCATTTGCAGCAATTAAAGTTTAGAATTGTTGCTTTGTCTCCAAGTCTAGAATAGGAAATGGATCTTTTTGCGCAACAGATATATGGTGTTTTATTATTTCCATTGATGTGACATGCATTTTTTACAAAGGCTGTCAGAGAAGAGGTTAGCTTTTTTAATAGTTCTTTTTTTAAAAAAATGTTTTTTAAAAAGTCAAATGCAAAGGATCTCATTGCATGCAGCTACCATGAATAAAGTTTTATATCATGTTATTTTAAAACATCTTTTGGCCAGCTAAGACGACCTGCATCCTTTTTCACAAAAGTTTTTCATAAGATATTTAAAAATAAATAAAAATAAAGCTTATTACAAGGTAAAACACAAATACAAACAAAAGTTGAAGTTAAAAAGAGAAAGTGATAAAAAGAAAAGGATAATGACCTCTGATTCACATACCTTTTTTCGATATGCATATTCATGCTTTTGTGACCTAAGGATATAAAGTAAGAGTGCCAGGCCAGATGCCCCTTTGGCATGGTGCTTTGGTTTCCTCTCTTGCACAATGGTGTTTTAATAATGCTTCTGTACGCGCTGCAGAGTGATAATTCTGCCATTAAGTTTAAAAAGCAAGACCAGAAATGGAAGGGAACAGCCAGCGTTTGGTTGTTGCTTGTACTTCACGTTTTTATAGCATGCTGTATGTCTAGGAGACACTAGTGCATGTATCCTCCTAATAAAAGCAGTTATCGGAAACATAACTTTTTATATTTATAATTGAAATTGTAAATTAGGGTGTAAAAGAAAGTCCAGGCATTGTTCTTTTGGTGTGAAATGAAATCATGGTTTGGGTACACATGCTTTGTGTGCTATTAATCAGTGCCGTTGGCTACTGTTGTTTAACGCAACAGTTTGTGATTTGCAAGCGTGCTGCTTGCTTCAATCAACAGGCTTGATTTCCGACCCCTATCCTGTTTTCCACCATAGGGTCTGTCTCCTTTTTTTTTTTTTTTCAGGCGCCAGTTTGAATCATTCAGGGCAGTGATGGGATTCAGATCTTTTTACTACCAGTTCTGCGGGCGTGGCTTGGTGGGCATGGCAGGGGAACGATACTGCAAAACCCCCATTCCCTCCCCACTCCTGGGGGAAAGTTACTACAAAATCCCCATTCCCCCCCCACCCCACTAACCTGCTTTTCAGCTCCATTCTCCTGTGCAGGGCAACAAAAGAAGACCCAGCTGGGACTTGGGAGGTGGAGAATAGATGGGGTTGGTGGGGCCAGTCAGAGGCGGGATTTGCCGGTTCTCCCAACTACTCAAAATTTCCACTACTGGTTCTCCAGAACTGGTCAGAACCTGCTGAATACCACATCTGATTCAGGGACTAGTTTTTGGCATTCTGTCCCTCCATAATCCCAGGGATGCTGTCTGTAAACTGAATGGACTAGGAGAATAACACACGATTGAGTTATTCGGAGAGTGAGAGGGAGGAAGAGAAAGAGAAGGTGGAATGGAATGGTTCTTGGTGGTCTCCGAATTTAGTTCTTTGCTTGCAGATGTTTCATTACCTGACATTATGAGTCCTCAAGGATGACAGTCAAGTGTAGCCAGGACTGTAATTTTCAATTTCTCCAAATTTTTGTCTGTGTGCTGCTTTTTCATTTCTACAACCATATTAGGCTTGTTTTGAAGACGTACAGTACATAGTTTAATGTCTTCCTCCTCTAAGGTAATAGTCTCTAAGTTTAGGCAATTGTAAGGAAAAGATGGCAAAAATAGACAATTGGTGGCATGCATTCTGGAGAACATGGATTTTCCACCTAAGATGATGGACATGGTGAGAGCATCTCAATCCCTTCAAAGGAGAGAACTTATTGTGTGAAATTGATCTCTATGTATTATAATATTGATGCTTAGCGCATTTTCTACTATAAGCCCTTTTTGGTTTCCTCATTGTGTCTCTTAGAATGAAGATCTACAATTCTATAATTCTATGATTTATTGATTTATTTTTTTGCATAATTACTGGAGTGTTGAGAATTAGGTAAAAGACACTAATTTACCTTTACCTAATTAAATTGCTTTTTTAAACGAATTGAAAAATAGATTTGGAATTACATTTGATTTAGTTGTTCACAGTGATCATGAAAAGTACCAGTGCGAAAGTTCTCAAAATCTTTTTCCAATTGAGTCTCCAAAGTGAATATTTGTCCCCATCTAGCAACTTATTCTTATTATACTAGGTGGCTTTTCAGATTAATCTCTGGCAAGCAAATACTCTTTTGCCTAATTTTTTTGATCATTAGACCCTGTTTGGGACTGCTGAGAAATTTTACAGATCTGATGTTCTAGAAGCTTGTGGCAGATTTCCTTTATTCCCTAGTAGGCAAAACTATTACATCCCGAAAAAGTTGACTTGTCAAGTCACTTTTAAACTGGGGTAATAAAATAAATTGCAATTTAAAGTAAGGAGATCAAGTGCAGAGGTGGTATTCAGCAGGTTCTGACCAGTTCTGGAGAACTGGTAGCAGCAATTTTGGGTAGTTTGAAATATCCTTCCCCTGCCACACCCACCAAGCCACGTGCACAGAACCGGCAGTACATTTTTTTTAATCCCACCAGTGATCAAGTGTTTGTACTTGTGATGTGGTTGGAGAGTGTGTGGAGGAGGAAAGAGTCTAAAGCCACAATTGTACATTTCCATAAGCCCTTAATAATCAAATTGGATACCGATGTAATTGTCCTGGCCCAACATCACACTAACCACGTGAATGCAATTTGTTTTGTAATTAATAGCATTTAAGTCCCAGCTTAGTCAGTTTTGATTAAGCAAACATTAAATTAATTCTATCTGCAAATGCTTAGTCTGTTAGGGCTATTTGAGGGGGTGAATGCATTTGGATGGACAGAAGGACGCATCTTCATTGGATTGCTAGCCACCTCTTGAGTAGTTAACGGTCAGATCAATACGTCTCCTAGAGCTATAATAAAATGCCTTCGACAAGCTCATCTCTAGCTGGGAACACGGTATACACATTGATTTCCTGGGCCGATATAACCCATTTACCTATTCAGTTATCCGTTAAGGAAGGTGTAATACTAGCAAAACTCAAGGGACCAATGATGTTTGTAAGTAGGTTAGCAGCTACTTGACAATGTCTTAATCTGCCTTAGAGTTACTCATTCAGAGCAGAGGCATTTCCTAAAACTCGGGATTGGGTGAAATATCCTTTTCTCATAATCCAGTCTTGTTTAGAGATTCTTTCCTTGGTGCGATTGTGTTGTGCTGCAGGCAGCTCAGAGATCCCTAGTTAGGACTATAAATGGAGGCAGCTCCTCTCTGTGCACTAAGTTGCAGAATGCTTTGCTTTTGAACTCGTATAGGAATCACCCGTTGCAGCCTCCCAAAACTTCCCTTGTAGCAACTCAGTGCAACTCAGTTGTCTGACTTAAACATGGACACACATGCTCTGAAAAGCAAAAGACACACAGAGATGAACAAAAAAAAAATCATCTCAAATGGACTTCTCTTGGGTAGAATTGCTTACCATAACTCATGGGGCAAAATTACGTACACATAAATGTATAACTGGAGAAATGCACTTAGGAAGATAAATGGTTTTTCTGGGGGGATGGAGTCCCTCAAGATCTGGTTATGCCACCCTAGCGTCCCAGAGAACCAGAGACCTATTTTTAGAATAGAATAGAGCTGGAAGGGAACTTGGAGGTCTTCTAGTCCAGCCCCCTGCTAAAGCAGGAGAATCTATACTGTTTCAGACAAGTGACTATCTAGTCTCTTCTTAAAAACCTCCAGTGATAGAGCGCTCATGATTTCTGAAGGCAACTTGTTCCAACTTCTAAATTCCTCCTTAATTCCAGGTTGCTTCTCTTTTTGATTAGTTTCCAACCATTGTTTCTTGTCCTGCCCACCGGTGCTTTGGAGAAGAATTTGACCTCCTCTTCTTTATGACAGCCTCCCAAATATGGAATACTGCTAACATGTCACCGCTAATTTTTCTTTTTTCTTTCTTTCTTTCTTTCTTTCTTTCTTTCTTTCTTTCTTTCTTTCTTTCTTTCTTTCTTTCTTTTTTCTTTTCTTTTCTTTTCTTTTCTTTCTTTCTTTTTTTATTTAGATGGCTCCATTCTCTCTCTTTTTGCTTTGGGGTTTATGTGTATATTGGCCAAGTGTGATTAGACACGCAAGGGGTTACTCTCCTGTGCATAAGCTCTCAATGCCCATCCAAACAGCAAAGTGATATACTGTAATCATAAGATACCAATAGGAGAAGATAGAAAGTAGCACAGGAGAGAAATTCCTTGTGTGTCCAATTGCACTTGGCCAATAAAGCTATTCTATTCTATTCTATTCTATTCTATTCTATTCTATTCTATTCTATTCTATTCTATTCTATTCTATTCTATTCTATTCTATTCTATTCTACTCTATTCTACTCTACTCTACTCTACTCTTCTACTCTACTCTATTCTCTATTCTTCTATCAAGGTATTTTTTTTGCCTTTTGAGTGCCTTTGGCAAGCTGCTGAAATGAAACTTTTTTGCACACTTCTGATTCCCGTAACAAGGCTGACTTATTACATTTCAGCCTTGAGATGTGCATGTTGTATGAAAAATGAAAATAGACAAGCCCAAGTGGTGCTCCTATCTGTCATTCTCTCCACCTTTTCACATGACTTTCTTGAACCTGATAGAGCAAGAAGCAATAGAGATGGATATTTAGTTACAAGGACAGATGAATCAACACTGCATCGACCGGAATACAACTGGTGGCAGTTTTATTTCTTTATTGCAAAGGTTTTCACCCACCTTCCTCAAATCTCCTGTGGCTATCAGATCTGGATCATGGAAGAAAAAACTTTTCAAATATCTTGAAAAAATAGCTTTCGTGTAGAAGGATAAACAAAAAGTGGGAATAGATGCTAAAGCTTATTTGGATTTATTTGCAACCAGACTTTGTATGATGTACATAAACTGCAATTTATTCTTCGGTTATTTTCAGTGTCCCAGTATAAGATGTCAACTCAAATTGAGGTCCTCATCTAGGCTGAGACAGTTTAGAGTTTCCCACCATGCATATTTTTTTTAGAACCCTATCCTGTGCACCATGTAAAATCCATGTAAGAAGAAAGAGGATCTTTGCTAGAATCTGACTCCCCTGTAGAGTTTTAATTTGTGTTGACATCATGCTATATGATGCCTCTGGCATTAAAAGAAGCCTCCAAGTCTCCAATTTTGGAAATCACTCTCTCAATAGAGACACAAGGACTTACCTTTAAGTCCCCTTCCAGCAAGGGATGTTGAAAGCTGATGGGCGATTCAGCAGAATCAATACTCTCTTCTCTTAAATTCCTGTCTGTATATAACAAACAGATTTTTTTTTTTCACCTGACTGAATCAAGATTTAATAGAGCTCAGTAAGCTGCCATAATGAAACTGTGGTTACATTCTCCAGCATCTTACCAAATGAAATAATAAAATCTTGTACAGTGGATGGAAGATTTCCTGGAAGATCATTTTTCTAACAAAATTACCCATAATTGCATGGTTTGGGGATCAAACTATTTGAAGGATTTCCTTTCCCCCATCATTTCCACCCATCCCACCAAGATGGGAAGAAAGAGTATGCTGCAGGTCCCATCTATTAAGGATGGTACTCCTGGTGGGTCCACAAAAAGGGCCTTCTCAGTGGTGGCCCCTTCTATATGGAACCACATTCCCCCAGCGGTATGGTTGATTCTCACCTTGTTGCTTTTCTGAAAGTCCTGGAGATGTGAGAGATGACCAGGCAGAGCTGAAAGGTGGGGTCAAATGTGTCATCAGTTTGGAATCCTTACACAGCTGTAAGAGACTGAAGTCCAGTCCTCTGTGAATACTGTTGACAGTTATTTCTACAGACAACAGGGACAAATAATTTTCCAGTAATAAATTTAAATATTATTTCCCAAATGTCAGGTAGTCCTCCATTTACAACCACAATTGCCCCCCAAATTTTGGATCTAAGTGAGACATTTGTCAAGTGAGTTTTGCCTCATTTTAGGACCTTTTTTGCCACAGTTGTTAAGTGAATCACTGCAAATTGTTAACTTAGTAACACAGTTGTTAAGTGAATCTGGTTTCTCCATTGACTTTGCTTGTCAGAAGGTTGCAAAAGGGGATCGCATGACCCTGGAAAACTGAAAACCGTCATAAATATGAACCAGTTTCCAAGGGTCCAAATTTTGATCATGTGACCATGGAAATGCTGCAATGGTCTTAAGGGTGAAAAACGCTCATAAGTTACTTTTTTCAGTGCCATTGTAACTTTAAATAATCATGAAATGCAGTGTTGTAAGTTGAGGATTACCTGTGCAGGGGTATAGATGTGTTAAATCATTTTCAAGCTTTGTGTAGAATGGACAACGAAGTGGTGTATGGTCTACAGTTTCTGTGGCCTTTAATCTCTATGGGTATCTTGGTTCCCCTCTTGTGATTTTATGATATTTTCCCTCCCATAATAGGCAGTACAGGATGGACAGGGGTCATGCATAAATTAATTATACCTATAGTTATCTGTCCGTTTATATTTATCAAATTAAATATTAAGTTACTTTAAATATTTAATAATGCAACAGTACAGCATAAAGCTGAGCTGAAATGGCCACCCCAAATTTACTCCATTTATAGACTGTAAATCTGAGTCATGGTTTTCATTATTTGCACACTTGGAATGGAGAGAGGATGGATTGGAATCCTTTTGCCTGTTTCTGTTTTGTTGTGGCCTTTCCTTTTTCTTTCTATAAACTCTTCTATCTATATCATTTTTTTAATGGAAAGAGGAGAATCAGTTCAGTGGCTACTCTGTTTCTTTGTCTTTGCAGAATAGACCCTGGAAATAGATTGCAGAAAAAGGAGAAGTATATTATACCCATAGACTAAGAAGAAAAAAAAATGCTTTCTGTTGCAGGCTGGCTGCCAAAATCTGGAAGCATAGGATAGTTGGACAGCAATAGCCAAGCCATCTCTACTTCTAACTGACAAATCAATGAGAGAAGGGGTTAATGATGTCACAGAGCCTTGCCAATACTCCCCTAGCAGAAAGGTTCATGCAGTAATCGAATCAAGGCTTATTTTGGTCACAAAGGGTTTAAAGATTTCCCCTGTCCAGTTGTAACTGTCTCTAGGGAGGGATGCTCTTCTCCATTGCTTGGTTGAAGGAGTCAGCGTTGTCTGAAGACAATTTATTTGGTCACGTAGCTGGCATGACTATATACCAAGGCGCAGAGAACACTGTTACCTTTTCATCCAAGGGGTAACTGTTTATCCACTTGCTTTTGCATGCTTTGAAATTGCTAGCTTGGCAGGAGCTGAGGGGAGGACGGGAGCTCACCCAATCGCATGGTGCTTGGGTCTTGAACCCAGTCAGTGAAAACCACAGAGGGTTTTAACCACTGAGCCATCATGCTGCCCAAAAGTGGTATGGAATGAAAGAATGAACAAACTGTTCAAAAGTAAAAGAGAAGGAGCACCAGATACAGAACACGAAGTAAAGGAAAAACACAGAGTATTGTTGTCACTCATTACCAAGGTAATCTGTGTCTCTTGAACAAAGAAACAAAATGGAGTAGGTTCTTCAGATAGTGAGTAGGGATTCTCTGGGTGTTCCCCATCCTTTGGAAGATTGTGGGTCCTGTAAGTGTGGTTTTGTGATGCTGGGGCCATTGGCAAGAAGGTCTAATTGTAAATTAAGCATTGTGTAGGAAGAAGGCAGTACTCTAACTATAGGTAAGATAGGAGTGGCAGGTGTCTCAGGTCCTGTAAGTCCAGTGGCCCTTGGCCAGTACTTCTCACCCCCGGGAGAATACCCCGAGCTTCTGCTAACACCATTCATCCCCAACCATGGTTTGTATGTGAAAGCCTTGACTCTCAGATGAGTGTCAGGTCTATGGCAGTTACCCCCATTTAAATCACGAGTCTCGAGCCAAACTTCCAAAACTTAAAAAGGATTTATTGGGAGTTAACATGCCGGCACTGCCTGGGTGTAGCCAACTCTGAGACACATAATTTATTGTCACCCTTGACCTTGGTTTCCCCCCACCCCCGGGGTGTATCCTAATTCATATTCTCCAATGGGACACATCCATAGCTAAGAGTCACCAGTCATGCTCTCCAGTTAGAATTGTGCATGGCAGAAAATTCGGCCACCTAGTTACTATCTTTGAAAACATTTATGGAATGCAGTTTTGGTTTGCAAGTGGCTGCATTGCTCCCCCTCCCTTTCTCTTGGAAACTCTGAAAAGACCAGATAAATATTTTATGAGTTGACAATGAGGTCTTTTCCCTCAAATCTAACCCCTGATGACTATACTTGGCCCGGGGCCTCTATCCGACTGAAGAGGCCAATATTTTCTCTTTCCCATAATAATTGACTCTGATAAGTGGTTAAACGGGGCTCAGATGCTACCATCACTTCCATAGGGGATAAACTGTTGAACAAGGCAGATGTTGGAGATGGAGACAGGGCCAAAAAATGAATGTCCAGCTTGACCTGTCTCTTCCTCAGAAGACCGTGGTCCTTCAAGATCTGTCTTTTCTTCTTTTATGATGATATTGCCACACACTAATAAAATAGGTTTATGATCCACCTTGAATTTCTCTGCACCTGATAGCAGGACACGACTCAACATAATTAAGAAACACATTGTCCTGGCTTGAGTAATTTTAGCAATCTCATTACATAGCTGGAGCAGGAATGAAAGTTCTTTCTATAAGCAGGGTGTCTTTTTTTGGATCTACACAGACAGGCAGACAGACAGACAGATGCATTCCCTACACATTCCTTTTGTGAACAATTTTTTTTATTACCCCAATGATTTTCACATGCTGGTACGAGCCCCCCTTCTGTGAGGGGATAGATACTCAAACCATTCAAGGGGAAAGATATATTGAAAAAGACAGAGCGATGAAGCTGCTGATACGTAGTTATTAGATTCAGATAAACTGTAATCTTAAGTCATCTTACGAGCCTGCTAATTACAGAGTGACATTACCTACGTAGAATGCCTTTGCTTTGTTAACATGCTAGGCAAGGTCCTTTATTAACACGGCAAGAGAGGACTTTCCTTTCATTAGATGGTTATGCAAAACTATAATTATACTTGCCTGTAAAAAAAATGAAGTTATGAAAAGATTGCTTCTCAAGGGCTTTGATTTTTTCCCTGTTCCCCCCCTCCCTCTTTATTGTAATAGCTTTCCTTTTCGATGGAGCATGGACGGAGGCAGAGTTTAAAAGAAGAGATTTGCTTCCACGGAATGTTTAGCTTTCCCCTAATCTTTTTATCCATCTCTTATAATAATGCTATATCCTGCATTTATTGGGATTTTTTTTTCTTTTTTAAAAAAGGTTTCTCTTCTTTTACTTTAGAAATCTCTCGAGGGTAAGAATTCCAACTAAGAGCCGACTTCATTTCTGTCCTTGGTGAAATTTGAATGGTGTTAGGGATCGAACACAAGAACTGAAAATATTTACTTACAGTGGAAAGAATTTGGAGATGAAGGAGAACCCTTAAATTCTAGCACATTAACTGAGCGATTTTTGTTGTTGTTATTTAGGATCTGAATTTCAGGTTTGTCTGCTCTGAATGGAATTATGTTTTTTTTTCCTTTCTCGGTGTCTATATCTTCAGTGCAAGTGGTGTAAGTAGTAGTTCTGGGAGGACGCTGGAAAGGAGAATCAAACATTATGGCAGGACATTAGTCTGGAGGACTCAGGACTCCTGGACCATGATAAGTTTCCTCATCTAAAACATAATATTCATCTCTCCAAAGATAGGTCCTCATCTGCAAGAAACATGATGAAATTCATGCCTGCCTATGCAAACAAACAATCCCAGACCAAAATAGAACACAACAACATTATAGCTTGCTCTGGAAATTGTTCTGGGTCTCATCACTATAAGCCATGAAGGAGAACCTGATGATACCGAACATCAATCCCCATGAGTCTTAGACAGCAGAGTGAATGGTGATGAAGGGAGAAGATAGAAAGGGGAGCTTTGATATGATGCTGCCTTGATTTTCATTAAATTGAAAAGTATTCAATACTTTCATTCTATTACTGCTGAGACAAGGACCCATGCTTCTATGATGCTGGCTATCTCATATCTATCAGTATTAAGCAGAGCTTCAAGCCTTTCGCATTTTGGACTGTCCAGTTCAACGTTGTCTGGAGATTGCAGAAGAACTGGTTGCTTTGGCTTTTCTTGAGGACATATGTATTTTCAAATGTCTACGAAGGTGCTGTTTTATGGCTTAAAATGCCCTTAATTTAATTACAACATCTTCGTGTGCATGAATTTGCAAGTCAAGCCCCCTCTGCCCTTGCTCCTTCTACTAATTGGAATGGAAGACTGAATAGGGTGACATAACCAAATGTCACAAGGAGATGAATGTAATGAACACAACATGTAATTAGATTCAAGCTGTGATTGGGAGATGCTATCTAAGAGGGTTGCTTGAATCCAGCATAGTACTACAAACAAACAGTCTTCAATGCCTCCAGTCAAGCTGCTTTACAGACTTCAAACATCTCTTTCAGAGGGCTGGTGCTGCTCATACCAGGTTGGGGAACCACAGATGTTATACGGTTTACTGCTTCTTCTGTTTATCATCCCTCTCATTGATCATGCCCCATCTCATCTCTCACTGATCATCTCTCACTTCTCAAACCATACATAGCATAATGTACTCTTCTTCAATTGATTTTGACTAAGGAAATTGTCTCATATGGGTGTCTATGGAGATTTTCAATTATCCAGGTCATGGTTGTCTCAAAGGTGCTTTTTAAAGAGGCAACTGGACTTTCTTTGTCCTTGAAGAAGCTTCTTGGATGAAAAGCAAAATGTCTTCAAGGACAAAGAAAGAAAGTCTAGTTAATCTGGAAAAAGCACCACTGGGACATCTCATATGGGGTCACCCAACCAACAATCTTACATTCTCTAACTTAAGAAGTTTTCTTTAGTTTTCATTGATTGGTTGCTTCACTGATCAATTATAGCTATTAACATGATGTTGGAGTTGATATGATGGGTTTTTTTTGCCTACTGGGTCTGCATATTTGACTGGAAGTGAGCTGGAAGTGAATTGAAAACATTGTCCTTTCTCACCTCCGATTCAAATACGCCAGTAATACATGCTCTAATCTCCTGCTAATGGTGCTATGTCTATATTATTAAAAAGATAAACAATAACTATTTTTGTGTTTTTAAAACAATGTCCTGTGCAAGTAGGGGAATAAAACCGAAAATCTGACTACATTATTTTTTAGCCTGGTTTGGAGTTTAAAAGTTAAATATTGTTTTAAGAATCAGAAAAAAAAACAATACACCATCCAAATTGATGCTGAATTTTAGCCGGGTGATCTGAAGGTCCACAAAAATGAGTTGAGATGGGGGTAGGTTGCCTACGGATGGATTTCATTGGTAATTGTCACTTTCCTACTTTGTATTTGAGACAACCCCCCCTTTTAATGAAGTTATTGGCTGCACTTCACCCTTTTATGTAATTAAGTGGATGTAAACTTGGAAAAGGAAGGCAGATACCCAAGGTGGAAGAATTTATAATAATTTATATACTTCTTGGCATGAACTACTTGTTCATCTGGCTTTAACAATAGCGAATAAGGAGATTCATGTAGGAGAACCCAATCAGTGACTGTTGGACAGCAGAACATGGCATCAAGGTTTGTGATGAAGAAATTAGTTGAACCTTAAAATAAATATTTAAGGTCAAAGATTAGGAGAAAGACATTCTCAGTTTACTTCTAGCTCAAGCTTTTGATTGGCCATTGCTGTTGGAAGCAAATGGTGACCTACTGGGATTTTGCAAATTACAGCCTAGTTTGCATGTATTTGTGTGGCATTTTCAAGAAAGTTATCACTGAAGACCTCAAAAGCAGATGGGAAGGATATGAACTGTGTTCTGAACATTTCTGTATGCAACACGGACATGGTAGACAAGCAATGCATTGATGTCCTTTCATGATTACTGTTAAAACGCAGACAAAACAAAATTAACTCTAGGAGAATAATCTGTGGCACATGATTTTGTTACAGGAAAAGCAGTGGAGTATGAAATAACAAGAAGAGAAGTCAATGGAGAGGGGAAAAAGTGATAGAGAATTAATATAAGTGAAAAATATATATCTGGGTGGAAGACTTCAAGTGGACTAGAAAGCTGTCATGTTGTTGAGTCTAGGGCATGTTGAGTGCTCTAGAGGAAAAACATAGTTTAAATAAATTTATAACAGTGTTACCAGTGATGCTGCCACAGTTTGGAAATAATAGGCTCAAAGTATGTATTTTCCCAGCTTGCAATGTTCTGCTCTGTTGTAAGTTGAGTTCTCCTAGAATTCTCACTCAGTTCAGCAAAAAAAATGTTTGCAGGGTGTGTGTATCAGGCCCCAAGAACCAAGAATGACACATGGAGTTATTTCTGAATGGTGTCTTTATTGTTCATTTAAAAACAGAATCTTGCCAGACTAAATCTGCATAATTATAGATACACTGTGTGAAGTGCTAGGTAGGGACCATCTTAACATTCCTTCTGCCTCTTGGACTTACCAAACTCTGCTGTTTCTTTGCTCTTTTGGAAGTAGTCCGTCCCACCTGGAATTCCAGACTACATTCTACCACAGGGTGGGTCAAGCAGGATGCAAATGACAAAAGTAATCTCTTGCTGTCGTGATGCAAACTCTTTTCTTTTTGTATATGTGCCTTGAACATTGACCCTTATCGTTGACCTTGACCACTGACCTTGCAGATGTTTCTAGTTCATGATGAGCCATGGTGGCACAGTGGTTAGAATGTAGTACTTCAGGCTACTTCTGCTGACTGCTGGCTGCCTCCAGTTTGAATGTCACTAGGCTCAAGGTTGACTCAGCCTTCCATCCTTCCAAGGTGGGTAAAATGAGGACCCAAATTGTTGGGGGCAAGAGGCTGACTTTGTAAACCACTTAGAGAAGGCTGAAAGGACTGTAAAGTGGTATATAAGTCTTAAGTGCTAAGTGCTATTATGGAAAGAAAAGTGCAGTATGATTGCTTCAGTGGGCTCAAACAGACTTCAAATTGGGGATTAGAAGCAGATAGATATGGTTTGTGATCATCAAACAGAACAATCCTTAATTATGTCTAGAAAAATCATCATGATGACTAAATGAACGAGGCAGTGATAGTTGGGTTGACCTACACTGAATATTGCTCAACATTGAGGCATGGTGGTCGTTATTGCTCTGGAATGTTGTCACATTTTACTTCTGGATGGGATGATAGCAAAGCCCAAGAGCCAATTCTCAGATGATCATAAGCAAGTAACCTGATAGGGGATCAGTTGGCTACCCAACAAAAGTTGGTTGGAAACTTGTTCAAAGGAGAATGATTTTCAGACTGTTACAACAAGAAGTTAAACCTTGATTTAACTATAAATAGGGTTCCATTTGATCACAGTTTATTGTAGACAGGCTAAAAATGTCATTATGAATGATTCCACCAACTGCTATGCATCAGATGCAAATGAACTATATGTATAATGAATCAAGGTTCAACTTTTGGTCTTCTCCCATATAATAGATTTGAAGTCATTTTCATTGGGGCAAGAAAGGTACTGGTAGCATTTACCTGTTTGTTATTTTCCTTACTGATTGGTAACAGCCTTTTTCCTTGTGATCTGAGAACTAGCTATCACACCAAGGTTGCAAGAATCATGGTTTTTCTTTCCTCCTCCATGTTCATCCTCCATGGCCTACAGCAACCATCAAAATTGTCAGGACTACAACTCCCAGAATTCCTAGCCTTTGTGAAGGCCATCCCATCAGGGGAACTGAGTTAAAATCATTCACTTTCATGGCACTGGATTTCTGCTTCATAGAAGATTTAGCATCATGTTACTGTCTGCCACAATATAGAGATGATCACTCATCATCATAGGGTGGGAGAAAAGAATAAAAAAGCAGTTTATAATATTATGCAAACTTACCAGTGAGTGACAATGATAAAATAGGACATGACATAAAACAGTGATATTGTTATGGCCTTGAAAGCGGAAGGAATATCACACCAACTTATGATACTTTTGTTGAAGGAACAGATACTGATATAGCAAAAAGGAGCTTAATATTCTCATGAGTTACGTGGTTTTTTTCATCTTGAACTGAAGAAGCTTCTTGGATGAAAAAAACAGGCATCCATGCGCACACTCATATTATTTTCAGTTCTGCACTAGGCAAACCAGTTGTATGTGCAGCCTACCTCTATTGACCAAGGTCCCTTCCAACTCTGCTATTGTGTACTGGGTTCATTTGTTCTGGCAGAATTTGGGGTCTATCCAAGCAGCAGGTGCTCCAATAACAATTGGGTGCTCCTTATATAAACTGCCAGCTTTGTGACATCACTGCAGCCCCAAGTACTTAGGTCAGGGGAGGGAGGGAGGGAGGGAGAGAGAGAGAGAGAGAAAGAGAGAGAGAGAGGTCTTGCTAAATTACAAAGTTTCTCCAGAGCCCAAAATAATGTCCTTTGACTTTCTTGCAAACACCCAGCATTGCTCTCTAACCAGTTGCTGATTTGCCTTGTTGACATAAATTGCTTGGTGTTTGCTTGAAAAGTATCTGTCATACCAGCCTAAATGTTCTTTTAATGAGGAAAGTCTAGCAGATAAGAAAAAAGAGAGGGAAAGAGAAAGAAGAAAAAGAGAAATGCAGTTGGAAGTAATGTGAATGTGATGTGAAGCAAGTCATTACCTAAGTAATGTGGCCATAAGCAAAGAAAAAATTGGGTGGGGGAAGGGAAAATAAATCAATTGTAACTTTGGAATTAAAATATTGCTTGGTTAGTACCCATCTGATCCAACACACAAGCGTGCAATAGCAATAGCACTTAGACTTATATACTGCTTTATAGTGCTGTACAGCCTTCTCTAAGCAGTTTACAGAGTCAGCCTCTTGCCCCCAACGATCTGGATCCTCATTTTAACAAACCTCAGAAGGATGGAAGGCTGAGTCCACCTTGAGCTGGTGAGGATTGAACTCCTGGTAGTGAGCAGTGAGTTAGTTTGCAATACTGCATTCTAACCACTGTACTAACATGGTTCTGCAAGCAGGTAGACCTTTCCAGTGGGCATTCATAGGCTTTTTCTGAGCCAGTCTCATATCTCTGCTGGGAGATGAAGCATCTTCCTCTTTAAAAAAAATACAAACAGGAGGAAGAAAGAAAGAAAGAAAGAAATAAAGAAGGAAGGAAGGAAGGAAGGAAGGAAGGAAGGAAGGAAGTCTAAACATTAATCACCAGGAAAATAGGTTAACTCCTCCCTTCAGTTTTTCTTTCAAATGCAAGCCAGAAGCTTACATGAAACAGAAGACAAGATGATGTAGCAAAACTGAGATGCCTTATAAGATGCCTTCTTTTCTTAAAAAGAAACTTTAAAGAATTGAAAAAAAATGTACCTATGGATAAGTCAAATTAATTGCTGGAAGAATTGCTGTTTGCTCTGGCAACCAGGAGTGAAGGGGAAAAAAACTCAGACTCAGTTTTGACCGTTGCTAGATCGCTGCTGCTGATTGAACAGCTGCGTCTGCCAACAGAGTCAGAAAGAGGGACATAGTTGCTTTAATGCACCTTTGGCAGGCATTCCTTCTCTTAGGCCCAAAGGCATGAATGGAAAAAGCCATTATTAACTGCAGTTGAAACAGTGTTCCCAATTGTTTCTTGACCGGTTCTCTAAGTCCAAACAAAAAAAATATGTCTAAACAAAGAGTGACAATTAACTGTAGATGCAACAGAAATTTTCATTTGCAACTTAGAATCATTTGGTTATATTGTGCGTCCCCTGCACAGAAGTTTTGAAGGCTAAATTGTAAATACATTGGTGTTCTGTTGGATTGATGTTATTCTTCCTGCTGTTAAGTTATTACAGCTGATTTCCATCTTCTCTGACACACATATTTGGTTCCTAATATTTTTCTGTAGTCTAAGAATGTCCTTGAGTTAAAAAAAAATCTATGTTTATAAAAATCAGCACGGTAGTGTTTAATGAATTAATTGACTGAGAAGGTGGTCTGATGGATGGGGATATGCATAGACTTCATGTTTTAATATATCAATTTATAAAACAGTTATTTACGAAGAGCGACACATAGCCTTTTGAGGATTGCACTAGTTGCTGTTCTGCAAATAAGTGGAACTAGACAGAAAAGCTAGATTAGATTCAATTTGATTTTAAATGGAAGGGGAAATCCCATTTGTTAAAAGTGGTTGCAGGGACCGTTATGTAGTTTTACTTTAGATACCAAGTGACCATTTAGTAGGAATATTTGTAGGGGCTCCTCCTGGGCTATCCCGAGATTGGGATATTGGGCTTGGTGGGCATGGCAGGGAAAGGATACTGCAAAATCTCCATTCCCTCCCCACCCCACGAACCTGCTTTCCAGCTCCGTTCTCCTGTGCAAGACAACCAAAGGAGACCCAGCCGATCAGCTGGGACTCAGGAGGCGGAGACTAGATGGGGGCGGGGCCAGTCAGAGGCGGGATTTGCCGATCCTCCGAACGACTCAAAATTTCCGCTACTGGTTCTCCAGAACTGGTCAGAACTGGTTGATTGCCACCTCTGGTTCTCCCTCAAAATTTGAATGCAGGCCTTTGGCAAGAATGACAGATGACCCTTCGTTCCTTTTTGTTCCTCTCAGGGTTTTTTTCGTAGGTCCTCATTATCTTGTCTGTGCTGTTCTTATTATTTTTGTACTGATTTTTGTTCCTCAATGTTTCTTTTTAACAATCATAAACTGGCCCAGCGTTGCTGGGAATTGGGCAGCATGGACACGACAAAAATTATTAGGATTAAATTAATTTGTTCCTTGCCTCCAACAAAACATGGCAGAGATGATTAAGGATAGAGAAGAAGAAACGATGGGACAGCCATGGTATGGGTTTCCTGCTTCAGCAGGGGGCTGGACTAGAAGACCTCCAAGGTCCCTTCCAACTCTGTCAGGTGGAATAGATCATTCAATTGTGCATATGTATGTGGGGTGTGTGTGTGTGTGTGTGTAAAGAGAGACAGAACGAGACAGAGAACGAGACAGAAACAGAGAGACAGACAATGACACACACACACACACACAGAATGAGACACACACACACACAGACACATACAGAGAGACACAGAGATAGATAGATGATAGATAGATAGATAGATAGACAATGAGACACACAGAGACACACACAGAGAGACAGAGAGAGACAGAGTGAATGAGAGAGAATGAGAGACAATGAGACACACACAGAGACACACACACAAACAGACACACACACACAGACAGCGAGACAGAATGAGAGAGAGAATGAGACACACACACAGAAGTATACATACACCTGCAAATTAAGGAGAACAAGAATTCTTAATTGGTGAGAAGTTAATATTCCTCCCTTTACTGATTTCTCTAAATTTTATTTTTTTAGGGTATTGAATCTGAAGCACCTCACACACACACACACACACACACACACACACACACACACAAACAGCAAAAAGGAAAAGCAGATATGTTGGCAAGCTGTGTGTCACTTTCTATCTTGTGACAGTCCTGGTAAAGATACTGCTGTTCTAGTACATTCAGCAGTGCTTATCTGCTACATGAGTGCACATTATTTTCCACGGACTTGGATCACTTTAGACAGTATCATTAAATGCCACGTCTTTACCTGTTATGGAGCAAAGCTCTTGCTTCAAGTGCCTCCTGGGATATACGCAGCCGTGGTGGGGAGAGAATGATGGTTAAAGATGCAACCCGCATTAAATTTTCAATGGGGAAGCATGATTGTCTCTCACTTTTCAGGAGCCTTATCTGCTAGACGATGTTTGTCACTGAACCTGTAAAAGCCGGAGATGTTCGTCAGATGAAAGTTGCAGTCAGTTGAACGATGTGGACAGGTGACGGCTCCAGAGGGATCGGCTAGACTAGCTTTGAGATGGAGGGGGTAAATTGAAGGTTTATTTATCCAATTCACTGTCAAGGTCAGGCTTGGCTCGAGAGCTGTCCTGCGGGCGAGCGTAGAAAAATGCCAAAAAATTGTCTGAGTCGAGCCTGAAAAAGACTGACCTTTGGGGCAGTCTCTATCAACATGCCAGGGTCTCTTAACGCAACCCTTAGAAAGCATTAAGTGGTTTGTACATCTGGCTTTTAATGTCAAGGAGGGGAGAAAGGGAAATAAAGAGAGAGAGAAAGAGAGAGAGGAAATGGGGAAGAGGAAAAGCAACAGGAACTTTTTGGTTCGTTTGCTTTTCAGACACAGCAGAGGGGAGGAAAATAGAAATAGATAGAGACATAATGAGAACGGGGGAAAAGATTTGCGAAGCAAACCTCAACTTTGTAGGTTTTTAAAAAAAATTCTAAATTTAAATCGTTTTAGGCCTTGTTGCAAGCTCTTTTTTGTTCGTTTGCTTGTTTTGGCTGAGATAAAAAACGAAAGGTTAAGGCCCTAAGAAGACTCTATACCTCTACTTTTCACCCTGAGGGCGAAAAAGAGGCAAAAATGGAGAGTCGAACGGAAAGCCTGCTGTGACTCTAAATGTGGAAGGTTGGATTTAAAAAAAAAAAGATTTTGTTCAGCCTGGAAATAAAAGAAATAAAACAGAGAACGAGAAAGGAAGAATAGTGCCTGGAAGTAAAATAAGTCAGTGGGGGAATGAAGGACTCAGAGATGTGAATGAATTAGAGGAGGTGGGGTATCTAGGATCAATTGTGCAAAGTCAATCTATGACTCTGTCATCACCTACAATTTTGTTATTTTTTTTCCCTAATCCTTTAAAAAAATGTTTTTGCAAGCCTGTGTACGCCACACTTAAGTTTCTGTGAAAGACAATGGAAGAAAAGCCAGTGGGTTTAGACCACATTTTTTCAATAAAGGTGATTCTAATAGAAATATACCTGCGAATAAAATTAGAACACAGGTCCAGCAACGCTTTCTTTTTCTGCTTGGTTTCTACTGATTCTGCAATTCTTCTTGGTTGAAATTGGTAACTTTAGGCAGCTTCTGAACAAGTAATTTCTTCATTCACATCACCTCACGTTACTCAGGGTTTCCTCTTCCTGTTTTGTGGCATTTGTAGAATAGACAGGCACAATTGTCCAACCTATCCTGAGAAATCCGGATAAAACTTTATTACGTATTTTTAAAGGGAAGAAAGGGCCCATTCAGGTAAATCCCTAATCATAGAGTGTTCATATTGATGGTATGAAAGGTGACAGCTATCTATTTCTTCACAAACAATAGGAATTTGTGAAGGAATACTTGCTTCTATGAGGTACTGTCATTTGTAGGCTTCTCTGAAAGGAAAGAGGGTCAACACATACGTTTCTTCCAAAAATTTGAATGCCACTATGAAAAAATAAAATCAAGTTCTAGGACATTATTTGAAGGATCAAGATGGTTAAAAATAAAAGGAAGGAATGTAAAATTGGGTTATTTGATCAAGGTTAAAATAGACATGATGTTATCTCTGATAACCCTTAATGCGCTTTGGCTGATCAGGACTGGAGTGACATGGGCTTAAGAATTTATTAATAGATAAGAGATGGGAAATGGGAAGACAAGATCATTTGTTGTATTTTATGAGGTAGCAATATATTATTAAAATTGTATATAATTGTGATGAAGGGAGAAGTCATTTCTTTATATATTTTCTTTTTCTTTACTATATTCTTATTTTCTATTTTCCTTTTTCTTTTCTGCACTTTTTCTTTGAATTTTTAGTTTGTGTTAGCTTTTATCTTTTTAATTATAATTTTTAATAAAATGACTATTTTAAAAAGCAATCATTTGGCATTGAACAAATCACTTTTCATCACTGTAAGCATATAGTTCTCTCCGGATCTGCAAACCTGTTGGGGTTCAGTACTTTGATCTATTGAAATCTAAGTCCATGTTGAATGCAAAGGCTGGATCTGAGAAGCAGCAAATTTTGGTTGCCCCTTTCCAATACAATAGGCTATAAGTTAAGACTTATGTGCATGCTAGGCTCCTAATTTATGTGCTAAAAATGTCAGTTATACCTGCTTTAAACAAGTATGATGCATTTTTATAACACAGAGAATCTCAAGAGAATGTATTTAAACAATATAATATTACCTTCAATTGTTTGCTGCCAAGAGAGAATGTATTGTGTTGTTAGCTGAATCTGAATGTGTTTGTGTTAACCCCTCATACGGCCTTGTAGCTATAATGGTCACAGGTGGAGAGCTTTAACATATGGCTAAATTTACCAAAGACATTTATGTAGTCTTCAAAACACACTGTATGGACTTGCTGCAATCCTTACACCTTTGCAACATTCATCATTGCTATCTATATATAAGGGGACGACATAAAATGTACATTTTTTTCTATATGATGCTCCTTTAAACATAAAATCCCAGAGAAGGGCTTATTCGTTCCAAACCCCAACCTAACTTAGAAAGTTAGAGTGGCTGGATCAGATAGTGGGTCACACTCTGCTTGAAATTTCTACATTCTCTCCAATGCCCGGGTAGCTGTTTTTGGAAATGAACTGTTTTACCATCAAGTTTCTTCTGAAGTTCTACCAACATTTATCCTCTTGTAATTTAAGGCTGTTAATTTGCTGGGACAGCAAAAATAAATCTTTCCTGTCATAGCTGTTATGACTTTATAATGTGTTCCTATTGCTGGGGAACCAGTAAGAAGCAATGATTTTCTTCCCTTCAATCTGGAGGAAGTGTTCTGGGCTTAATTCATTCCCTCCCCTCTCTCTCCCTCCCTCCCTCCCTTCTTCTCCTCCCTCCCCCTTTCCCCCTCCCTCCCCACTCTGTAAATAGCAGTGTAGCACTGGTATTGAAGTTTCAGGGATGTGAAATTGGAGATTTTATATACATACAATAAATAAAGAATTTGGGAGCCCTGTGAGGTCCATTGATCATTTAACCTTAATTTATTTTCTACTTTATGGATAAAATTTATAAACCATTTTCATTTAAATACTCTAAGAGATGTACAGAATATGTAACAAAATTTACCCGATTTTTGTCATCAGTAGGACTTAGACACTAATTATGTAAAACAAATTTGTTAAATCTTTGTCGGAAAAGTTGACATTAATACTTAGGCAGCGTTATCAATTATGGAAGGGAAGCGAGGATTTGAAGGCATTGTATTTGTTTTAATATGCAGTTTGACTTTTGCCTCTTCCTTCTGTATTCTGCTCCTCGTTGCTACTACTTTGGTAAAAATGATGAAGAACAAATCTCATGAGGATTTGGAAACATAGGAAGTAAGGGCAAAGCAAATTCTAATGAAGAAGAACATAAGACAGTATCTCTTACTATGGAGAAAGTCTGCTGGTTTAGAGAAGGGTTCTGGTTAGAATCTCCCGTCAAGGGTGTCACAGCGTCTTCATAAGTTTATCTTCCTGTGAAGCAAAAGTTTTCCAGTAAGATAAACAAGCCTTGCCTGCTAACTTTCAGAATTCCACTTTAATGGCTAACACCATTAATTCACTTATACACTCAATTTAATGGCTAACACCAATAACTTACTTACACATTCAATTTCTCCACCTCCTTTAAAAATGTAAAAGTGTACATCCCTTTTTCAGACTTCTATTTATTTTGAAACTACATTGAAGGAACCCAAATGTGGCACTTTAGGAACAGTGACTGTCCAAGAAGATTGAACATGATATATTGATTTACTCTCTCTGACTTTTGACCAGTCTGTAGTTTGTGATAAATTTCTTCAGCCATCTTACATTGTTAGTTTATTTATTTAAAAGATTTATATGGTTGCCTGTCTTATGGGCTGCGGTGGCACAGTCGCTAGAGTGCAGTACTGCAGGCTACTTCTGCTGATTGCCTGCTGCCTGCAATTTGGCAGTTCAAATCTCGCCAGGCTCAAAGTTGACTCAGCCTTCCGAGATGGGTAAAATAACGACCCAGACTGTTGGGGGCAATATGCTGACTCTGTAAACTGCTTAGAGAGAGCTGTAAAGAATTGTGAAGCAGTAGATAAGTCTAAGTGCTATTGTTATTGCTGGCAAACTCTGCCCACTGCCAGTAGTTCAGTTCTCATCTGCTCAAGGTTGACTCTACTTCCATCATTCCGAGGCTGGTAAAATGAGGACCCAGATTGTTGTGGGGCAAGAGGCCAATTTGATAAACTGAAGGTAAGCCTTAGAGAGGGCTGTAAAGCACTGTGAAGTGGTATATAAGTCTTAAGTGCTATTGCTATTATACAACATACTAGAACCACAACTGCCCAGGCTCAGGCTCAGGCAGCATACAGTATTCTGGAGTACATTGTGATTGAACTACACCAGGTGTCCCCAACTCCCGGTCCGTAGACTTACACTGGTCCTTGGCATGCCAGAAACTGGGCTGTACAAACAAATGAAGTCCCATTCGCGGGATGCAGGCAAGTGAAACTACGCCCCCTTCTGGTCCACGGATAAACCTCTCTCCATGGAACCTGTCCCTGCTGCCCACAAGTTTGAGGGCCACTGAACTAGACTATACCTACATCTAAAGATGAAATGAAAAAATTATGTGTAAGCAAAAAAAAAAAAAAAGTTGAGAACAGGTTTTTTTTTAAGAGAAGTATTTGAAAGCAATTATATTCATATTGACCCTTTATTTTCCCCTTTTCCCTGTCTATCTGGCGATTGCTTATTATTAACCTGAGATCTCTTTTCTTTGAAAGGTTGTCCGTCACATATTGAATTGCTTCTCTCCATGGGTACATTTTCTAATCAGTTCACATGATTGAACTTGCATCAAGTGATGCTTTACTTAATTCCTTTCCATTTGTGCGGTGTGATTCTTAGAGGGACTCTCGTCAAAATTTTGGAGGGTCCTGTCAGTTTGAAAAGAACATGACCTTTAAATTGTATCAGTATGTTTGCTGGTGCATAAGGGAAAGGGAAAAAGGTTTGTTCTGATGGAAAACTATTAAAAAAGGGAAAGAAGGAGAAAGGAAAGGAAGAAAGAAGAAATTAACACGGAACCAACACGCGTGGAAACTGAAACTAGTGCTTAAGTGGCTAAATAACTTGTAGGGAGATTATAATGATCTTCTTCAAGGACATCCCTAATTCTTGTTTCTCACTTTTCTTTGAATTAGGTACTTGTTGGTATGTTTTAGGTGCTGCCTAATAAGTTTTAGAAATACTTAGGATCGTCTTAAAAAGTATCAATTACTTCTTTTACTTGTTTTGCTTATTCAGCTTCATTTATTGAGTAGAAATGTTACTTCTGTTATCCAGATGCTGTTGTGAATTAGGACTAAAGAGAGGGAAGGATACCAGGTTTAGGAAAAAAAATAATAATGGTTCACTGTGTTAGCCTATGAAGTTAATAGACAATGGAACAACAAGATCAGTAGGGACCATGTGATTTGCTCTAACGGATAATGTGGACTTGAAACTTAAATCTAATGATGGTGTAATAATAATATAATATGATATGGAAAGTTGATTAATATAATATGAATGTAAATTTAAATTCAAGAGGAAATTATTATACATATACTGCACAAGAATGACGTACCAACGACACACTGTACAATTGAAAGATGTATTTTTCTACTTGCATTTGTACACGCTTTCAAACTGCTAGGTTGGCAGAAGCTGGGACAAGTAACGGGAGCTCACTCCATTTACACGGCACTAGGGATTCAAACCACTGAACTGCCGACCTTTCTTATCGACAAGTTCAGTGTCTTAGCCACTGAGCCACCTCTTGGAGGCATTAATTACTCTGAAATCCTACTGGACCAATATGAAGTTGGACCATTTTGAAGGAATGCAAAAGATAATATTGGTGACCTTGGTCAAGAATATGCATCAGAGAATAATTCATTGACAGTTGATGGGAACTGAAATTCAAAACAACCACATGGTGCCAAGTTATTTATCCTTGGTCTGGTAGGATGAACCAATCCATGGATAGCAGTTAATCCATTATTCTCAAAAGAGACTTTTCATGAACTGCCCCCAATTTGGATCAGTTCCGCCTATGGTGCTGTGTTACATAGTGGACTTAAGATATGGAACTACCTCAAAATGCTTTAGTTGTGGAAACTTGCATTTTTTCTTACATTATGTTGAAAAGCTTACATGTGATTTCATTCCACAGTGGAAACTCAAAATAGTTTCTGCTACAGAATGTTTCTCTACCCTCTAAGAAACCCTCAGTTTCACAAAACAGCAGTTAGCTCTTTTCTACCAGAACAGCTGATTCCAAGCTGATTGATTGAGGATTAACAGATTGTGACTTTACAGAAGGGCAGGATGAGGTATTTCCTTCCCTGCTTTTTTTCCTTTTTGATTAAAAGAACAATTTGCTAAACAGTATGTGTGGTGTGTGTGTGTGTATGTGTGTGTATGTATATAAATATGTGTACATCTATTTGTATAGTATCTTATGATTTATGATTTATCAGTTTGTTGTTTGGGTGTATACTGAGAGTTTATGCACCTGAGGCAAATTCCTTGTGGGTCCAATCACCCTTCGCCAATAAAGAATTCTATTCTGTTCTGTTGTTGTTCTGTTCTGTTCTGTCCCGTCCTGTCCCATCCCATCCCACCCCTTCTCTTCCCTTCCATTCTTATATGTATATGATTATACCTACACTAAGAAAAATGAAGCCATCGTACTCCATATTAAACTGTTTCTGAAATTTAGGAGATTTTTGGAAACCTAAAAACTTGCATTTAAAGTCTTTCAATAACAATTTTGTTACTACAGAACTGGATCATTCCTGATCTGTGTTTATCCCCTTCAGGGGTCTAATACCTCTAAGTCCAGGTTGGGATGGGGTCAAATGTAGTGTTCCCTCTGCTTCCTTCTGCAGATTTCCTGCATTTTCTTAGATGATCATCAGCGGAAATGTGACCACATCAACGATGTGCCAAAACTGGCTTGCCGTTTGTCAAACATTTTCTTTTCCCGCAGGAGAGGCTTCTGTTTATCTCTGTTATTCTCAAGAGATAGTAAATTTCTTTTGACAATGGCTGGCTCTATTGCATTCTACAACTTTCCCACACATACAGCTTTCTCTGGCTGCCTCCCCTCTTCCCTGTCAGGGAAGAAGGCTCTACGATAGGGGTCTCCAAAGTTGGCAACTTTAATACTCGTGGAGTTGGTATGGCTCGCTGGTGAATTCTGGGAGTTGAAGTCCATAAGACTTAAAGTTGCCTAGTTTGGAGACTCCTGCCCTATGAGAATAGTATCTTTCTGATGTTTCCTCTTGAGATTGAGTTGAAATGTAGGCAACCTAGCAAGAGACAAATATATATATATTTGTTTTCTGAGGTTCTCGTGGGTACTTGTATGTGGATCTTTGGTTATTGGGCTTGGCTGTGTTCTGATTGGGTAGGGGGGTGTTCTCATTGGTTGGGGGTTTGGCTGTGTTCTGATTGGTTGATCAGAACACAGCCAAGCCCCCACCCAATCAAGTCACACCCCCACTAGCAGTTAAAAGGAAGAAGCAGCTGCAAGCTCACATCACTCTGAGAAGCACAGAGCTGAAGACACAAGCCTGAAGATGATGAATGAGACTTCATCAAAACATTGCCTAGATACTTCCAATCTTACGCAGGAGAAAACCTGAATAACCAAAGATCCATATATATTGAAAGAGATAATATTCTTCCCTACGTCCCTTAGCCAGAGGAATTAACTAAGGGTTGGAATATCCCAGTCCACCAAGAGTAACATCAGGGAAATACTCTTCTTTGAAACAACTTGTGAAAATAAATTATCTTTCCAGGAAACGAATGAGAAGGGGGTAAACCAGAAGACTGATGTGTTTGTCTCCATGATCCTAAATAGCACGGCAAAATTTTTACTATAAAAAACCCAGAAGTGAAAGTCGTAGGATTCAGTGACCATAGCATCTCTATTGCTCTCGACTGGGCTGATTTGGAATGCCTGAAGAGGACTATAATGTTGTTTGTTTGTAGATTAGGAGTTGATTAAATATACCAATAGTCATAAATATCACAGTATAATAAATCACCTAACTGACTGTTGGAAGATTAGTTTTACCTTTCATGAAATGCTAATGTTGGTTTTGTTTTTGTTTCACCGTATTGTCTTTCTCTTTAAAAATTACAGCTTTACTACAGAAAGCTAATTTCATAATACAGTATTAACTCAATATTGCATAAATTACATTTGTCAGATTGCATTGTTATGGATGTACAAAGCCCCAAATTTACAACCAAAAGCTCTCCAAAGACATGTATTCATAATTTCCTACAATGAACCATATGCCACAATATAGTCTTAAGGAATTACACACGTTAAAGCTGGGCACAAATTTTGCTGTTTCTTTTTCAGCTGCAAACGGAATCCATATATTTCAGTTCATTTGTGTGCATTCATTTTAGTTGCAATTACATATGCTGAAAGCATAATGCACTGAAAATATTTAATACCTGAAGCCTTTTTTTTATAAAAAAAAAGCCACATGTTGCCATTGTAATTTATGGGAGTATGTTTTTATTTATTTATTTCTAATGACTATCTTGACCATCTGTGAATTATGTCCATTGGCAGCTTAAAAAACTTAAAATATTCAAAATCCGAGGTCTTAACATTGACAGGAACCATACTGTATAGCATTAATAAAATTAAAAAAGTAAAAATACCAGCTGCGAACACATAGATACATTTTCATTAATTTGATCCTTGCAAAATGTTGTGTTAAAAGAAGCACCCACGCATCTCTGAATAATGTGTGGGTTAGGCCTTCACTGGAGCTAAATTATATGTAGGGTATAATTCCAAATGCATCTTAAACTTCTCTTAAAGCTTGGAAATAGACATCTCAGTGCTTCTTTGAAAGAAGGGATCCCCATGAAGTGTGTGGTTTTTGAAAACCACTCTAGTCTGGTTTCCAATATAGCCATTTCAGATGAATTTGGAAATAGAAAAGAATATTAATATTGCGTTGAAAACATGGAAGTGCTATGGGCTACATATAGATGCAATTTTATCCCTACACTTTCCCCCTTCTGGATAGTCATAGATAACAGGAACATGTAGTCAGGTCTGGCAAAATTGTATACCGATAGCTATCCTAAAAATAAGCCAACCTGTTTTCCATATACGTGATTTAATTGTGGCTAATTTTGCCTTGTGTTTATTTTTTAAATGCAAAATGGTTTTCCCTTGCAAGATACACTTTTAGCTTGCTCATGTCAATGAAATTACAGCCAGGGGGTGGTGGTGGGTTTTGGGGTTGGGTTTTTTTTTTTTTTTTGATGGGGAGGAGAAAGTGGGGAAGCTGGTTTGATTGTGCAACCTCTATAGGTTTTAAACACACAGTGTCTAATCAGACCTTGACAGATCCATTGTAAATCAAAGGTCTGGTAAGTGGAGACGCCAGAAATGTTTGATCTCACTCCAAACCTTGAAACAACTTGCTTATTTTTCCTGCAGCTTGGCTCTTCGCTTAAAATAAAACATCGAGAGATGAATGTTCTGACAGGTCATTGTGTGTCAAACTGTCACTCTGTAATGGTTACATATTTCAGCTGGATTGGGGTGTCGGGTGGGGAGGGGGGGGAATGTGAGAACAGAACAGCCAAAGGAGAGGGAGGAAAGAGACAAAGAACCTCAGCCTTCAGCTTATTCCTTGTAGCTGATCTTCATTTAAACCCAACAACTTGTCACATTCGGGGTGCTTGTACCATGGAGAAGGTGGGAGGGGGAGAGTGGGGCGGGGGAGTAATTTTATAAAATTTTAATGATATTGGGCCCAACCGGTGCTTTGGAAATTTGCTATACTTTAATTTTTTTTTTTTTACTTCCTTCGTTAGCACAGGCTCGCTAATGCATCCAAGTGCTAAGAGCATGTCCTAGGGATGCTGTGATAATTGTGCTGTTAATAATATTGTGGCACTAGTAATGTTCGCCTGGTAATCAAGCCACGCGTTTTTTTTTTAATATATTCAGTTATTACACCGCATCTCGTACAAATCATGTCAATTACAATTGCCAGTCTATGACAGTTAAAATAATTGTCTGCATATTCTGGAATTTTCTATTGGCTTGGCTAATCAAGCTAGGGGAAAAAAAATATCTATGCATTAGTTGCATGGTGGGGTTTTCTTTTTTCTTTTTGGCTCCTGTCTGTTTCTTGCTTTTAAATTATTTGTCCAGCTACTTCCAAAGTCAAAAAGAAAAAGAAAAGAGGAGTGTTTGAAGGCAAATATTTCCCCGCTAGAACGATAGGTAATCAGGTGAATGAGGAATAATGCTAACCGTAAGAGCAGATACATTGGTAGATGTATTCGTATGTTTATTTGATTTTTTTTTTTTAAAAAAGGGGGCTTATTTGTGTATAAGTAAATGTATATAACCAATTTCAAAATCTCCCAACTCTCCTTAAAAAAAAAAAATCCCTAGGGACTAAAAAGAATTCAGTCTGGCATCTGCTGGGAGTGAATTTGACTATTTTTGTTGGGGAAGATCAATATGGGAGAAATGCTAACCAGAACGAGGCGTTTGCTCCTCCTTAAAAGAATCCCTGGTGCTTGATCTTATTTTGTCAACTTTATTGAGTGGCCTAGAAGAGGCCCCCCCCCCTTTTTTTGTCCCTTCTTCTGAGTTCTTTCAAAGATGCAGGTTTCTTTCCATGTGGTTTCTCTCATTGGCTACACAACCATACAACGAAGGCAGCAACTGTCCAAGAATTGTTGGGAGTGGGGGAGATTAGACAAAGTCTTTCAGGTACATTATAAAATTTTGGGTGAGTGACTTGAATCCAACTCTTCCTCCCTCTCTCTCTCTCTCTCTCTCTCTCTCTCTCTCCCTTCACAGGAGTTGTTGCTGTGGGAGAAAGAGAAAAAAGAGGAAGAAGCAGTAATAGGTATTTTTGCCACCTTGATTTGCACAGGTCGTCCTTGACTTACGATCACAAGTTTCTGTTGTTAAGTGAGACATTGGTTCAGGGAGTTTTGCCCCATTTTATGACCTTTCTTGCCACCGTTGTTAAGTGAATTGCTGCAATTGTTATATTAGTAACCCGGCTGTTAAGTGAATTGGATTTCCTCATTGAGTTTGCTTGTCAGAATGTCGCCAAAAAAAAGAAAAACAAAAGAATCACATGATCTTGGGAAGACAGCAATGGCCATAAATACGAACCCGTTGCCAAGCCTCTGAATTTTGATCACAGGATCGTGGGGATGTAATTGTGAAAAGCGGTTATAAGTCATTTTTTTAGCGCCATTGTAACTTTGAATGGTCATTAAATGTTGTAAGTTGAGACTTACCTGTATATGTAAGAAAGGTGGGATCTAAGAAAACCCATGAAGTCAACCCAACATCTGTCCAAATCCTGCTTGACTCAATCATTTTTTCCTAAGATATTTAGGTGTTTTTTTTTTAAAAAAAACCATATTTTCTATGCAAAATATACCTGGAACTTTTTAAACTGCAAGTGTTTACCCATAGCACATCAGGGTGCATTTATTTATAAAATGGCATACACTGGGCTGTCCTTATAGAAACAATTGTTCAGTGATTCAGTGCTGGATTTTAGATTTGAATGAAAGCCATTTGAAACACAAGTGTTAATGGTTGGAAAAAGCAGGTATCTTTTTAAAATGAAAAAAGAGATGTAAGAGACAATCAATGAGAGAGGAATATTGAATTCCATAAAATGTAATGATTTTTTTCATTTTGGATTTGTCTTAGTAAGGGCAAGCACAGTGTTTTGGATAGCTGATTAGTATTATGTCTTTATATGTATGTGTGTGTGTGTGTGTGTGTATCTCTGTGTGTGTATGTATGTATATGTATATAGGCTTTGAGATATATATATATATATATATATATACATACATACATACATACATACATACATACATACAGAGAGAGAGAGAAAGAGAGAGAGAGATTAGGAAAGCTTGTGACTGATCAGTCTTCAGAAGCTGCTAAGAAGGTTGCAAAATCCTTATCAGTTACTATAGTTGTTAGAGAAACCATTTGATTCTTCCTCCTGTACCTTGGTAGGGGGGGATTGGGATAACATTTTGGTTTGGGGTGGGAGGGAATTGGTTCAAGGTCTGATCCAGAATAGTTTGATTCCCTGATAAAATTGTGTGTGTGTGTGTGTGTGTGTGTTTGATGTAATCAGGAAACATGGCTTGCACAAATTATATCTCAGAATCTAGAGTTTAGTCTTCAATTTTGCCTGGAGGTAAAGCTGAAAAGAGCAGATTTCTTTTCTCTCGCTCTCTCCCTCCATATCTCTTCACGCCTGTGAGTCTTGACCATTCAGAATGAATAGCTTTAGAATCATACCCAGACAGAAAAATCAATGTTTCATATCAAGAGGCTTCAGGGGTTAGACTCCTGTGTTCATGTCAACAAGGCTATCGGTTTTCTTAATACTCCAAAGGTAGAATTTCCATGCTTGTAGGAACCAACGGCAGTGGCTTGTGTGGTCAAAGTTGAGCAAGCAGATTTTCTCTGCATGAGGGTGGCCAACTGCTGTAATGTTCGATGAAACATAGGTGCATATATTGTGTTTCCCAGAAAGGGAAATGACACAAAGCCAACAATTGCAAAGATGAGTAGAGCGTGGTTAAAAATTAGATGTTCAAAGCATGTATAAAAAATTGTTCCACATGTTATTCATCTGGCATGTAAGAAATCTGGGTACAACAGGGACTGTTAATCTGGGTACAACAGGGACTCTAATCTAGCTTAAAATGACGAAAGTAATATTTAGCAGGGTTTTTGAAAATCCACCTTGTTGACTTGATAGCAATTTGGTAAATACCTGCATCCAAACAGCTTATCAAATAGGACAACTGATTCGGTTATTGAATCTTAACGATAACAGAATAACAGTGTTGGAAGGGATCTTGAAAGTTTTCTGGTCCAAGCTGCTGCTCAAGCAGGAAATCTATACCATTTTAGACAAATGGTTGTCCAATCTCTTCTTAAAAACTGATGAATATAATCTGGAGGCAAGCTGGGTTAATTGTTCTAACTGTCAGGAAATCTCTCCTTAGTTCTAGGTTGCTTCTCTCCTTGAGTAGTTTCCAACCACTGCTTCTTGTCCTGCCCTCTGGTGCTTTGGAGAATAGATGTATTCAACTAGAATCGGATGGAAATGGATTGAAATAAAATAGAATCAGTCCTGTATGGGAAAAGATATCAAACTGATTAAATGGTCTGATTAAAACTGAATCGGCTATTTGATTTGAATCAGCAATTTGCACAGAACTGACAGTTGGAATGGAATCAACTCTTCAGATAAGATCAGCTTGATTTGACTGGAATCCGCGATTCAAATTGGAACGAGATCAAAACCTCTCAGAAATTCAGCTCTGAAAGTGATTTAAAGTAAATTAAAGGAAGGATGTGAAATCACTCATTTTATATCTGGATGAAAATTTATCTAGTTTGCAATTCTTGACCAATTACATAAATTGAAAGACAGGCATTTTCACTTTCCTGAACCGGTAACTCATACATACAGAATGTGTATATCAGAAAAGCATGAGTACCAGAAATGCTCAGTGAACATCGCCTATAAGTATATAGGATTAGGGGATTTTCGAAGGAAAATTGTTGCCTTCAGCTAAAATGTTGAGGTTGAAGCTGGTTAAGACGAATGAAGCAAGCAATCCATCGTTTTCTGAAATGATTCCATAGGTGTTTGGAGAGGGAGGATTCTAACCATTTTAGACACCAGACTTGTTCTTCATGGTTGATCAGGGGAGGCTGCAAGTCAATGATTCCACTCATATTTTGTGCTCAAAAGGTCACAACTTCAAACTTCAGCATCTCCAGATAAAGCGGGTAAATAGTTCTGCCAGCCGTTCTGAATTGCTGCTGTCAGTTAGTATAGGTCAGAGGTAGGCAGGCTACAGCTTGAGGCCCAATACAATTTCTCTCCACTTCTTCCTTTTTTAACAAAAATCTTTTCCAGCAATCCATCTAAAAGTATGGGGAAAATACCATCGCAAGAACCTTGAAGAACCCCACCAGCAGTTTTACTCGAATCTGGTTTCCATTTGTTAATTTGATTAACATTTTTTCCCTTAACAAGTTCCTGGCTTTCTACAATTTGGTTTTTGTTTTTGTTTTGCTTCTATTCAATCATGTACAAGTCTTGCAGTCAAGACAAATCCTGTAGTTTTCTTAGCAAGGTATTTCAGAAATGGTTTTACTTCCTAGGGCTGTGAGAAAGGGACTGGCCCAAAGTTACCCAATTGGCTTTGTGCCTAAGACGGGTCTAGAATACATAATTAACATCCAGTCCATCAGCTAGCATGCTTGCTTTCCCCTTCCTGAAACACCAAAGGCGTTTGCCTGTTTCCTAGTTTCCTGGTTTCAGGTTCAGAGACTTCCCTCCATGGTCCAAAGAGTCCTTTAAGCCTCTCACAGGAAACTCCTGGCTTTAATTCTTTGAGAAGGAGTAATAAGCATTCATTGGGTGACTCTCGTATCCATTTCCCCCCTGTTCAGTTTCTAAACTATACGTTTCTGTGAGCAGGAACCTATTATTCTACACCTGAAACACGAAGTATCCTCAATATCAGAATATCAGTTCTGATTTCCATATTATGCTTCTGGTGGTGCTCAAGTCTGTAGCTAAACCTCTTCCTGATTTGTTTGTTGTGGGAGCGGAAGAACAATTTTCTCCACTCAGTTTCTATGTCTTGGGTTGCTCTTTAGAGTGCAGAAAGTGAAATAAACTCTTTCCCCATGTAATTAGTTAGAGCTGTGGAAGCCATTTTCTGTTTCCATTGCACTTAAGTGAACCTTCACAGCCATCCCTTTGGATATCTGAACTGTAATAAAAGAATCACAGAATGTCACCGAAACTTTTTTTTAAAACTTTGAACAAAGTCTCCAATGCAAATTGAGAGATTCTTCAGATTGAATGAGACCAAGTATGCAGAAGACTTTTTGTGTTTACACCTTGTAATTATACAGCTGATTCCATGAACTTTCCCCACCCCACCCCCGCTTCTTTCCAATACTTCCTTGTGCTGTCTTTAGTGACACAGAGCTAACACTGAAGACGCTAGGGGCTACCGTGAGCATTGCTCACCCAGAGCTATCGGATGAAAAGGCAGTGCAGATGTAATTTGTTTTCAATGGCTGTTTCAAAAGAATAATTGTGGTGACATTGTGGGATCAATATTATAGATTTTTGTTTTCAAGTACACTGTATGTGTGGTGCTAAGGGGAGGCAGGAAATATAGCACTGCAGCCAGAATACAATAAAAATAGATTGAGCTCTGTGCGTATCGTCGGCTGGTAGCCATCATAAGGTTTAGAACATCATTGGTGGGATTAGAGAGCTTGTCCTCTGGGTTGGCATTTCATTGTGAGCATGTAAGATCCTGCTACTTCTTTTCCTTCAGGGACCTCTTTACTGAACTTGTATCAAGCAAGGGTAGCTGCGTTGTTGTATAAATTCCACAGTGCTCTCTACCGCTAAACAGGTGGGAAAGGTAAGGACGCCGGAATGAAGGTGCGTTGGCAATGTCATGCAATTTGGCATGTTGCTAACACGAAATGAAAAGAAACAGCATCGGAGTGGAAGGATGAGAACAATCCCCACTCAGGGGTGAGTTGTTCCTTGCAGCTTCTGTTCCTTGTCTCTCTAGGCCAATAGTTTAGATTTTTTTTTTTAAAAAAAAAAAACCCAAACGTTTAAGGAACCGGAGGGCTTGAGTGAAGGCACACGCAACCAGAGAGCTGCAGGCTGATAGAAGCCGCTTGAAACAATATGGCGAGTGTCACTTAAAATGCCAAGAGAAATATGATGGGGTCATCAAGGACTTTTGGCTTTCAGAATATCACGTAGCAGATGAAAAAAAGCAAAACAAAACAGTGGTTCCCAGGCTGAAAATTAGATGAACAAAGAATTAGTAATACAGTAGAGCTGCGTAAATATAATATGATGGTCAAGGTGGGGTGCATCAGGATTCTACCTCCTCCTACACTTTGTCTTTCATTTATTTTCATTCATTTATTCATTTATTCCTCATATTTGTATAGCCATCCATCTCACAATCAAGGGACTCTATACAACATATAGGTAGACCCAGTGGTGGGACTCAATTTTTTTTTACTACTGGTTCTGGTGGGTGTGGCTTGGTGGGCGTGGCAGGGGAAAGTTACTGCAAAATCCCCATTGTCTCCTCACCGCACTAACCTGCTTTCCAGTTCCGTTCTCCTGTGCAGGGCAACAAAAGGAGACCCAGCCGATCAGCTGGGATTCAGGAGGCGGAGAGTAGATGGGGGTGGGGCCAGTCAGAGGTGGGATTGGCCAGTTCTCCAAACTATTCAAAATTTCTGCTACCGGTTCTCCAGAACTGGTCAGAACCTGCTGAATGCCACCTCTGAGTAGTCCTTGACTTACGACGGCAATTGAAGCCAAAATTTCTGTTGCTAAGCGACACAGTTGTTAAGTGAAATGTTGCCCGATTTTGCGACCTTTCTTGTCACCATCATTAAGTGGATTGCTGCAGTGGTTAAGTTAGTCACAAGGTTGTTAAGTGAATCTAGCTTCCTCATGGGCTTTCCTTGTCAGATGGTTTGAGCTTGTTATAAAAAATTTATGGAAACCTTGAGAATGATTTTGTTTCTGCTTCAATTTTCATAACTCTGAGAAAAACTCCCTAGGTTCTTGTTCACATAATTTCACAATTCTAGAAGTGCCAGTTGGCTTTGAAAATTAACATACTGTTAATATGGCCATTGGAATTTTTTTTTTAAAAAAAAATCCCAAACAAATCAAAACTTGCTCTCACAAAAATGCATTAAAATTTTAATGCAAATTCCTATTTAAATTACACGTCAGCTGATGGAAAAATGTGATAAATGAATGCATAGTTGGGTAAATGCAATTGAGTGAATTCAGGTTTGACAGATATCCATCTTCTGATGCAGATTACTTCTAAATTCAATGTGTGTATTTTATTTTAGTTATTTCAAATATTTATATATTTCCTGTCATGCCATCTGCCTCTTGGGGCTGTTAATGGTATTCTAATACCATTCAAATAGCTATTGTACCTGTTAAAAGAATCAATAAAAGAAAAATATTTTCTATACGTTTGTATTTGCACATGCATGCACACAAACACACAAGTCCTGGAACAATAGCAGTAGATGGCAGCAATTAGCCAACCTTGCTTGATAACTAATTAACAAAGAACTAGTAAGCTAGCTGGGAAGGACCTGGGTCCTTGGACTGTCTTAGATTAGCTTGTTAAAAAAAAATTCTTAGAAGGTCATAATAAGCCATTTTTTTCCCACATAGTCATGAAAATGAAATGACCTATATCTGAGACTCAAGGGAGTCCTTATTTAATTTACTACCCCAAGGTATTCCAATATAAGGTGAACAGAAATCGGCAGTTGCTGAAATTGCACCTGTCCATGTTCTGAGGTCAGAGCAGGGTTTTCCAGACTGTGAGCTGTACTTCCCTTGAGTTCCAGGGCAGGTGTGAAGAACCTTTCAGTGACATTCATACAATACATCCACCTTTCCCAAAGTTTCATTTTGTTGCTTTCATGGTTCATTTGTGTTCATTATGGAGTTTGGATTTTTTTTTTTTTAGGCGAGATGTGAACATTAGGATGACACTAAAGGGATATTGGATGGCAAAAAGTTAGGAACTTCTACATTAGAGGAAGAATGAGTCCTCCTCCTCCTCCTCCTCCTTACCCCCATCACCATGATGATGATAATAATATCCTCTTTTTGTTTTTTGAATATCTGCAGGATGCGACCCAACCTAGAGGGTTACTACTTATGACCCCAACAGTTGGGTAGATCAGTGTAGATAAGACATTCTTTCAAGCATCCTGACCTGAAGCTAATTATAAATCAATAGTCAGACCTTAAAACCCTTTAGCAAATGCTGGCACAACTCTTTCTGTGAATGGCATTACCGACTAACTCCCTGCTGCATTGTTTCAGGCCATGACAAAAGCTACCACACAGAAATGATATTTTCGTGAATTGAGCTGGGATATGGCCAATGCCTGGGTCATTGGAACTGGCTGTTCCAATCCCCTCCTGCTAAATTTGCATGGATCTGGTTAAATTAGATATTGCATTGACCCATGGTTGGGATTATTGTAGGCATAATATTAAGCCATAATTAAAAGGCAATATGGGATTAGGGGAATTTACATCAAACATGTAAAGATGTACTTTTGAAGCATCCTTTGCTTTTTTGTTGCAGGAAATCAGCGTTACATTTTATGCTGCAGCATTTAGGATTTGACTTACTGCCATGCCTTTTAAGTGAATATTTGGCAAGGAACTGAAATGAATAGTACTTCATCCAGAATACAGGTTAGCATTTTATCTTTTTGGAAACTTGCATCATAGGAAGTGATAGGCAACATTTTTTTTTGGATATTCGAATTCCATAGTAATGGTCATCTTGAGATCTCATAAAATGCATTAAGTTCAAACCAGGGTGAATCAAGTGTTATTTGAAAAAAAAAGTGTTTTTTCTAAATATCTTCCATGTTTCATATGCCAGGATTATTCTTGGAGGCCCTGTCACTTTTTATGAAAACACTCGATACTCGTGCTTTGCTATGAAACTATGTGGTTGGGCTTAGTTTTTAGGGAGGAAAATAAGGGAAAATAATTCTGTCTCTGCCTACAGGCATCCATCAGTATTCATATGGCTAGTGTCTTGTCAGTGTGTGAGAGAGTTGAGGGCTCCTTGAAACTGCAATAGTATTTGCTGTGTGAGCAAGAAGACAGCAAGGAGCCTGGACGTGGCTTAGCTCAACTGTTCTGTACTAAAGCTGGTTGCAGCTGTGAAACTAAAATTGAAACTGAAACTCCTCTGCTTGTGTTTTGTATTTGGAACAGATTTCTTTTCAGGTGGGGAGGGGGAGTAGAACTCCTTAGCATCAGAGCGTGTTAATAATAATATAGGAAATATTAATGCTCTGATGGTCATTTCAAAAACCCTTTCTTACTGAGCACCTAGAAACCAAGAGGAACATATGTGCCAAATTTCAAGTTTGTAGGCTTTACAGTTCTGGAGGTTTTGCGATGATGCGTGAGTGGTATTTCACATATATCTCTCAACCCAACTTTCTTTCTTTCTTTCTTTCTTTCTTTCTTTCTTTCTTTCTTTCTTTCTTTCTTTCTTTCTTTCTTTCTTTCTTTTTGTCAATTGCTTACAAGATATTAGGTATAAGTAAAAACATAGTTATGAATACATGGATACATATAAGAAAAATGAAAAAAAGAAACAATAGGACAGGGACGGTAGGCACGTTGGTGCGCTTATGCATACCCCCTACTCTCTTATATTCTCTTCTGTTTCTATCAGGGGGGCAAAGTCTTTAATGATTTTTTTTCTCTTTTTAAGCACAATAAAGCAACCTAAAGTATAGATTTGTAGATCTTTGATTCTTCCTTTTGCTTTTCAAGGTATGGAACCCCAGGAGATGAAAATGACAGGTTGTAATCCTGGCATGCAAAGCTTTTCTGACAAGAGAGGTTTGTTAAGGCAAATCATTTAATCTCACCGGTGTGTCTTTTAGAAGTGATCTGTGAAAGTTCTGTTAATGATTTGAAAAGCATAGTTATGATTTAAGAAGGTAAATTGGGAGAAGCCTTGTTTGATGGATTTATCAATCATCAAGTTAGAGTTGACTCTTAGTGACGATGTAGACCAGGGGTGTCAAACTCGATCCCATTGAGGGCTGCAGCAGGTTTGTGTTTGACCTCGGGGTATGTGTGTGTGCCTGGGATGAGCATGGCCAGGATAGGAGTAGCCATCTCGATGTCACTCTTGTCAGGGGCACCTGTGGTGGCCAAGTGCTAAGGCAGGACTTCCCTCAGATTCTCCCTCACGCTCATTATAATCCCCTTCCTTCCTTCCTTCCTTCCTTCCTTCCTTCCTTCCTTCCTTCCTTCCTTCCTTCCTTCCTTCCTTCCTTCCTTCCTTCCTTCCTTCCTTTTCTCATCCAGCATCAGCAGGGCTATGGGGGGATATCCCCTCCCTCCCTTGCTGCTCAACTCAGAAACCAACTGGCTAATATCAATAATGATCCTTCCTGCCTTCCTGCCTTCCTTTCCTCTCCCTTCTTGAATGCTCAAATGCAAAAAGGGAAACATTTCTCCTAGCCATTGATAAAACAAGTCCATGTAATACCATGCAATAAATACCATGTAATATCCAGACTCTTCTTTTTCTTTAATTTCTAATGTTAATCTATTCATTTCTGCACATTCAAACATCTATCAATTATTTTTCCTTCTATCGGTATCGTAACCATGTTTCATACTTATGATCCCCACGATCACGTGATTTATATCTGGATGCTTGACAACTGACTCACATTTGTGATGGTTGCAGTGTCCCAGGGTCCCCTTTTGCAACCTTCTTGCAACCAAAGTCAGTAGGAAAGCCAGGTTCACTTAACATCTGTGGGGCTAATTTAACAACTGCAGTGATTCAGTTAACAAACGCGGCAAGAAAAGTCGTAAAACGGGGCCAAAGCTGCTTAACATCTTTCTCACTTAGCAACATAAATTCTGGGCTCAGTTGTGGTCATAAGTCAAGGATTTAGAGTCCTTCAGAGCTTCCAGTTATGGACCCATTGCCAATTTATGAGCCCATCCTCCTCCTTGCCGGTTCTCCTCTCCTCTCCTTCTATCTTTCCAGCTTTGAAATGCTCACTTGAGCATCTGCGCCACAAGTGACAATTCTGGTTGATTTTTTGAACGATTAGTTTGTTTTCTTCTCAGCCACGGTATTCTCCAACACCAAAGTTCAAAAGCATCGCCAGTCTTTTATCCTGCTTCTTCAACTTTTACTTGGAAGACCCAACCTTGATTATCATTGTAAACATCAGATTTACTGCTATGTGGAACAATTTTACAAGGAAGCTGGTAGTATTTTCCTCCAATGTTAACAAATGAAAGAATGTTGGTCAAATGAGGCTGTTTTTTTAATTAGACAGACAGACAGATAAGAGTCAAAATTTGTTTCTCCTGAAACTGAGGAATTTTCCTGCAAGGTAGTTAACAACTTTGGTTATACCAGATGAGAATAATTTTTCAGACATGCTACAATAAGGAATCCAAGATGCCTGGGGTTTTCTTTTTTTAAATGGCCTTTTTATTTCATCGGATAATGGGCCAGTTTGTGCATTGCTAAATCAACCCTCTTGTGATATGAGTGTATGCGGTCAGTGGTACTCACAATTTGTCAGAGGAAATGCAGAATATCTCTACAGGAGTCTGTTTAAGAGGATATCATTTCTCCATAAGCTCTTGCTAAGGTCACTCTGCAGATTTGTTCCTTCTGTGTTCTCCTGTTGCTCCTGCCATTTGGGAACAATCTGATTTATTAGGATTAAACAACTTATGGCTTCTGCCTGACTGAATCTACAATGTAAAAAAAAAAAAAATCTTACCTTTTCTTTTTAGGGGAAAAATGTGTAAAATGTTTCCAAGAGCAAGCTTAAAGTGATAACTTGGCTTGAAACGGATGGCAGTTGTCTTCTATACAAATCAATGAAGTTCAGTAGCTGAGTTATATGAATCAAAGTTTATCTTACTCAAACCCTAATGTTGTTTTAAGTCAAGCAAATAAGGAGCCAAAATGAAATGAATGTTGAGGGTAAGAGGGAAAGAAAATATACTCCTGAAGGTTAAAGGTTAGGATTATTGTATTAAGAGAATCTTGTGGTACCTTAAACTTTGACAACATCATTGGGGGGGGCAGGGGGTGTATAGGCTACCTGGTAGAAAAATGAGTTTGCTTGAAGTCATCTTTACCATCATTCCCATTTTTCTTGGTCAAATAGGACTATAGGTCCTTTCCCACCCAATTGCTCTAACCCAGGGGTCTTCAAACTTGACAGCTTTAAGACTTGTGGACTTCAACTCCCAGAATTCCTCCTCCAGTCATGTTAGCTCAGGAATTCTGGGAGTTGGAAGTCTACAAGTCTTAAACTTGCCAAGCTTGAAGACCCTTGCTCTAACCTATAAAAAGCTTGAATTCAGAGCTTGGTTGGGATTAAATACACTGCTCAAAAAAATAAAAATAAAGGGAACACTTAAACAACACAATGTAACTCCAAGTTAATCATACTTCTGTGAAATCAAACTGTCCACTTAGGTAGCAACACTGATTGACAATCAATTTCACATGCTGTTGTACAAATGGAATAGACAACAGGTGGAAAGCAGAGGCAGTTAGCAAGACATCCCCAATAAAGGAGTGGTTCTGCAGGTGGTGACCACAGACCACTTCTCAGTTCCTATGCTTTCTGGCTGATGGTTTGGTCACTTTTGAATGCTGGCAGTGCTTTCACTCTAGTGGTAGCATCAGACGGAGTCTACAACCCACACAAGTGGCTCAGGTAGTGCAGCTCATCCAGGATGGCACATCAATGTGAGCTGTGGCAAGAAGGTTTGCTGTGTCTGTCAGCGTAGTGTCCAGGGCATGGAGGTGCTACCAGGATACAGGCCAGTACATCAAGAGACGTGGAGGAGGCTGTAGGAGGGCAACAACCCAGCATCAGGACCGCTACCTCCACCTTTGTGCAAGGAGGGACAGGAGGAGCATTGCCAGAGCCCTGCAAAATGATCTCCAGCAGGCCACAAATGTTAATGTGGCTGCTCAAACGGTCAAAAACAGACTCCATGAGGGTGATATGAGGGCCCAACGTCCACAGGTGGGGGTTGTGCGTACAGCCCAACACCATGCAGGATGTTTGGCATTTGCCAGAGAACACCAAGATTGGCAGATTCGCCACTAGCGCCCTGTGCTCTTCACAGATGAAAGCAGGTTCACACTGAGCACATGTAACAGACGTGACAGGGTCTGGAGACGCCATGGAGAACGTTCTGCTGCCTGCAACATCCTCCAGCATGACTGGTTTGGCATTGGGTCAGTAAAGGTGTGGGGTGGCATTTCTGTAGGGGGCCGCACAGCCCTCCATGTGCTCGCCAGAGGTAGCCTGACTGCCATTAGGTACCGAGAAGAGTTCCTCAGATCCCTTGTGAGACCATATGCTGGTGCGGTTGGTCCTGGGTTCCTCCTAATGCAAGACAATGCTAGACCTCATGTTGCTGGAGTGTGTCAGAAGTTCCTGCAAGACGAAGGCATTGATGCTATGGACTGTTCCCCAAGATAGCAGCTGGCCATTAGGTTCTCATCAAGTTGCTTTGGGGAATCCAGTTGAGCACAACTGGGACATCATGTCTCGCTCCATCCACCAATGCCATGTTGCACCACAGACTGTCCAGGAGTTGGGGGATGCTTTAGTCCAGGTGTGGGAGGAGATCCCTCAGGAGACCATCCGCATGCCCAGGCATTGTACTTTATTTTTTTGAGCAGTGTATAACTCCATTTTATATTTCACTGTTCGGTAAAGAAGTCCCAATAAGTTTAGTTGTGTTAAGTATATAAAGATAGCAGCTGCCCATTAGGTTCTCATCAAGTTGCTTTGATTCAGCAGTTAGGATGGAAAGCTAACCAAATAATGGAGGACAATGTTATGACCAGGCCATATATTGGAGTGGAGATGCCAAATCATTTTGCCTCTTGCAGGGGTGGGGAACCATGGCCCTTTTAAGACTTGTGAATGTCAACTCCCAGAATTGCTGAACCAGCCACACTTTCACATATGGGCTTATTATTTCGTGTCTGACATTGTAGGCCAGGGTGTCAGACACTAAATAGCAGGTCCACACGGGAAGGTCCAATTATCCCGATGTATTGTTCCTCATGCCTATACACAGGAATATTCTCAAGAGTTAGCATCCATCTGAAGATAGATAGGGGTCCAGTGAATTCAAGGAGGGTTGGACTTAGTTTGCTTGTGGCTACATAGGGATTCTAGGCTGATCCTTCTTTTAACTCTGCCCCCAGGTTCTGCTACTCCTTCCCCTACTTTAGTTAGCTCACTGTTCAGACAAGAATTATGCTTTCGGGAATTATGTATGTTTACTATGGGGTCCATAAATGTTCTCCGTTTCTTGGTAGGTTCTCAGTACATCCCGCTCTCTTTCTCTCATATTTTCTATTTTTCTCCTTTATTCTCTCCCCGCCCCCCCACCATACACACTTATTAACCTAAGATTTAGCAGTATCTCATTCTAAACATATTTACTTTCCTTCCTCTCTCCCTTCTCTTTCTCCCCACTCCCCATTTTTTAAATCAGGAGGGAGATCAAAGAGTTTGCTGAGAGCTTTTAGCTCTAAATCATTCTTTTCATGTACTAATACATGAGGTTTAGATGGAATGCATTGACGTGGAGGAAATTTGCAGTTGGCGTATGACAGAGTCTGCCAGAGTTGTGCCCACCAAAAAGCTTTAAACATGCCTGCCTGATCTTTATGAGAGGCCATAAATTAAAATGTTTTGAGTTTTTTTATTTAAAAAAAATGCCTTTTGATGGGTGCAGAACGGATCTTATCTGATTGGTGGCCATCATGGCTGATCTTCTACCACATAGGTGAGCCTCTCAGCTCCTGAGTGATGACTGGTAAGAAAAACAAGATGTCTTGGCTTGTTATAAATTTAACTCTTCTCTGATTAGTCTGGGCCAATTAGGATACCCCTGAGGTTCAGTGGGGGGCTGGAGTAAAAGTCTGAGAGCCTGATTAGCTCTGGTCTCTTGATACTTGTTCCTGGTAGTAAATGCTGGCACATATAGTATTGATTTTCATTTAGATATCTTAATGTTTCCAGACAATCCAAGCAGATGTGAGTTGAACTCAGATCTACGAGAATGCCGGGCTCGCTATCGGCCAGCATTTTTCTTGCCATTTTGTTTCATTTTTCCTAAACTTAACTGATTCGGAATGGGGAGATATAAATGAAAAATGCAGAGCTCGCCTATCAATCATGGCATGCACAAACATAGCTCCTGCCCTTTTCTCAACATCCTATTACCACTGGGTAGTTGGCTAGTCAAACAGGAATAAAAATTACACTGCTAACATCATAAGTTAGGCTTGATTTGTTGAGCAAGAGGCCTGACAATTCGGCAAGAGTTATATACCTCTGCGTCGTTGAAAATCAGCCTTGTTATGGCTCTGGTACGTCTATAAAGATTGTTCATTTCATATAAAACAGCTACCTGCACTGAAAACCTTGAAAGGAAGAGTGATGCTGGTTATAAATACAGAGGAAAATCTATTTGTCTGCTTCCTTCGTGCTGTTAGCAAGTCATACATGGCAGCCCTTGTGCTATTCTCAGGCAGCAGGGGAACTGATTCTGAGACCACCTTCAGTTTCCTCTCCTAGCCCTGCAATGAGACACATCATCCCTCTCTGTCATATAAGATAAAGCAATGAACTGTGACCACTGCCACCCGCACCGCACTCTTGCCCACCAGGAGCAAGTTAATGATAATGAAAAAAGAAGCCCTCCCACCTGGTTGGCCCACCAAGACAACCCGCCAATTTAAATTAAATTAAACGCAAGCCAAAGTCCATGGGAAAAGTCCGGTCCAACAGTTAGTGCCATCAAACAGAAATAGAAAGGATTAAAATGAGCTTGGAGGCCTTTTGGGGGAAGGTGGGGTGATGGGAGAAAGATGGAGAGGTGTAACGACTCTCGGCTCAGCTAGCGGGTGGAGCTCATGCCAAGGGATGGTTGAGTATTTAAAACTACCTGATGGATGGATTATTTTCATCAAGGAGGTAAAAATTCTTTTTTGAAATAGAATTTTAAGAGTTATTTCAGTACTTTGGGGGGTTCCAAGCTCAAGGTTGACTCAGCCTTCCATCCTTCCAAGGTCGGTAAAAATGAGGACCCAGATTGTTGGAGCTAATATGCTGACTCTGTAGACTGCTTAGAGAGGGCTATAAGAAGTGGCATATAAGTCTAAGGGCTATTGCCATTTATTGAGCTGTTGGCTTCAGGGAACCCAAAGAATGGCCTAGTTTTGACATAAGATGCAGGGTGTGTGGGGAGAAAGTCTTAAGATGCAGGATGCGTGCGAAGAAAGTCATTATGGTCCCCTACTCAAGTCTTCAAGATTTCCAAAAGGACTCAGCTTTGTATCTATTCAAAGCAAGGGGTGGCAGTACAACACACCCCACACCCCAAAGCCTGTGAAACTTGTAAATTATAATTAAAACATAAAATAGCCAAGATCTTAAACGATTTCAGTATCCTTGGCTGAAATCTTGTGTGGGAGAAGTTTTCAGAATGGTCATGGGATTTTAATGGGTGTCTGTTACATGTTTGTCTCACCAAAAAAACCCAGATCCTCCATGATTGAGGTTAAAAAAAAGAAAGAGAGTAGGACCAAAATGTCTGAAAAAATGAGAAGGACCCAAATTATTTGTTGGTTATTGAGTTTTGCTTTAGAAGCCCTTTCTTAAGGCAACCCAACAGATTTTGCCTCTGCAAATGGACCATGAGCTTTTGCCGGTTGGAGAAAACGGCCCAACGATTACTCCAAGAAAGAACATTTTAGAACAAAAGGGAACTTTTTCAAAAGAATGCAATATAAGATAACAAACCCTGATTTTTTTTTTAAAAGGGTCCAAGTAATTAACCTAATTCACGTTGTGGAAGGCTTTAAATATCGCAGGCCATTATATAGACTTTGCTGCATATATTATGCAAATCAGGTGAATTTGCATAGATTTGCTTGGGCCCGCATCATTTTGCTACCGCCAGTTGTGTGATGGAAGGGGAGGAAAGTACAGTTATTCACTGGGTAGGTCTCCTGAGTAGAGGAAAACCTGCTGAGGCTCTTGGTGTTTTTGAAATTGCTCTAGGCAGGAGTATGAGCTTATAAGAAAGAGCAAACTCTAGTTTGCACCATGCTCCCTGCCTTATTCATACATTATGCTAAAGAAGGGGCAGGCACTCTATTGGTGGCTAGGAAGACAATTAACATTTTAGGAGAACGTTAAGCACATGCTTCGATCCTCCCATGCAGATATGTGGAAATGGTCAAGAGAGTGATGTCATTTCCTGGTGATGTGGAAGGCAAGGCCTGAATGGGGAATTTATTATATAATCCATTTCTTCTTCTTTTCTTTTCTGGCTAATTCACATAATCTACCAGTAGTGGGAAAATTTGTAGTGGGATAGAAGGTTCTGATCTTCTGATGATCTTCCAAGGAGATCTTGAAGGATTAGGTGACTTGGCTAGAAGGGCTACAACCAAGGTGTTTTCTTTTTCCTGTTTTGGACATCTGGAGAGGTGGATTTAAACATTGGAATGGGAACAGGAAGGAGAAAGGAGAAAGCAAGTTGCTATTCTTTTCACTCTACTGTCCAGTTAACCTGGGAGATAATTCTGTGTACATCTCCCTTTCTTTTCTTTTTTTAGAAGGTCATGGACAATATAGAGTCAGCATTTCCCAGGGGTAAAAATAGTCCTTGACCTCAAATGTTTCTGCCATCCATAAACCATAACCATGCCTGGTTTTGGTGGCACCCAATAGTGACCTGAAGATGAAAAATGGGAACGGATCATTATGTAAAACCATACATTAAAGAGATTGGCGTGATGGAGACTAGATGGCATATACAAGAGCTTTTTTGTTTCAATAAACAGATTTTTTTTTTTAAAAAAAAACTTTACAACTTCTGCAACCTAGAGCCTTAAATACAACGAAGGCAACACTGCAGAATTTCCAAGATTGGTTCTCATCCTTGAACTGGAAATCAACAAAAACAACCCCAACTGAGGTCAAACACTGGAGGGATGATCCTCAAGGAAATAATAACATTAAGTAGCACCTGCAATCCACGTGGCTAATGGCAAACCAACATATTGGCCAGAACATCTGTTCCTTTTCCCCAATCCTTCTATTTTTTATTTTTTTTCATTTTGGTTTTCTTAACAAAATAATAATTCTCCGGGCCAGGAATGGCTCTTTTGTTTCCTAATCTTACATTGTTTTGCTGTCTGGCTTCTCGACCCTTCATAAGATGCCCATTGATTTTGATTATTTACAGTTTTACAAGAGAGAAAAAAAGGCAGCGCCTGCTGTGAGAAAGATCAGAGGGCCTTGCCTTCCTTAAGGCTATTGCCGTCTTTAATTCCTCAGTTTAAAGTCTGGGAACGGATTGCATTTTTCTCTGCTGGACACTTTATATTTCACATTTCTTTATCACATTATATTGGGCCTACTGTATCTTAAAGACAGCTGCCCTCTGAGAATCTGGCTTGTTGTGTCTTGGCTATCCGTACAAGCCCTAGTATTTCTGGTAAAACTTCAGCTGGTTTTATAAGCAACAGATTACGCCCATTTTCTTTTTAATCCTAGTCTGATAAGCTCAGCAAAAGGCTGTACAGGAAAGATTGCTTTGTTTAATCTCCCTTGTATTTATGCATCCAAGAAGAAGCTAACGCAGCCAGTATGCTGATATGTATTTTCCATACAGAGTAGTTGGAGACCTTGGGAGATTAGGATATTAAAATTATGTATTTTCACAGGGCAGAGAAAAGTGGCTGGGATAGAAATTCACCCCTTCCCATCTTTTACACGTACAATTGAGAACAAGCAGGTCACCCTTGAAAATGAACTTATAGAGCAAACGATGTGAAAATTGGGGTGTATTTGCCCAAGACATTGGCAGTTTAGAGACTTAAAATACCCCAAAGAAAATATAGGTTTGTAGGCTTTTTCTACGTACATTCAAGTGTGAATGTGAGGAAATATATACAATTCCTTTTGGTCATCCTTACAGGTAGTCCTCAACTTATGACCATAATTGTGCCAAAAGTTTCTGTTGCTAAGTAAAACATTGATCAGGTGAATTTTGTCCTATTTTATGACCTTTCTTGCCACAATTGTTAAATGAATCACTGCAGTTATCGAGTTAGTAACATGGTTGTTAACTGAATCTGTCTTCCTCACTGACTTTGCTTGTCACAAGGTCACAAAAGGGGATCACATGACAACCCCCCTGGGGACACTGCGACCATCATAAATATAAAGTGCAGAGAAGAGCAACCAGGATGATTAGGGGACTGGAGACTAAAACATAGGAAAAACGGTTGCAGGAACTGGGCATGGCTGGTCTAGTGAAGAGAAGGACCAGGGGAGACAGGATAACAGTGTTCCAATATTTGAGAGGCTGCCACAGAGAGGAGGAAGGGATCAAGCTATTTTCCAAAGCAACTGGAGGCCAGACAAGGAATAATGGAATCGAAACTGAACAAGGAGAGATTTAACCTGGAAATAAGGAGAAACTTTCTGACACTGAGAACAATCAACCAATGGAACAGCTTTTGCCTTCAGAAGTTGTGGGAGTGCCATCACTTGAGACTTTTAAGAAGAAATTGAACTGCCATTTGTCAGAAATGGACTCCTGCTTGGGCGGGGGTTAGATTAGATGACCTACAAGGTCCCTTCCAACTCTGATTATCTGCTATCTGTTAAATATGAACTGGTTGTCAAGCATCTGAATTTTGCTTACATGATCACAGGGATGCTGCAATGGTCGTAAGTGTGAAAAATGGACATAAGTCATCTTCTTCAGTCCTGTTATAACTTTGAACAGTCACTAAATGAATTGTTGTAAGCTGATTATCTGTATCCTCAGTAGAAGAGAATACAGTCAGAGCTTTCCCTTATCATAACAAATAGTGAAAAGAGTTACTTATGTCTTTGCCCCCTACAATCTTTCTTTCTTTCTTTCTTTCTTTCTTTCTTTCTTTCTTTCTTTCTTTCTTTCTTTCTTTCTTTCTTTCTTTCTTTCTTTCTTTCTTTCTTCCTTCCTTCCTTCCTTCCTTCCTTCCTTCCTTCCTTCCTTCCTCCCTTCCTCCCTTCCTCCCTTCCTCCCTCCCCTCTGCCCATCTCATGAGAAATGATTCTAGGTGGTATTGGCAAGTCACAATCAAATTAAAAAATAATACATTCAAAAGAATACCTTTAAAAGTATAAAAAGTCAACTTTAAAAAAATAGACGTTCACTCCAGTTTAAAGTATGCAAACCCCAGGCAGAGAGAGAATGGATCCATCCACTGCAACCATAGAGCTGTTGAGACATATTGGTCAGTTTTCCCTCTATTGATTTTTTTAGCTGCAAGCTTGTCTATTCCTTTAGAGCGTTCTTTGGCTACTCAGTTCCTTGGTGTAGAGATGCACGGAGATGACTTTGGAGAAACTATCCAGAAGCTGTAAAGTTGGTTTTCCTGATCCGGTCTACTTTGTAGGGCCGAGAATGATTCAGAATGGCCACAAAACTATGTTTCACTGAAGAGATATGGAGGTCTATATCAAGAGGCGGATGCAAGTCCTGCCTTTCATCCAAGAACCAACTGTACAACGTTCCGTACAATTTTGGATACAGCTCATAACATGTTCAGGTCTCAGATCTGCACTCAATATAATACAATCAGTGCTTGGCTTTGCCACAGAAGAATATGAATGTGGCATGGATACTGCCATTACATGGTTTTAACGCTAGATGGCACTGAACTGGTGAGGTCAGCAATTTAGGCTGGAAAAAGAATCACATTGTCTAATCTCCTTGACTGACACATATCCCAGAGACAAAAGAGGAAATTTTTGATTGTTTCGCATCTCCCGTGGGACCCAACTAATCAGAATAAATAGCCTTATGCACTGCATGCTGTTGAACACTAGCACATTTTTTTAAAAATAAAATCATATATGGCTTTCAATAGGCAGGGCGATTCTTGGCCACACAAACTTTCCCCCTCCGCCCCCATCTCTTTTCTCTTCCTCAGACGGTCTTACTCAGTGACTAATGCTTCTGCTGTAAGTTTTTTTGTAGGGGAAGCATTAGGTGGTGGCTGATCAAAGTCTCCAGACATTTTAATCTTTTCTTTATGAAGAAATGCTTGTTTGCTTCCATCCCCCACCCCCCTTCCCCGGGTGGGTTGGTCTCCCTCTGAAAGAATCAGGAAGTTGGGATGATCTCAGCTCATATAAACAATCGGAATTGCCTTCTGTTAGAGATGGCTTTTATGTTGTGCAAGACGATAACTCAAGTTTTTAGACCTGTTTTCAATCAAAATCACGACATCTTCCACATGGTTCCTTTTTTGAAAAGGGAAGAGCTGCTTAGGGAGAGTTTTCATCTGCAGTAGAAGCGAAGGTGGAATAAGCCTATAAAAAGCCAGAGACCGTGCTTAAAGGCTCTTAATCGGGATAGCTGTGGTTTACTCCACAGTCTTGTAAAGCCTGCATCTCCCCAAATGGGGTTTTGTGCGGCCCGGTTCCTGGCATGCCGCGGCCCGGTGCTGGTTCAGGGATCCCTGTTGTAAAGTATAAGGAATTCTTAGGATATGTGAATGCCTAATCAAAAGAGTGGCATTAAGAGGCATTAAGTGGCGTGATGCTCTATTTATGCAGATCTGCACATTTTACCCAAGTTTTGTTGGGCCAGCATTTTCGAACGAATCAATATGATTGTTGTTCTGCTGCAGCTAAATTTTGAGATGGAAAGCGAGATGGGAAAGACCATCCGTGATACTGCTGATTCAATCCGTGCCCTCGAGGGCGTGTATCCAGATGCTTGTTGACTCAAATGCACACGTCGTAGGTTTTGTGTCATGATGCAGGTTTCTCGCCAGTCGCTTTATTCCTGCCACTGACACCCCATGATTGTATAGCTGCTCATTTCTTAGGGGTAGTTCCTTGACTTATGATCACCATTGAGCCTGGAATTATGGAATCATTCATTTTTCACTCTAATCTCCACGGGCAAAGGAGATCAAAATGTTATGTTCTTTCACCATGATCAGTTTCATGTATTCTTTCCAGATTGGTTGGGATGCTGAAATCTTTTGAGTTTAAATATACAGGGGGAAATAAATGAAAGTGGTAATTAAGGAGGCAGTCTAGGAGGAGATGCCTTGAGTATGTGAACCATTTGGTTGTAATTTTACATATGAAGTCCAATATAATCTTTTCCAATAATCCAGAATATGTGCTTTGAATTTATTTATTTATGTTTCATTCCACCTTTATTACTTCATAAGCAACTCAAGGTGATGTACATACATAATACTCCTTCCTCCTCCTCCTATTTTCCCCACAGCAACACACCTTGTGAGGTAGGTTGGGCTAGCTGGTCCATGGATTGGCTTTCGTCATAGTGGGATCCTCTCTAAGTTGCTACCAGTTTGGCAGGCGATCGTGTGTGTGCAGTCCTAACGCTTGCACCTCTAACAAGCCAATCAGCTGAGAGGATGAAGAAATGAAAAGCTAGGAGCAATTCTTCCCATGTGCTATTTTGTCTTTTATCCTCTCAGCTTATTGTAGGCTTTTTTCCTCTTCTTAACTGACCAGAGGTTTTTTTTGTTAATTACTGGTTCGGGTGAACCAGTCCAAACCAGTAGCATAGCACCACTAGTTTTCATGCATAAGGTGGGACCAGAACTCAAGAGTCTCCCAAGGATTGGCCCAAAGTCACCAAGCAAACTTTCAGGCCTAAGGCAGGAGTAGAACTTGTGGCTTCTAGCCTAGTGCCTTTAACCACTAGGCCGAACTATCTCTCTGGCTCTTTCTGGCTCTTGACGAGATCCTAAATAAGAACCTTAAAAAGCAGGCTTTCCTATAAACTCCAAAGGGGACAAAGTTGAATGTTGAAAGCATGAAGGACAAATGGCAAGCAGGATGTCAGGCTTGGCATTCTGGAGGGATAACTTTGAAACAGCTTGTTACTTTCCACAATGAATGAGAGCTGTGACATTTTTCGAGTGACCGACAGAAGGCCAGCAGGGTCCTAATCAAGTACAACACGGATAGTAAAGGTCTAAGGTGAACAGGCCACTTCCAAAACAATAGCTTTCTCTAGGGTTTGTATTCAGTAATTGTAGCTGAGACAGCTGGACAGCAGGATGACGTGATTCGAATAGGTGTGGAGGGCAATTATTGTGTCTTAAGTATTGTGCCTGTAGGAAAAAAAAAAAAACCCTCCAAAGAATAGGGAAAAATGAATGGCAGAATTTCATAAAAACCAAACTTATGCAAAAATGCACTGTGATGGCTCAAGAGCGAGGAGGAAAAAGTAGGTGAAATTACACTGGGTTACCTTCTGCAGCAAATCCATTATTTTGGGTGCCTTGTTCTCTAAAAGGATTAGTAGCCACACTGCATGCGATAAATTAGACAAGAGTTATTGTTCGCACTAGTTATCATCCTGTTTTATCTTGGTGGGTTCTAAATAAGCAGTTCCAAATTATGGTCTCCAAGCTGGCTGAAAAGCTAACTGAACGCCGAACCACCGTTTTACACCCCGATTTAGGCAAATTAATCTTTTCTTTGTTTATGTATGACGGAATTTAATCTGTAATTGTTTATCTTTCTTTTTTCATCTTGTTATTAAAGTACTCGTAAAACGCCCAGCAAAGGTAGCAGTTTAAAATATACAAACACAATTCTTCTGACTCCGGTCATCGGCCCACCTGCGTTGTCAGGGTATTTATTGTTTTTGAAATATATATCTTGGGGTTGTTTTTTTTCCAGGCACTACAGATGCTATGCATAAAACTCCTGCCTCCAATTTTATTCTCGCCGCTATAACCCTGTGAGGTAGGTTGGCTAAACAAGAGAGGATGGAGCCTCATTCATTCATTCCTTCCTTCCTTCCTTCCTTCCTTCCTTCCTTCCTTTTATTTTTTTAATTTGTACCTCATCTTTATTATTTGTTCAAGTAATTCAAGATGGTGAACATATTCATCACACCTTCCTCCTCCTATTTTCTGTACAACAATAACCCTGTGAGTTATTGTATTGAGAGAAAATGACTGGACCAAGACCACCCAGTTGGCTTTTTTGACTAAGGCGGAACCTGAACTCATGATCTCCTGCTTTCTAACCTGGTGCCTTAACCACTAGACCAAACTCGTTCTTTACTTTGCATTGATATGATTCCTAGTTCAAACCAACATTTAATCCTTAAAATTGCTCTGCTATGACTCTCACCTATAGGCTGGCAGAGACAAAATCAGATGCAAAAAACTTATGACAGACCATGCTGATCTATGACAATAGCAGAGCATAGATACCCATCATCCCCTCCCCCCCTCCAGGAAGTAATGGGTTCTTATTTCCTTTGGACATAAGGATGGGAGAAAAGTGACCTAATATTGCAACCCTGGATCTACTATGTACATAGCTTAAGTCTTATAGTTTGCAGTGGTTTTCTATGTTATTAATAGGTTTTCTAATACTTGCAACAGCCGTCTTATTAAAAGCTGTGTTAAATCTCTGAACTGAAGATTCTAGTTCAAATTATCAAGATGGGATGAAACTCTGGGGTCTTTGGTGCTCTCTGAGCTTGGTCATTTCTTGCAGATTTTTCATTACCCACCCACAGAGGTGGTATTCAGCTAGTTCTGACAGGTTCTGGAGAACCGGTAGCGGAAATTTTGAGTAGTTCAGAGAACTGGTGAATACTACCTCTGGTTGGCCCTGCCCCCATCTATTCATTGCCTTCCTGAGTCTCAGCTGATCGGAGTCCCAGCTGATCAGCTGGGACTTCTTTTGTTGCCCTGCACAGGAGAACAGAGCTGGAAAACAGGTTAGTGGGGTAGGGAGGGAATGGGGATTTTACAGTATATCCTTCCCCTGTCATGCCCACCAAGCCATGCCCAGAGAACCGGTAGTAAATTTTTTTGAATCTCACCACTGGTATAATGTTACCTGTCTTAAAGGAATACCACCACTGCCCAGCCAGGTAGCATCATCAGTGTTAGAAGGGAGTGTGGGCTTTGCTGCCTGTATATTCAACTGCCTGGCCCTAACGTTGTGGTTGGGGGTATTGTTTCTTCTTGGTAATTCCTCGATTAGGTTGTTGTTTATAGTTTGATGACACTTGCCAGCACCTTTGTCATGATATCTGAGCTGTCTTCAATCAGAAGCTTGTATCCACCACTGAAGGTCACAGCAATTCTTTCAGAGGGCAATCAAAATGGCCGCAGTCAAAGTTCCACATTGATAACTTTGACTGTGGACCCCGGAGGTCTTCACAAGCTGGGAGGACAAATGACCATTCTGTAACTTTTGATGCGACAGAAAAGGAATTTAAAAAATGGTTAGAGTGTAATCCCATTCACTTTAATCCATTTGAACACAAACTAAGTATATACACGATACCACCCACTATTGTGTGGAATTTGGCCATGGTCAAGGGTGTCCCTTGGTTAGGACAACTGTTTCCAAATTTGTTCCTGGTTTGAAAGTTTGTTTCTATCTTTTTTGTGCCAATAAATTTAGGGTGTATCTTCTTGGAGCGAAGGAGCTCCGAACTATATTTCCAGGTAGACTTAAAGTTCTTTTCCCCACTTAATGGAATCACTGGGTTTTTTGTATGCCTGCCAATTCATAATTGCATTGTATTATGTATATAATACATAGGAATAATTAGCCTTTTAATACAAAATGGAAAAAGTAGAAAAGAATGGAACCTATTCAACCATGAATAAAGGCAAGTTTACAAATCCTGGGGTGCAAATTCATCTCGTAGAACTAGGATAGATTAATAATTTGCATGCACTAAGTTGTATGAACTACCAATGAATTTAAAAATGGAGAGAAGGAAAAAATAAAACTAATGGGGATGGTCACTGAAGATATTCCTTTCTTGGGGGTTCTTTGCAATTGACCCCCATTTTTCCAGAGATGAATTATGTTGTATCTCCTTGGCTTGTATACAAATTCTTGCACACCGTATAGGTTTGTATCAATTTTCTTTCAGACTATAAGGTTTTATGTTCAGGTTTAAAACAAGTGAGTGAATTTTTATGGCTCCATTATAATGGAAATGTTGACCTTAATTATTATAACGTGAATGCTTTGCCAACTAATATATGGAATGTGGAGTAAATAATAGAAGCATATAATTATATTTTGTACCATTACGCTACATGCAAACTAATATTATGACTTTTGAATATGGAATCAAAGTAGATGGAAGTCATTTTTTGCTTGTCCTTTTCCACTTTTCTCATTTCTTAAAAAATGGGAGTGGAGAATTGGGTGTTAATTTTATTAATTCCTAAGAAAACCCTGTTTTGCCCAAGAGCAGAGGCCCGTGGAGCCCTTTTATCCTGGAAAATTAAAATATTTTCATGTAATCAGTAAATTCTGATATGAAACTTCACCATGGCTATATTAAATGATAAGAATAACTGCTATTTTGAAATTCTGAACATCTTATAATTAGAGCCGCCGTTAAGAAACTTCAGAGTTAAGGCACATTAGAATGTATTCTGCAACATGGAGACAGGCCTGTCAAAGAAACATTATTCTTAGATTTACAATTAATTACCCTTATGTCTATACCTTGCATTCAATTTGCATATCTTAAAAGTGCTGTAAATTTTGTAGCACTCCCTTGTTATTTAAGATCATTCGCCTTGGTTAAAAGTTTCTGCAGTGATAACTTTCACTTGATTATGTAGTTGGGAGGTCAATAAATCTGACTTTGCTTTGCTCTGCAATGTTATAATTTTTCTTTGTGAGTGTGAGTGTGTGTGTGTATCTGTGTGTAAGCATGTGTGTGTGTGTTTTCCATTATTTTCCTCCTTGTTCCTTCTGCTCTCTCATTTATAATCCCCTGAAGAACCAGTAGACAGTGGAGTCTGGCTACAAGACAAAGTGAGTGGTCAGATATTCCTGATTGTATCTTTTTTTTTTCCTGGAATGCATTGGTATGAGAGGAATCTGACATATTCTATGCATCTTTCTGGTGTCATTTTCATGAAACAGTGATAACTTAATGTCTAGCTTTCAAGAATGAATGGCTCAGGCTGTGAATTTGGACCATGCTTGCTTTCCTCCAAGACCTCTGATTCATCCTTCTTTTATTCACACATTGCTTGCGTTGTTGAAAGAAACTCCTGTGTTTTCTAATTTGAAATATGTGTGGATAAAGATGACCTTGATGCAATATTTGATTGAAAAGCACCTTTGTAGATTTTTGTGGCTGGAAACTTAGGTGTTTTTAGGTTAGTCTTTTATCATATGCTCGTTCAACTTCATTCGGAGAATTTTAAGTGGGCGTATCACCTTGTTTTGTTTATTTAACATACGCCTTTAACATTCCATTGGTGCTTCTATCTTTTATCATATATCGCCAATAATAGATGAAATTATTAATTATTAACTGAACACTAGCTGGACTAGACAGCTTGGCCTGAAAAACAAAGGAACCTGATGATTTGTACATCGTGTGCATTGCATCCCCTTTGTGTTATAGATAGATTATTCCTGCTTTGCACAAATGGAGGCAGAAGTTTACTTCAAGTCAAACAAACTGTTAAAGAAGCATCATCCTTATGGTCACATGATCAAAATTCAGCCACTTGGCAACTGACTCATATTTATGACCGTTGCAATATCCTGGGGTCATGTGATCCCTTTTTGTGACCTTCTCACAAGCGAAATCAATGGGGAAATCAGATTCGCTTAACAACCATCTTACTAACTTAACAGTTGCAATGATTCACTTAATAACTGTGGCAAGAAAGGTCATAAAATGAGCCAAAACTCACTTGACAAATATCTCATTGAGCAACATAAATTTTAGGCTCAATTGTGGTTATAAGACAAGGACTTCCTGTAACTTCTTCCATCAAGGTTCTTCTGAAGAAGCTACTCGGATAACCAACAAAATGTTTCAGACCAACAGGAAAAGAAGAGAAATCCAGTTGCCATGACTCAACTTCCAGATACTTGGTAGAGAGTTTTGAGCTTAGACCAAAATCTCAAGATTGCCTCTACCCTTGTCTCTAACACTATTTAACAGTGTCGCCTTAGATACAATGCATTCTCTTTAAACCTTTGCAAAATATTCAGATCAGATATACATTAAATCTTATGCCAAATATAAATTCTACCTGTATCTCCACTGCATTGAAACCAGCTTTGTTTTATTCTCATACTTTTGAGGAGGTGGTGAGTGGGTGGGTTGTGATGGTAAGAAGAACCATAAATAAGATGCAACTGTACTTTATGGTTTTAATTCAAGGTTAACACAATATCTTGGAAAGGAAAGAAAAGGAAACAAAATAGTTCCCTGGCATGGTAAAATAGTAAATATATTCCCCCCTCTTTCTTTTGAAGGATTTAAAGGACAAATACACGTATAAACGGAAGCAAACCCCATGTTAATGAGATAATACATTATTTACTGGGGGTGGGGGGGGAAGAGAAGAGAGAGAGATGAGTGTACTGATTTCAATTAGCACACTGGGAGAAATTTGGAGCTGCTGATTTCTTCTGCAGTCATTTATTGAATCTGCAAACAGAAGATGCACTTAAAAGAATTAAAACTAGAACAATATACAGTATATCAGGGAAACTGCAGTTTACAAACTCTTATTTTCTTTGGAGTTTTGCTATCTAATCATATACCTTTGGGGAAAAACAACTGTTTTTTCCCCCCTCTAAAAACGAATCTCTCTTTTATATCTGGGAAAGCATGGTGGAGAAGAAAGCAGTGTCTTAATTCTATTTTCTAGCATCATTAATTAGTAATCTGAAATTATTACCATTGTCATTTTCTTCTAATACCTTTTAAAATACCTGCCTGGGAGGAATTGCCAAATGTGTAGCCTTTTTACCCAGAAGTAGAATTTGATTGATACCATCTTGATCATCTGCAGATCTGCTTCATGATATTTTTAGGACCATGTTGACCTTTTTTCCCCCAATGAAATATTCCATTCTAGCTTTATTTTCTTTCTCTTTCATGATTCAGAGCTAACTATGATCTATCCTAAGAATGAATTTATTCTTACATTTGGATGCCTATCAGGCCATTCCTACCCTAGGTGAAATGAAGTGGCTGTTTTGAGTAGTAGATCAAGATGGCAGTAAACTTGTAGCCAACTCCTTATTTGCATCCAAAATTGCAGAGCAGCTGTAGATGGTATAAATAGCCCTTGACTTACAACTATTCATTCAGCAATAATTCAAACTTACAATGGAAATTAAAAACAAGACTTATGACCAATCTTTGCATGCCTAGACTTGTTGAATGCAGGGTGCATGGTCTATGATTGGTATGACAAGACATATTCCAACCTCTATTCACTAATCACCTTATGTTATTTTATATCTTGGGTGTAAAACAGACAGAAATAGTTTGCCTTCATCCCATGCAGAGGTGGTATTCAGCAGGTTCTGACCAGTTCTGGGGAACCAGTAGCGGAAATTTTGAGTAGTTTGGAGAACCGGCAAATACCACCTCTGGCTGGAGATTTTACAGTATCCTTCCCATGCCACGCCCACCAAGCCACACCCAGAGAACCAGTAGTAAAAAAAAAAATGAATCCCACCACTGATCCCATGGTACATGTCAGGTTTTGGCATGTTACATGACTCTTTTAATGAATCGATAGTTAAACAAACCATGGCTTAACACAACGTATGAAGCTGTGTGTTGGTGGCCCAAGATGATTGATGAGTAGACCTTTGAACATTTATGGCCCCACCAATCATTAACAATGCATTAACATTTGATTTCTAAGCTCCCAGAGTGATATCTCCTAATGATTGATTGATTGATCAAATGTATAGGCTGTCTCAGTTGCAAGCACAATTCTAGGAAGCTTGATAATGATAAATAATTAACATTAAAACAACAAGTTTATTTCCCTCCCTCCCTCCTTCCTTCCTTCCTTCCTTCAATTATTGGAATTTCCTGAGTATGCAAATATTTATTTTTATTCTTTGGGATAAACTAAACCTTGAGAGAATAATCTATTGCCTATAAGTTCCAGGAGGTTGCCCTAAGCGTTTTAATGTATGCACAGTTCCTGTAACTTCAGTGATAATGTTGGGAATGGGTTAAAAAAAAAAAAAGAGAAAAGCCCAAATACATTGCAATGTCTAAACAGTGCCATGCACTATCTATTTACAGACATGCAATAAAAGAAAAATAGTAGAAATTATACTATCCTTGTTACAAGGCAGCATGCTTTAAACAAGGGAGATGGAGAATGACTAGATGGCGATAATGCATTTGTCTCTATCTACTGAATTTATAAGGATCAAAGTATCCACTGAAATCTTGATATAGGTTTACAGGTCTAGACAAAACTTCTGCTTAATATTAGATATTTTTAAAGCTCACTAAAATGCAGACAAAGTCCATACATGAGAGGGCCAAGTTGAAAAGACTATATCTCAGGTAAAAAAAATTTTTTTTTAAAGAAGGATGCCTCTGTGACAGTCAACTCGTTTTGATCACCCATATGATAGCTTGGTTATCAAGATGAATTCACTATATGCATGGCCTGAGTCTTCTAGTGTTGCGCTCTGTTGTTGCTACTAAAATGTGAAACTTCAGGATAGCACCAGTACATGAATGAATTGCATACTAGGGGACTGAAACTTTGTATAAAGGGGACTTGGGAAGGGGGAATTAGCATTGAAAACAACATTTCTTTAAGCTATTTATTCAGCTTTGTTTCCATTTCTTGAGGATTGGACAAGAGGAAAGACATTTTTAAAAGTCCGTAATGATCAGACATATTTCTGGACATGTTGTTGCTGATAGGGCAAGCACCTTAAGAATTTCCATACATATTAATTTTTTAATTTATTTTATTTGTTTGTTTGTCAAACATGTACAAGATAACAAGTATAAATATGAACATAAACAAGAACAAAGGGAGTAAATACAGATAAATAGGGACAGTAAGACAGGGATGGAAGGCACACTGGTGCACTTATGCATACCCCTTTTAAGGACCTCTTAGGAATGGGGTGAGGTCCATGGTAGACAGTTTGGGATTGAAGCTGTGAGGGTTTGAGGCTGTACAACGGAGTCTTAATCAGACGAGTTTTTTTAAAAAAGAAAGGAAACATTCTATATTAAATACTACAAATTTAGCATGCTGAAGAATTAGTTTGAGGAAGCATGGTGATATTTTCCTATAGATGTCTGGAGAAATTTCATGAGTTTGGGTCAATCATTGGAGATTACAACTATTCTGGTTTATAAACCTTTATCTATAGTTTGATATGTTGGACATACCCAGCCAATTTTGACTTATTGCACCAACCATGGTGAAGACAGCTATAGCTTTAACTTGATAAGGTAATCAGATATTGCACCTTTCTTGCTGTCATATAAATATAATACAAATGAATATATATGATATTCACTTCATAAATATAAAGTCACCTTCAGGTTGAGTTCTCCTGGTGACTTATGTGGACAATTCATGCAGCAGGAATAACTTGCCATGGCTTTCTTCTGCCTTTTTTTTAAATACTTCCCATTTCAGCCTACAATTCTACATGTCCCTCATCCAAACACAAACTAGATCTGATTTGACTTCACTTTGTAGATCAGCTGAAATCTGCTTGGTGCTACCATTTGGCTGGGCAGACCTCAGTTCAGAAGTAAACTTAATCCGTAAGAGAAAGAAAGAAAGAATAGAAACATTCCACTGGCTGCTGCCTATTGAGTTACTGAACGGCTGTTTTTCCGTTATGTGGGAAGAAGAAAAAACTTTGAAAGTCAAGGAAGTAGTTCTCATGTTGACCTTTCTGCAACGATAACCCACATTCTCTAGTTGTCAGCACATGTTTGTCTGGACTCATCTGTCAATGCCATCCGTCATTCCTGTTCTAGTCCCATCAGTCCTATTATTGAGAATCAGGAGAGAGCAGAGGATGTAGCATGAAGGATCATTAAACCTTGGATTTCAGGTCCTGCAGGTAGACCAGGTGGCCTGTTGTTATTTATAATAAAGAAACGACACAGCAGAACTGCCTTGACAGTGGCCCATGAGGCTCCCCAAAAGGACCGGCTGAGGCATGTCACTGCTGAAGGACAGCTAAAAGTGGACTTCCTGCTTCTTCACACACCATAAGTAGAAGGATTTATTGAACATCTGCTCGGCACATGGCTGGGAAGATTGATTAATTTAATTGCTAACACTTTGCTTAAGTAACAGTGGAATACTTAATGTCAGGCTTGAAGGATATTATAATAGGGTTGTTTTATACACCTTGTTTTCAGAATGGTGCAGTAATCGTTGATGTCTCTATGAGTTATAATTCTGGCTGCGGAAAGAGTTAAAATTGTACTGGATTCCCACATTGCGCCTTGATTTATGAGTGAATTTAAAGGTGGTTTGTTGACTAAGTGAAGCACAACCAACAGAACTAAGAAAGCCCTTTTTTATTGGACAACTGATGATGATATAATACCATTTGAACCTCAGAATTGTCAGTAACATAGCAAAATGGCCAACCTTTAGTAGAATGGTTTTTCCTCCACTTGTGGAAAAATAAGAGTGGGATGTGAGCAGTGACCTCTTAGAGCAGGGGTATCAAACTTGTGATGACACATTGTCATTATGTGATGTATCGCAACTTTCCCCCCTTTGCTAAAATGGGGATGGTCTTGGCCAACACGTGATGCATCTGGCCCATGGGCCACAAGTTTGACACCCCTGTCTTAGAGGCAGATTTCCCCTTGATCGCCTTTAATTATCATTAATGTCACCAACAAACCCTGAAATAAAAGCCATTAGCTAGTTTATAACTGAATGGAAAACTGACTCTACAAGTAAGATGCTTTTTGATTATTTTGGAGTCTTTTGATTATTTTTAAAGTCTTAAGGGTAAAGATGGGCTATTTTGCATAAAGAGATAGAATTCATGGAATTTATGTAATTGAATAATTCATATTCTTGCATTTTTAATGTCATCCCAAATGCCATTTCCATTTCTATCTTAAACCAAACCCACAAAAATTCAGCCCAACATTTTTAATGAAATACCTATGTAAGCAGATGGGCTCCAGCAATCCCCAGTCTTTAAGAAGTTGCCACACATACTACCATGGCTGGATTTACAGCTTGTAACCCCAGAGAGAACTACACGGTAGCTTAGTAGGCTATCTAAAACCTGATAAGATTTGGGATCAAAGGTCAATTCTTTAACTTACAAGGAATCTTCAGCTGATATCTGTGGACATGCTAAATCTTTGATACCTTCTATTAGTTCCATATTTAAGCAGCAGCATCTTATCTGCTCCTGAGTTGGCCAGTAGCAAGAGTAATCTTGAGTAAACAGATAACAATGGCTCTTAATGTCCTTATTTGAGTTACCTGCCTCTTGTGTCTGAAAATATTAAATATTTCAACTCAAGTAAACTAATCAATGTTTTGAGGCTGCTGGGATGTTGATTATGATTGATCATTCGTTGCATGTATGTATACTGAGAGCTTATGCACTGGAGACAAATTCCTTGTGTGTCCAATCACACTTGGGCAATAAAGAATAAAGAATTCTATGATTTGCCCATCACTTCCAAGTGCTCATTTAGACCCTAAATAACAGAGTTAATTCACACTGCTGAGTTGGAAGGCTGAAGCTCAACATGTTGGCAGAAGGAGAAATTCATACCCCCCAAGTCAGATTCCTCCCAGTTTTGGCCAGCATCTCCTGATGACCAGCTGCCAATCACGGCTTGCTTCTTCTTCCCAAGAGAGTGGGAGACGAATCTCACCAAACATCAGCAGAAGGTTCCCTAGGATCGTATGAGACAGATGATACTGGTCCATGTGGTAGCTTTCCAATGAAGATGTAACAGAGACTTTCCCTTTGAGTTGGTTTTGATGCAATCTGAGAAACTGGTGATTTATCCATCATAAAGTTCACAGATAACTGTCAGGGTTCCAAGTAATAGATTCATTGGGAGCAAAAACTCAGAGGCAAATAGATTCCCAAAAGAATAGCTTTATTGGAAATATATTGGCATATATCTGGTGAAAACCAAGTTGAAGGGTACCTCGGTTTTCACCTAATTAAAAATGAAAGTCCCTCCCCCCAAACACAAATAACCAGTCACATGGCCCAAACAAGACAGCATCTGCTAGTCTAGTGACATCACTCCTCCTTTCTCTGGCCAGGTGTGAGACCATCCTTGGTTCCCAAGAGAAAGTATTTTATTTTGACTACACAGTCCCAGCTATCTCTAATCCTCACCTCTCTATCCCTCAGCTCTAGTGTGGTAGCACTGAAGCTGCAAGATGGCTTTTGCCAGGCCAGCTTCAGGGTTGACAATAACCTCTTGCCATGCCTTTTGTTCATCTTGGTTATTCAGTTGTACTGCTTGGATCACAAATGGCTCTAGAAGACTTGCTGAAATCACCATCACTGTCAGATATAATTTTCTGTTATATGTCTACTAGCCTAAACTCTTGTTCATTTTGTTTTTCCACTTTTTATTTTCCCTTTAGCAAGTCTGTTTTGGCTTCAGTCTGTAAAATGTAATGAATTCATTAATAGCTTTGATACCATTGACTGTACACTACTTAGAATTTTACTGACTAGTAAAAGCAGTGGACATGTAAACAAATACCCACATCACATCGTGGGAATCGCAGTTCAAAGAGTGAAGTGGGGTGGTGTTAGGTATTTTATTTATCTGTTTGTTTATATCCCATTCCCAAATCTGAGATTCCTTTCCTACCCTGTTCTTCGATCTCTCTCTCTCTCTCCCTCCTCTCCCTCCCTCCCTCCCTCCCTCCCTCTCTCCCTCCTCTCTCTCTCTCTCTCTCTCTCTCTCTCTTGCAATGGATCATTTTAAACCTGATGTGCGCTTATACATTCCAGTTTAGATAGGGGATCTTAAAATATTTGTCTTACTTTTTAAAAGTAATTTGCTTCTGTGCTGCTTAAAGACTGCAAACAGTAAATGATACCGATGTACACAGTCATGTATTTTTTATTGTCAGAGATACTGTATGTAATGTGCTTCTAACAATGCTTAAATCAGTGTAGGTGGGGTGAGATTCAGCTCGGCTCCATTACTAATTTACAGCCTTTCAAAAGTAAAAAGCAGTGCCTGGAAATGAAAAGTGTTTGCATGCAACAGTTTGAAGGGGATCTCATGTTGGTGGTATTCATGCATGAGTGTGTGTGTGATGGAGAGAGAGAGATGGAGATAGATAGATAGATAGATAGATAGATAGATAGATAGAAAGAGAGAGAGAGAGAGAGAGGGGGAGAGAGATGGATAGATAGAGAGAGAGATGGAAATAGATGGAGATAGAAAGATGATAGATAGATAGACAGATAGATAGATAGATAGATATGCAGGGATAGAAAGATAGATAGAGAGATAGAGAGAAAGAGAGAGAGAGAGATGGATAGATAGATAGATAGATAGAAATAGATGGAGATAGAAAGATGATAGATAGATAGATAGATAGATAGATAGATAGAGATGGAAAGAGAGAGAGGTGGAGATAGAGGGGGGAGAGGTGGAAAGAGAGAGAGATGAGATGGATAGATGGATAGTTGGATAGATGGATAGATGGATAGGGGTAGAGATAGAGACAGAGAGGTGAGAGAAAGATTGGGGGGAAAGTGTATTCAGTGGTGGGGGGAAGAGGTCCAGGCTTTTTAGAAATGGAAACTTCAATCCAACATGATCCTAGCTGAGGAGAGCCATGGACTAATTCCTTGGAAAGATGCCTGTCTGTTCACAAATGCAACCATCCCACCATACATCTTCCTATGTCGGGTTCAGGTTGTTAAGGCCAAAGCCAGGTGCCTCTCCTGCTTGTATCCTTCTACATCAGTCATACTGTAAGGAGCAGACAATTAATTCTGGAGCAAAATTGAAAGTCAGAGGCAGGGTGTGAAAAGAACAGAATGACAATAATAAAGTACCCCTGCTTCGTATTAATCTCCCTCACTTCAGGCCTGTCAGAGGCAGCCCGGCGGTGACTAATGCCAAGGTTTGCATACAGTGGTCACAGACATGAGTTGCCTGCTCCCTGTGCAGCATCTGTACGGATCCGCTTTGTTGGGTTTTTGACTCCTGTGAAATCTCTGGGAAAACAGAGCTGCTGGTCATAGGCAGCAAGGCCAACTTCTGAGCATCCATGGATCTCCTGATTGATGTTCCTGGGTCCCCTGGAAAAGAACAGCGATTAAAAATAATAGAACCCCAAGTCACAGGCAGGAACTAAACCCAATGCTCAGATTCTGCAAGAGAAGTCAACAGGATAGCAATAGGACAGTGGTTTACAGCAGCCGCGAAGCGGTTTACAGAGTCAGCCTCTTGCCCTCAACAGTCTCGGTCCTCCTTTTACCCACCCCAGAAGGATGGAAGGCTGAGTCAACCTTGAGCCTGGTGAGATTCGAAACTGTCAAATTGCAGGCAGCTGGCAATCAGCAGAAGTAGCCTGCATTCTAACCACTACACCACCACAGCTCAGGATGAGCATAAAGGGTGATTGGTCACACTAAGATGAAACAAAATCAAGATCACACCTGATAGTTTAAGGCATTCATTAATCTGGCAGGAAGAAGAGTCATTGCTTTCCATGAACATTGTTGGTCATCTTTTATCTCCTTCCACAAACAGGAAACCGGGGATGTAGTCCCTTCCAATTAATTCATGCTCCCATTTACGGTAGTCTATGTGGTATTGAATAGAAGAGAATATCTGTAGCTCAGGGTCGAAGTGAGGGATCCTTGGTGCTCTCTGAGCTTGGTTGTTTGCTTGCAGATGTTTCATGACCCAACTAGGTAACCTCATCAGTGCAAATAAGTCTGGTGTTTGCTGCCTGTTTGTACTTATAGTCAACGAACTACCAAGAATACCAAGAACTCCCATATTCTGTATGGTACTGATCAGAACTCACCAGAAGCCAAAATTTCAAAATCAACTTTTCAAACTTCTTACATTTTCTCACCTGACTGTACAGTTTATGGATTTCTAGAGTGGAAGGCATAAGGGTGTAAGGAGAGTAAACATTCTGACAAAATAAATCTGTGTATTTTGGAGTGATTCCGGATCATCAGAATGGTTCAAAGCAAAGCTTTAATGTTACTTTCAGTTGTAACTCAAAAGAGTAGAAGGATAGTCAGGGCTCTTCGGTGAAAATAAAAATGGACCTCAGAACTTGGTGGCAGTTCTAACAAAACCGAGTAGCCAAGAATAGTGAACTGTAAACAATTTTTTTCCCCCCTATTCCTATCAGTGCTTCAAGGCTATCTCTCCGTTGTTTAGATTGCTAAAATTGCCCTCCAACTCATTCCTGCCTGTGAAATCCCACGTAGACTAATAGATATGTGTTTGGGTGTGCATTTGACATTTTTTTTTTATTTCTGCACAAGAGGTGGGAGAAAGATTCCTCCACATAGCTCCACCATCATTGCAAGGGTACTGTGTCCTCCCTCCCCGTTTTGTTTATGGGGTAGATGCAGATTACGGAGCAGAGAGTGTGCTTTTTTTAGAGCCCTACGTCTAGTGAGTTCTATTATACCCTTGGGAGAGCTTGGATGGTTTCATCTTGTATTAAGCTAGTAAGGAAACATACATTAGCAACTGTATTACACCAGGATATAAGCCTATTTAGTATTTTATAGCCCTACTACTCTCCAGGGAAGGAAGCTTGGTTTAGGCTCATGTTGATCTCTTATCGTCAAATCTTTCTCCAAAAGAAGAGAACTGTTTTGTCTCTGAAATGGCAGAATTGGCTCCCCCCACACCTTACTTTTTGTTCACCCCAAGAAAATCCTCCGTGGACTTGAATGGGTAACGACAGAAAGATATCCAGCTCTTCAAACTGACCACATGGAAGTGATTGGCCTTGCTTTCTTCTGTGATGTTTTGTCAACTTTCCAGTCCATCCTAAAGGTCCGCCATTGTCTCTGTTATCCCATCTAAGTGCTAACCAGTGCTTGCTGGCCTTGTTTATGTTTCTGAGATTGGTCAGCATTATTTAGCTGGACTTACGAACTACCAAAGTTATAAAATATGGAGGGTTCCTATCAAAGTGTGGATTAAATCATGCAAACCACAACATTCTGGTTTATTTATTTATTTAGTTTATTGGATTTTGTCAAACAAAACAAGAACAAGAATAAGAAAATAAAAATACAATGAAAGGGATGATAGACAAGTTAGTGCACTTATGTACGCCCCCTCTACTGACCACTTAAATATGAAGTAAGGTCCATGGAAGTCAATTTATGACTGAAATTGTGAAAATTTTCAAGACTTTAACAACTCTTATAGTTTGTTGTAGACTTAGATGGCTTTTTCATGTCAAACTAAGGTATGGTTTACAGAACACACTGTTTTACTGAGGGGAGGAGGAGGAGGAGGAGGAGAAGAAGGCAACTGTGGTGTCTTTGGTGCTCTCTGAACTTGGTTGGTTTTTTGCAGGCATTTCATGACCCAACTAGGTAATATCATCAGTGCTAGTTCTTGTACTGACACCAGCACTGATGATGTTACCAAGTTAGGGTAATGAAACATCTGCAAGAAAACAGTAAAGCTCAGAGAGCACCAAGGACCCCCTCATTTCAACTCTGAGCTACAAATATTCTCCTTTATTTCCTGGAAGTGTCTGTGTTTGGTCTTTTCAAGTGAACATTTTTATATTTGTTTTTCTGGATCCTATTTTGCTTCATTTCCTAGTTCTTCAGGGTATTTTTTTTTTTTGTTAGGCTTATCAAATATTGCTGAACCATAATCTTTTTCATAATCCATATGCAGCTTGGCTGACACAGAATCCCCATAATTTTTTAAAAAAAATGCCTGCTTGATTTTGGATTTTTCCACAAGTCTGTTGCTGGATCATTGCTTTCCCTGCCCTCTCCTGGAATCTGAATAAAACAGGTGCCTAAAGATTTAGTAGATCAAATATTTTATGAGAAGTGCTAAGAGTTAGGGAACTGTCAATGCAATTATTATTGTTGAAAAGTTTTGAATAAATCATGGGTACTTAAACAGTGCATCCTCAGCTGACCTAGATGTGATAGATTTAATTATGTCAGCCCTGAGTACTCTTAAGTACTTTGTGTTTTTCTCATTTAGATGTTATGCTTGGGGAAAGTTAAAGGGAAATTTTTTCTTTCAGCCCATCTGGGATATATGCTGTGACAGGGACATCTCTCATTCCTTATTCCAAGAGTGGGCAATTGGTGATATTCCAAAAGTTGCTAAACTACAATTCCTAGCATCTTACACCATTGGAACTGCTGAGAGTTGCAAAAAGTAACATCCGTTAGGGTGTACAGATTGCTCATCCCTGCCTTATTCCAACAGAAATCAATCTTCTGTCTGAAATATTTTAGGAAGCATATGCCACTGAACCTTGTAAACTTTTGAGTGAATAGGGATAAGATGGCACTCTAAGAGTTTTCCCTGATTACAGAGATGGAAATTAAACCTTCACTGCATATTTAATCTGAGTAATTCATGCTTTGATAACCTCTCAGGTTTTTGCAATGCATTATATATAGGCTGCCTTTGAAGGTTGCTGAGAAACATAATCTAGCATAAAATATAATCCACCAGAATTTGTAGGAGACGACCAGGCTGAGCTCGAGGGTGGGGTAAAATGCATCATTAGTTTGGAGTCTCTATGTCCCTACAAAAGCCCTTAGTTCAGCCCAATGTAGGAGAGGATCAGGCTGAGCCCACGGGCGGGGTCAAATGCATCATTAGTTTGGAGTCACTTTGCATCTATAAGAGATCTAAGTCCAGCTCCCCCCTAAAAAAGTCAATTGAGTCTTGTTGTTGTTAGTTGCAAAGTTGTGTCTGACTCATCGCGATCCCATGGACAACATTTCTTCAGGCCTTCCTGTCCTCTACTGTCTTCTGGAGTCCATTTAAGGTCACGCCGGCTGCTTCAGTGACTCCATCCAGCCACTTCATTCTCTGCCGTCCCCTTGTTCTTTTGCTCTCAATCTTTCCCAGCATTAGGCTCTTCTCCAGTGTTGACTCTCAATTCTGGCCATTAGTAGTTCAAATTCTTGTGTACAGATAGCCTGAAATAAACTTGTAGTGCTTTTGAACTCTGTCCTGCTTCCTGACTTCTTGCACCGGGCAGAATTTTAACTAGCTGAACTAGCAACTTTGAAATAATGTCATTGACTATATAGAAACGAAATCAAAGCACCAATCTTTTACCTTTATGCCCATAAATAACTTGCAACATGCCTATCTGAAAAAAATAATTCTTCCAGCAGCCCTTCCTTTGAAGATTTTATGAGAATGTGTTTCTCCTGGGTTTCTTTTACTATTGGTAGATGATATATCAATTAAGGGAAAGGAATTTCTCAGTAGTGATTCCCCCATAGGGTGGAATATCCTCCCTATGTTGCAATTTTTCGACATGGGAGAGAAGCTTTTCAACTATTTAGGGTGTTTTTAATTTTTTCCCCTCTAGTATCAGAATGAGATGAAATAAAATTAGCTTTAAGTAGTAGAAAATGGAAAATGTCATCTAGAATGTGATGGTGAGCTCTCTCACCCCTCCTCCTAAGTTCTCCAGCTATTCCTTCTCATTGGATCACATGTGTGTTTTTTTTAACATAGTGAAAAAAAAGTTGAGTGCTTTCCCACTAATAAGCCTAAAGGAAGCATTAAATTCAAAACAAACTGTCCTTTCTTCTAAAAAGTGGAGTGAGGAAGTCATGTCGCTCCATCTCAACTGATTAAAATGGATTTTGTGCATACTATTCAAAACAAGGCTGTTGGTTTGTTGGATCAATATAGCCTCCATATTCTGCATGGTGGAGGACTAAGTGAAGCATCCAGGAACAGCATACCTTCTTTGTCCATCCAGGTGTGGTAGTTGTTCAATTGCTAAGTCATGCCCAACTCACCACAAGCTCATGGACCATTGGACATCAGGCTCCTGTCCTCCATCTTCTCCTGGAAATTCTCCATGAATTTGCCCAAATTCATGTTCATTGCCTTGATGACACTATCTAACCATCTCATCTTCTGCTGCCCTCTTCTTTTTCCCCAATCTTTCCCATCTTCTGGGCTTTCTCCAATGAGTCCTCTCTTCTCTTTTGGTGGCCAAAGTATTTGTGCTTCAAGATGTGATAGACTGCTACTTCCAGGCATGTTTCTTTCCAATTTCTCTCTATTTTAATGGTTACCTAAAAAGAGCCATGTTTAACCAACATCTGTAAATCTTCTCAAGTTCCTGAGTTGGGCAGCATATAAATTTAATAAAGGATTATTGTTATTGTTAACTGCACAAGTGGTTCTTCTTTAGATGCTCTTAACTTCAATTATTGGATGATTGTCTATCAACAAGAAGTTTCGGTGTTGGTGACTTAAAGTGGGAGATTCTCAGAATATAAAATGCAGGTAGTCCTTGACTTATGACCAAAACTGAGACCCATGTTTCTATTGTTAAGTGAGAAATTTGTTAAGTGAGTTTTGCCCAGTGGTAGGATTCAAATTTGCTTACTACTTCTGTAGGCATGGTTTGGTGGGCGTGGCAGGGGAAGGATACTGTAAAATCTCCATTCCCTCCCCACTCCTGGGGGAAGGTTACTGCAAAATCCCCATTCCCTTCCCACCCTCACTAACCTGCTTTCCAGCTCCGTTCTCCTGTGCAGGGCAACAAAAGGAGACCCAGCCAATCAGCTGGGACTCGGGAGGCAGATCATAGATGGGGGTGGGGCCAATCAGAGGTGGGATTTGCCAGTTCTCTGAACTACTCAAAATTTCTGCTACCGGTTCTCCAGAACTAGACAGAACCTGCTGAATACCACCTCTGGTTTTGCCCCATTTTATAACCTTTCTAGTCTCGTTTGTTAAGTGAATCCCTGCAGTTGATAAGTTAGTAACTTGGTTGTTAAGTGAATCTGGCTTCCCTGTTGACTTTACTTGTCAGTAACTTGCATGACCTTGGGACCCAGCAACGGTCATAAATATAAACGAGTTGCTAAGCATCTGAATTTTGATCACTTGACCACGGGCATGCTGCAAAAGTCATAACTGTGACAAATGGTCACTTTTTTTCAGTGCCCATTGTAACTTTGAACGGTCACTAAATGAACCATGCAATATTTTGACTACCTGCAATATTTTTTTCAGCCAGCAGTAGCACATCATCCCAATTTTATGCTGTTCCACTACTTTAAAACTTATTTATTTATTTATTTATTTATCTGATTGATTTGTCAATTGTTTACAAGATAATAAGTATAAGAATAAAACACGAGTATGAATATAGAAATAGGTACGAATAAATGGGGAAAATAGGACAGGGATGGTAGGCACGATTGTGCACTTATGCACGCCCCTTACAGATCTCTTAGGAATGGGGTGAGGTCACTTATCGCTAGAGTTTTATGACCCATTTTAGAAAACCTTGACTTGAGCGTGGTCTAGAAACTGAGTTGATAAATACATTTGAGGTCTTTTTTTTTGCCCAAGAGATGTTCATTGTTGGTGAGTAAAATTCCAAGCTTGAATGTTTATCAGTAGGTAAACGTACTGGCATTTCCCCCAAATTTTAGAGTCAAACCTTGTTCCTGCTAAATGCTTAATCTGAAAGGAGATTTACTTATGGATAAATGTCGGAGAATATTGTTCTTATGTTGCTGAGGTACAGCGCAGTGCACAATTACATGATTCGCGAAGGGAATGTTTTCCTGTTTAACTTTCTCTCTAGTTGTGTAATAAAATATTGCAGGATTTCTTTCTCTTGGCGAGAGGAGGATATTATTTTTGCGTATGGTGTGAATTGGAAGTTTGATCGACAGAATAAGCTGCAATCCAATGCTACACTATAGATTTTCAAGCAGATTGATGTAACAAATTGTTAGCAAATAGCAGTTTGCAATTTGATGCTAATTAGACATAAGGCAAATATGTGCCATGACAAATTAGCAGCAAACCATACTGGAGAGGATTAGCAAGTGCTGGCAATAAGGCTGCCTGGTTTCCTTGTCTTAACTGAAATGGCTTGAGCCAGCTTTCATTGTCAAGGATGAATCTATCTATCTATCTATCTATCTATCTATCTATCTATCTATCTATCTATCTATCTATCTATCTATCTATTGATTCATCCATCCATTTATTATCTATCTATCATCTATCTATCATCTATCTATCATCTACCTCCCTACCTCCCTAATCCTATTATCAATCGATCGATCGATCAGTCAATCCATCCATCCATCCATTTATTATATCTATCTATCTATCTATCTATCTATCTATCTATCTATCTATCTATCTATCTATCTATCTATCTATCATCTATAAATCATACCTATTTATCATCTATCTATGATCTATCATTTTTAAATTCAATGTCATATCTTTTTTGTCCATGTTATCAGGGGCCTTTATTGCACCAGCATATAGTAAACTCCATTTTATTAGAGAGAAACATGCAATGAAATAATAAAGAAGAAAACTCTGACTTTTATTCTACCATGTGAGATAATGGCCAGACTTTTTCCCCCTCTGGTGTTTTGAAACCCATTCAACAGGACTTGTGGTAGTTTTTTGTTTTTTGTTTTGCATCAGGCTAAGTATCTATTTGGATTTGGACCAGCACTAACAGTTAGAATATCTGTCTGATGGAGAAACAGGCAATACCTTCATTGCTACTTTCCAGCATTTACCCTTTTCCAGCTGTTAAACTTCTTCGCAGCAAAAGGCTTTTCTCTAAAAGTTTGACAGATTGCTATCTTTCTGGCTTCGTTCTTTGATGACTTTGCCAGTGCGCTTGGTTTAAAAATGTTTGAATGTGAAAAGAAAAAAAGAGGAAAGGAAAGGAGAAAGGCAAGAAAAGGAAAGGAGAAAAGAAAGGGAAGAAAAAGAAGGAAATATTATGTAAAGTACGTGCAAGTACAGATGTTGCTGGGGCTGTTAAAGCAAAAACAGTTTGGAATTATCAAATTAATGGGAAATGTGTGAAAAGGATGTAAAATGAAAAGACATGATCAGGTAACTTAGATGGTGAATCAAGAATTCAATCAAAAACATTTGTGAGTGGTATTAAGGAACAGTTTTTTTTTTGCATCATCATCATCATCAGCTAAGGGCCAAGGTGGTGATTTAATGACATCACAAGAGGGCAAGAATACCTGGTTTCGAACTAGATTTCTCGCTTTTAAGATCATTCAGAGCCGGCTTGCTTTGTTTCTCCTTTAAAGTTTAAAATATTTATATCACACTATGAAGTGGCTTGAAATTCGTCAAAGGCCATTTGGCCATTTTGAAAAACTGGAAGTCTGATTTTTTTATGACTCCACATCTTCCTGTTGAAATACATACATGTAAGTAGATAATGCTGGGGATTTTGGGACATTGTCATCGAGACATTGACATTCATATACTTCATTGAAATATACATGTGTTTATTCATACCGTCTCTCTCTTTCCCCATATTTGTCGTTATGGGGTACTGAGGATAGATGAAGGAGGAAAAAAAAATGAATGTCAACAACTATAGAATCAGGCTGCAGCATAACAAAATTGCCTAGAGTGAAGGAGGTAGGTGGGTCTGAAAACGTGTGCGTGTGTGTGTAATAAAGACAATCTACTGGAGAAAAAGTATATAATGACATATAGTGTCTCTTTGTGTGTATGTGTGTCTCTTTGTGTCTGTGTATATATTCGTGCTGCGTATATATTCGTGCTGTCATTATATACTTTTTCTCCAGTAGATTACCTTATTATGCCCATTTATGCCTAAAAGCTTCCTTTAATTCTTGTCATGTTCTTTCATAAAGCTCTTATTATTTTAATTTTGATCCTTAATTTTTTTTTTTGCATTGTTTGTGGACATATAAATCCTTTTCTGCAACTGTGTTTTTGGGAGGAAATTCATTCCCTTTTAGCTTTTACTTTTTTTTTTGCTTTACTTCAGCTCTTTTCAGGGAATCGGCAGGCAGCCTTTTCACTTGCTTTTCTTTCTTTCTTTTTTCATTTTCTTTTTTGCATCTCAGGGTAGTTTTGTTTGCTTCATCTTTCATGTTGGCACAAATTTCAGTCCAGAGTTCGCATTTATCAATTTATTAAACTGAATCCACTAAACCTGTTCTTTACCTGCATTGCATAATCACATGAAATATTGCTGAGGTCATATCTTTTTGGCCCGAAGATTATTGTTTTGTTTAGTTTCGTTCCATTTGGAATTTGCGAGGAGTTTGTGAAAGAAGCTGCTGTCAGCACCATATCTTACTTCTACTGACTTGAATACAGCTTCTCCATTTCTACTCGAAGATCTTAATCTTTGCTTGGAGGCAGTTCTCCCGTGAGTCAAGAAACCATTACGCTTCCAGCTGTAGGATTCCATTCTCCTATACAGTTAGTCCTCGACTTACAACAGCTCATTTAATGAATGCTACAACATCACTGTAAAAAGACTTATGACCATTTTTCACGCTTAAAACTATTGCAGCACTCCATTATCAAAATTCAGATACTTGGCAACTGATCCCCATAGCCAAAAATGCTTCTGAGATGGCTTCAAAACGACAAAGTTTTAAAAGTATCCTTTACTAATTTTTAGGGATGTCTGCTTTTGTTGACACTAGTGTGTAGTAATTAATGGAGATCAAATCCTCCTTGGTAATCTGAAGATTTTTCCCCCCTCTGATGTTGCAGCCTCTGCTACTGTTCTGTTTGTGACTGGTTTCATTGTCCATTTGCCCACCTTAAATACTACAGCTGTGCAGGCCTTTGAAAATAACTGTCAATAATCTACCTGCAACTCTTTAATACACCCGTGTCTTTTCCCAAGATTGTGCAATGATCCTTGGCAGCCGCTACATGACCCCAGCTTACTATTTCACATCTCTGTGTACCCCGAGGCAATTTTTTTTCAATCAGATCTGAACCATTCCATACTCCAGAGGTGTACCTGAGGAGGGGGAGAGGAAGCTGATGAAAGCGGCATTGCAATATCCCTTTCATATATACCTTGTGATGCATGTATGAAAGAGGTGGAGCTTGCAATCACTGCGATGCTGCAAATTTTGGATCCTCCAACATAGCTCCATCAAGTGTCTCTGCGTGTCACATTTTGTAGAAAAAACATATAAACATGAAAATAAATAAGGTTATATCCAGGGATGGGATACGACAGGGTTAACTACCGGTTCCGGATTTAGGAGCTTCTCTGCCAGCTGTGAGCCTTACCCTGTTAATTGTCATTAGCACACTGCTGTCAAGAAGCTGCCTTTTAAACAGCCCTCTTTTCTTGTTTTTTTTAACAGCAGCTGTGCCTTGTTCGGCAGGTGAAGTTGAAAAAATCAGGAAATAAAGATCAGGTAAGAGCCCAGGTGGGCGTGTGGGCAAATACAGCAGCAGACACAGAACAAGTTCTATGTCTGCTGCTCTTCAGAGCTACTGGTTCTACAGAGGTGGACAGAACCGGTAGAAACCCACACCTGGTTATATCTGGCTGATGCCTGTGAAACCTGTTTGCTTAAAAGTGTTAGAGCATGACTTACAATGTAATTAAAAGCAGAACTTCTGAGCTAGCATCAACAGATGCAATCACAGGGCATATGCCAAGGTCAACAACCCTGAAGGAGTGAAAGTTACAGCATTGATCCAGATTTCTCTGAAGTCTTTTTTGTTGATGTTGGCTTGCCCCATGCTTTCTCTGAATGTGACACAAACATGGAGAAGAGTCAACTGCCTGCAATTTTCATTCCTCAAGGGTGAGTTAGAAGGGTATGGCGCTCAAAGGAAGATTAAAGTAACGAAGACAGGAGAATCTGCTTCTATTACTATCATTATTACAGAATAGAGTTGTAAGGGACTTTGCAGGTCTTCTAGTCCAGCCCCTTGCTCAAGCAGAAGACCCCACACCATTCCAGACAAATGGCTCTTCTTGAAAATCTCTCATGTTGAAGCACCCACAACTTCTGAGGTTTTCATGACATCTCAAGCCAATCTATTACCTGGTCTTTAATATAAGTTTGGAAGGATAATTAGGTTATGGGATAGTTGAAAAATAATAACTGAATATTACTATAAAAGAAAGAACAAAGTTTTAAGTAGCAATGGAATAGTCTTTCCATGATTTCTACTCCTACATTTAAAAAGTATCTCTTCACAAAATTCTGTAGAGAGTCATTGGTGGTACTTTTTTTTTCTGAATGCAATCTCAGACTAGACTGATATTTTTCTTAGTCTCTGAAATATTTAAGGTTGTCAAGAATGGGCATGTAATCATCAATTTTTTATTATTTTCTTCTGCCTATCCAGAATTCATCAATGAATAAAAACAAAAGACAGACTGGAGGTGGGATTAGGTTTTTTTTAAAAAAGAAAATAAAGTCTTTTTTTTACTTCCTATAATTTATAGTTAGTTTCTTTTTCCCCCTATTTAAGCTGCCTGAGCTAGCAAATTTTCTTTGACAAGTCCACCTATTTGTTATTACTAAGCATCCTTCTCTAGGACATCCAAAATGTCACATGTATTGTTTTAAATAACATCATAAAATTAATTTTTAACCAGGCAAGTAATCCACAAACAATACAGCAAACAAAACATAATTAACAGTTTTCTGCCATTCATCAGGGCTATTTTATTTACTGCTATCATCTGCCAAAAGGAAAAAGAAAGATGTTTTGACACATGCTAGTAATGAATTAAGGCATTACTTAGTTAAAAAGAATAGGTGATATATGGACCTGAATATTTTATGGACTTCAGAGGTGCTGCAAACTGAATTTTCAATGGAACTGAGGCTGTGATTAATACCTAAAAAACCCTCCTATTTTAGAATTTGTTAAGGGCGGTTCTGTGGTTGAAGGATTAGATTCAAATAAATGGAACAGGCAGGGGAAGATTTCTTCAATTCATTTGAAAATATGATTTAGTTTCTCTCCCCAAATTGCATGCACAAACTGGAATGCAATTGTCTGATGACATTTCCATCGCAATAAGTTTCGTAGACTGTGTGGAAAAATGCAGACAAAAATGCTTGAAATGAAAGAAGTAGCCTTCTTCCTTGGGGACATTTTTTTTTACTCCTTATAGTAATGATTATTGAAGAGGTCTGCATGAAGATTGCTCCAAGAATCTTCCAAAGCCTTATTGCTTAGAAGCCTTTTGGCTGCCGTTGGGGACAAATATGATCAGACCTTGATCCTGCAGCTCTACGTTGGATGGTATTCAAGGCTAACAAATGGCTTTGTTGGTGCAAATCAGTTCACCTCTTCACTTTATGAGTGTGAATATTGTGACCCCCCCCCCAAACTCAAATCACTTCATTGAAACCAGTTTAAGTTGCCTTACACAGACTTGTTAGCTGGCTCACTTTTCTTTGAAACAGCTGATGAATTGACCTTAACTTATTAATTAATGGAGTATTTGATCCCCATTAATTAGTACATTCTAGTGCAGGGACCTTCAAACTTGACAGCTTTAAGACTTGTGGCCTTCAATTCCCAGAATACCTCCTCCAGTCATGTTAGCTTGGGAATTCTGGGAGTTGAAGTCCACAAGTCTTATAGTTGCCAAGTTGGGGACCCCTGCTCTAAACTGTCAATCATCTCAGCTACTTGCATGGGGCAGTTCAGATCTTCGTACCTCAGTTCCCAGAATACCAAACCAGCCTGGTCGTCGCCAGATTTTTGGATGTTGAAATCCACCCTGTTTGGGGATCCCCAGACTGAGGAAACGTTAGACCAAGGGGTCTTCAAACTTGGCAGCTTTAAGACGTGTGGACTTCAACTCCCAGAAATCCTCCTCCAGTCATGTTAGCTCAGGAATTCTGGGAGTTGAAGTCTACACGTCTTAAACTTGCCAAGTTTGAAGACCCCTGTGCTAGTGTTTTGTTTAATGGTTGTACAAATGGCACTGAAAAAAGTAATGTATGAGTGCTTTTCACACATACGACTGTGGCAGCATCTCCATGGTCATGTGACCAACATTCAGACTCTTAGCAACTAGCATGTATTTATGATGGTTGTAGAGTCCTAGGATCATGTCATTCCCCTTTTGTGACCTTCTGACAAGCAGAGTCCATGGGAAGTCAGATTCACTTCACATCCATGTTACTTCTCAGTGTTCCAACTAACCAACTCCATACCAATAAACTCTGAGACAAACATTTCCTCAAAGTTCCATTTTATTAGAGTTGTCATATTGGCACATCTAGGAAAATCCGAATCTGAAGTTCTGGGTTTTCCTTTCCCAAAAGAGAAATCAAAGACCCATCCCCTGAACCCATCAGTCCATCACATGGCCCAATCAAAACTTCGTCCCAACTGGAGACATCCCCCCCTCCAGTCACTCCCCTCCAGGTGCAGGGCAACATGTCCTTGACTCTATAGGAAAGAATGTTGTTGCGTCTAATTTTCTACCCCACTATGAAATCCCCCCTCCCAGATTCCCAGGCACTGAATGTGGCAGCCTCGAAGCTTCCAAGTAAAAAATGGCTTCCAAGGCTGACATTACTCACTTAAGTAACAAATTCACTTGATAACTGTGGCAGGAAAGATGGCAAAATAGGACAAAACTCACTTAGCAACTGTCTTGCTTAGCAATGGAAATTTGGAGTTCAGTTGTAGTTGGAAGTCGAGGTCTACCTGTATCTTACAATGGAAGTTTGATTCAGAAGAAGAGTTTCTGTCAGCGACTCTTATTCAGTAACTGCTTTCTCTCTTTCTCTCCCTTTTCCCACCTGAAGTCCTTTGGCAAGCAAGGAAAACTATCTTTTGACTGAGATCACTTGCATTGCTTACCTAATCAAACGCCAATGAGTAAATTACCCTTTGATACTAAACAATTAGGTATGGGGAGAGGATCTTTTTCTCCCTTGTAAATTAAGCTCATGCAATAAAAGGTTATCTCCTCCAGTAAAGTAACAGATAAACTGCTCTTTTTCAAACTGTGGTAAACAAGGCCTCAGAAGAAGGGGAAGAAATAGCTATCGGTTGTAGTCACTGCCTCAGTTAAAAACCAGAGGAAAACTGATTATCAGACTCGCATTGTGGACTGATGTAGGGTAGAGTTAGGGTAATGTTGACTTGAAATCTCCTCTTTTCTCTTGTTCTCAAAAATATCTGTAGTTCAGCCTTCTACGGCAGTAACTGTCTTTAATCTGAAGACAAGCAACGCCAGCCAGGCTAATGGAGGGAGAAAACAACTAGATTATAGAGTGCAGGGTTATTTGTTTGCTTGTTTGTTAAATTTATTTGCCGCCATCAAAATAACTCTGGGCATTTTCTCTAAATTCATACATCAATATAATGACCTTGCCTTTTGAAGTAAGTAGCTTACCCAAAGGGCTAAAAGGGGGAATAAGAAAAGAAAGAAAACTGAAAGTAACTAATACCAACACCACTCATTATATTTTTTCATACCTTTACATTCTTGTGAACCATCCTTGTTTCTTCCATATCCATACATTCCTTTTCCCCCCTTTTGAACTCCTCACCTCTTTTTCAGAATCTCGATCCAGTTATGATTTTGTGGTCTTCCCCTGCTTTGCATTCGTACATTTGTTTTGCTATTTGATACCTGCACTGCAAAATTTGAAAGAATGAGGGTCAAGCACCAGGGAAATCAGAAGGCCCAGGCAGTACAAAGATAGATAAGGGTATATTGCAAGTTTAAGCTCTCTACAAAAATCTGAACGGCTAACGCTCCAAGCAAATTGGCAGTAGATAAGAGCCAATTCAAGATGGGCTGGACTTAGATTTCTTCTGGGCACAAAGGGATTGAGACTGATGATGTGTTCGACCCATCCCTCAGGTTCAGCCTGGTCATCTCCTAACAGTGAGATTTTTTTAAATTTCAAACACAATGTTGGTTGGTTGCATATTTTTGCAAATGCAAAAATTAGATAACAGGCATTGGATCTAAACCCATCCCATCCCAGCTCTTTACTAATAAGGAGATCACATTTTAGGCCCAAAATTAATACATGATAGAATAAGTATTCTTGGAAGGTATTTTTTTTTAAAAATGAGAGGATTATTTTACCTCTTGCATAATGTAAGTTGCCAGCTGAAAATGGCAAAATCTCAAATTCCAAAGTCCACCATGCCTTGCTACCATCAAGAAACCAGGTGATTCCCCTCCTTCCTGATGTTTTTTTTTCCCACTCTCCAAAGCTCATTTTCATATGGTGGTTTCATCCCTAGTAGAAAACGCTACTGAAAGAGCTTACCAGCCAGAAATGCTTAATGATTGGGGTGTTACACAACTGAAGCATTACTAGTGGAAATAGCTCACTTACTGATTTGTTGCCAGGTACAAAGCCAATTAGCGGCTCTGGTTATTATTTACATTTCATGCTATATATCACTAAAATTGTGTTGTTGATTTATCATTTATAGTCTTGTATTGTCAGCATAATTTATTCAGATCATGCTGGGATACCTGGAAAATTAAGTAATAAAGAGAATGGCATGGAATATGTCTGTATCCAGAGATATTTACTTGAGTTTTAATGAGAATGTGGGTTAAAGTAAACCATAGATCACTTAGCTATTAAATTATTTGGAAGCAAACCCATTAAAAGTTTACTCCTTATACTTTCTATAGGCAATTGCTTTCCTATCGCTTCTTAGTTATTTACTCCCACCTTTTATAAATATGTTGCAGTTCATTTTTTCTGAAGAAAGAAATAAACATATCTGAGCTTTGGAAGCCTGACACTGAATCAGATTTCTCCAACAATATAATGAACAGATGCAATACTGGATTTTGAAGTATTGAAATATCTCCCTTTCTCCAGCAATATATCCAGCTTCTGTTTCTTCTGTTTAAGAAAAGTGAATTGCAAAAAAAGATTTGCTCTCAGAAACCATGCATGCTCACTCAATGCAAAATATCCTGTGTTCTAGGGTGAGTTACTCCTAAATTGTTTTAAGTGTAAAACATTTGGTAGCAGTTTCTCTTCTGTAACCAAAGGTCTGGAGCGGGATTAATAATTTGTTCTCACTGAATCATGCATGCTTGACAAGAGGAAAACTGTAGAGTGTGTGTGTGTGTGTGTGTGTGTGTGTGTGTGTGTGTAAAATATCACAGAATATCTGCTACACATTCAATGCTTTTTCTTCTGGGAAGATGCACTAGCTTTTGAAAGGATTTATACACAAACATTCTGTGATCGGGTCGAGGTCCTGGGTGTGAGAAGGGACCCATTTCCTGACTATATGCATGATGGTTGATTATCTTGGTAGCTATGCATTACAATTTCTGCAATCTGTACTATATTTTCCTCATTTCCAGTCACCCGCTATCATTACTGAGAAAGGCAGGTCTGTAAATGGTTTAAATAAATGAACAAATCCTCAACATTTCAGAAACTGGTACTTCAAGAGTGACTCTCATCAGCATCAGTGCACTATCATAGATTAGGATTATATTTGGTGCTCAGGGTGACTGCTTCCCCTCTGTTAATACATCCTGGGAAACTGGGAACATCACACTTCATATAAAAAGCCCCAGGCATTACCTCCCTTCTACCCCTTCTTTTACAAAATAAGAGACAGAATTATAATAAATGGAATTTTAATGTAGCGTGAGTAACAGAATATCAGAATTGGAAGGGACTTTAGAGGTCTTCCAGTCCAAACCCTTCCTTAAGTAGGAGACCCTATACTATTTCAGACAAGTGGCTGTCTAGAATCTCCTTAAAAAACCACTAGTGATGGAGCACCCACAATTTCTGGAGGTAAGTCATTCCACTGATTAATTGTTCTCATTGTTAGGAAATTTCTCCTTAGTTCTAGCTTGGTTCTCTCCTTGATTAGTTTCCATCTGTTGCTTCTTGTCTTATCTTCAGTTGCTCTAGAGCAGGGGTGTCCAACCTTTCACCTTCCCTGGGCCACATTAGAAGATGAAAATTTGGTTTGGGCCGCACATAAAATAAAATAACAGTAACGATACCTGATCATCCAAAAACCCCATAGAAAACATAGTTAACATATTAAATTTATTTGGAAATGAAGTTAGTGAGATGTTTTTATTATTAATTATTTATTAAAAATTATTTATTTTTTATCACAGTTTTTTTATCACGGTTTTTTTATCATGGTTTATTTTCCGGCCAAATTTTGCGGGGGGGTGGGGGTGGGGACAAAGCTCGCCCGCCTCGCGCCTACTTCTCCTCCTGCAAATGGCCCGGCTGGATGAGGCAGGACTGGAAGGCAGAAGCAGCAGCAGCGGCGGGGGCAGAAGCAGCGGCGGGGGCAGTGGCGGTGGGGGCAGAAGCAGCAGCGGTGGCGGGGCAGAAGCGGAGGTGGCAGGGGAAGAAGTGGCAGCGGCAGGGGCAGAAGCGGCAGCGATGGCAGGGGCAGAAGTGGCAGCGGGGGCAGAAGCGGCGGGGGCAGAAGCGGCGGTGATGGTGGTGGCAACAGCAGGAGGTGGCGCTCTGATGGCGCCTGCTTTTTCTGTTGCTGCTTGGCCTGGCGCTCGCCTCGCCCTGCCTCGCGCCTGCTTCCCCTCCTCCTCCTCGCTGGCTCTGGCACGAAGTTTGGGGTGGGCACTGGGCCGCATTACAAGGTGACCTGGGCCGCATGCGGCCCTTGGGCCGCAGGTTGGACAAGCCTTCTCTAGAGCAAGGGTCTTCAAACTTGGCATGTTTAAGACCTGTGGACTTCAACTCCCAGAATTCCTGAGCTAACAATTGGAGCTAACAATTGGAGGAGGAATTCTGGAAATTGAAGTCCACAAGTCTTAAAGCTGTCAAATTTGAAGACTCTAGAGAATAGGTTGACTCCCTCATCTTTGTGGCAGCCCCTTATTGGAACTCTGCTATCGTGTCACTTCTTCTTTTCATTAGACCAGGCAGAAGAAAATTATTCCTCTTTTGATTTGTTTTTTTTTCAGAATAATAGTCTATGTGATGCTGAACGTTGAAAGCCTTTCAGGTATCAAAGACTCAAATCTGCACCCAATAACCCAGCCTTTAAAGCAGGAATGGGTAGAATGTCTGGAACCAGAATGAATTAGAAGCGAGGGAGAAATATAGCTGTTATCCCATGTGTGAGAAGCAAAATGTCTTATAACTTGCTCTTGGCCATGTCATTTGAAAAGCATCAGATCTTTTCTCACTTGAATGATAAATGTCAAATCACTATAAATAAGCCTCCCGTCACATATTGCCTTTCACTGGAACAATAGCTGAAATAAGATTCGGGGGAGGGGAAACGGGACATTAAAGCTGTTGTAAAGAAGAGAGTGCCTGGACTAGAAGAAACATTTGTAAAACTTGGCAGATGGTTTGGGGAGAAAGTAGCCTTGTGAATGGCATCACTCTAAGTGCAGCTTAGGCAGAGGTCTTGCAGTGTTCAGGAGGGCTTTTGGGGGGCTAAATATGAGTGATCAACTTTTGCACTTTTGGATTTCTTATTTGATCTTGTTTGTTGCAAGTTTCACTTGACATGGGACAAGAGAATCTGACTGATGATGGCCATTAATTAGGACATGATTTTGACAGTTTCAAACTGGCTTCAGGATCAGTTGTAAGGTGGAGACCATCATGGTCAACCCAAAAGGTGATTTTGTCTGGAACGCCGGTAGGGAATGTGATTCTATTGGTGGACCTTGATCTACCTTTTGATGTCATGGACCATTGCATCATCATCCTAGATGGCTTGAGAAACCAGAAAATAAGAGGCATTGCTTTAATTTACTATTTTGCAGGATATATTTTTAAAAATCAGCTATTATTTATACATCAAGTGCATTTTTCTCAAGAAAAAATGGGACTTCAAAATAGCTCTGGGTCTGACTACTTATGTCCACTTTTGTATCTAGTTCAGAAATCATTTAGCACAAAATTGAAAACTCAAATTGGCTTTTAGAGGACTAGAAAGACACCACATCGGTGTTTCTCAACCTTGGCCACTTTAAGATGGGTAGACTTCAACTCTAACAGTTCTGGGAATAGAATTTCACCCATCTTTAGGTGGTCAAAGTCAAGATACAATTCATCACAGTATACCTTTAAGACAGGTAATATTATACCAGTGGTGGAATTCAATTTTTTTTTTACTACTGGTTCTGTGGGCGTGGCTTGGTGGGCATGGCTTGGTGGACGTGGCAGGGGAAGGACACTGCAAAATCCCATTCCCTCCCCACCCCACTAACTTGCTTTCCAGCTCTGTTCTCCTGTGTAGGGCAACAAAGGAAGACCCAGCCAATCAGCTGGGATTTGGGAGGCAGAGAATCGATGGGGGCGGGGCCAGTCAGAGGCAGTATTTGCCGGTTCTCCGGACTACTCAAAATTTCCACTACCGGTTCTCCAGAACCGGTCAGAACCTTCTGAGTACCCCCTCTGCATTATACCTGTTCTAAAACCCCTGCGATTGTGTGCCAATTTGTTTCTCAGTGAACTAAAAAATTTGCTTGTTGCTATCCTTAAAGCCCTACCTAGCTTGAATTCAGAATATATCTTCATAACTTGAGTTGAGAAGGTCTCTCCATCTTCCTTTCTCCACCACCATTTTGTCTCATTCTCTTTCTGCTCATTATGAGATTCTGACCAGGTTACCTGCAGATATCCTGGGTTTATGATGAAGCTTTCACCCTTGCTGCTTTGTCCAGTTATCCAGTATAACTTGCCTGTGGTCAGCCAAACAGCTGATGACTAAACTGCTGGAACCATGGTAACCTTATCCTTTCTGTAACAATATGACCACTGGAGCATTAAAAATTGGAACCATACTATAGTGTTCCTGAACGTTAATGTTCAGCAGACTGGAGGACTGTCGGGAAGTTTGCAATGGAGAAGCTGGAAGAATTTCCAGATTTTGTCTATGTTCCAAAGCTT